>NC_072425.2:17445500-17799000 GCF_028878055.3 Symphalangus syndactylus
TTATCCCATTTAATCTCTAGAACTTCACAGAGTAGATACCATTATTACACTCACTTTACAGATGAGAAAATTGAGGTTAGGAGAGGCGAAGTAGTTTGTCCAAAGTCTCACAAGCACTGTGTGGGGGACGCAGGGTTTGAACACAGGTCTGCGTGACTGCAGAGCCTGTGTGCTGCATGCCTATGCCCTACTGTCTCCCACACTTGTGAATGGTCAAGAAGGGACACCTGATGGCAGCCCTTGGGTGGAGAATGCCCTCCTGCAAGGCGGATCACACCTTGAGCCTCATTCAGGACGAGGGTGGTGGGAGCCAGATACCCCCAAACATTTTATTATTATTCAAGAGGACTTGAAGCCATACACTTGTATCCTCTTGGTGAACCTCAACCAGTATTAGATTAACACAAGGTTCATTCGAGTACATTGTTCCTGGCCTGCTGCAAGCTCTGAACACAAGTCCACGTGGTTCAGACCACGTGGTTTCTCTTAGAGTGAGAAAGTCCAAGGAGAAACAAAGGCCCCATTTATTACAGCGGTCCATCACATTTTTTAATTAAAAAAAATTTTTTTTGGAGACGGAGTCTTGTTCTGTTGCACAGGCTGGAGTGCAGTGGCATGATTACAGCTGACTGCAGCCTCCCCATCCCAGGCTAAAGTGAGCCTCCTACTTTAAATCCCCTAGTAGCTGGGACTACAGGTGCACATCGGCACAGCCAGCTAATTTTTTTTTTTTTTCAGTAGAGACAAGGTCTCTCTATGTTGCCTAGGCTGGTTTCCAATTCCTGAGCTCAAGCAATCCCCTGGTCTCGGCCTCCCAAACCATCATGTTTTAGCCATGCATTTCTTTCTCAATGAAAGACCGAGTTATTATTATTATTATTTTTTAAATTTTTGAGACGGAGTCTTGCTCTGTCACCCGGACTGGAGTGCAGTGGTGAGATCTCGGCTCATGGCAACCTCTGCCTCCCAGGTTCAAGCGATTCTTCTGCCTCAGCCTCCCAAGTAGCTGGGACTACAGGCACCGGCCACCATGCCCAGCTAGTTTTTGCATTTTTAGTAGAGGCGAGGTTTCTCCATTTGGCCAGGCTGGTGTCGAACTCCTGACCTCAAGTGATCCACCCGCCCCGGCCTCCCACAGTGCTGGGATTACAGGCATGAGCCACCGTGCCAGCCTGAATTTTTATTAACATCATAAAGAATGGATGTTAATAAATATCTGAATGTTAATTATTGACACACGACAACAGGGATGACTCACAGACATAATATTGAGCAAAAAAAGAAAAGCGGCCAGGCGCGGTGGCTCACGCTTGTAATCCTGGCACTTTGTGAGCCCCAGGCAGGAGGATCACGAGGTCAGGAGATTGAGACCATCCTGGCTAACACGGTGAAACCCCATCTCTACTAAAAATACAAAAAAAAAAAAAAAAAAAATTAGCCGGGCATGGTGGCAGGCGCTTGTAGTCCCAGCTACTCGGGAGGCTGAGGCAGGAGAATGGCGTGAACCCGGGAGGCGGAGCTTGCAGTGAGCTGAGATCATGCCACTGCACTCCAGCTTGGGTGACAGAGCGAGGCTCCATCTCAAAAAAAAAAAAAAAAAAAAAAAAAAAAAAAAAAAAAAAAAGAAAAGAAAAGCTGGAAGCTAGATATCTGAGCACATACTGTATAATTTCATTCATTTAAATGTTTAAAACTGTCTACAGAGGGTAGAGGTAAAGACGGTAGTGTTACTCTGAGAAGAGATAATGACATGTAAGACCAGTATCTTGGGTTCTGCTAATGCATTTTAGTTCACAAAATGTCCCCACCTACATTTTAGAATCACATTTCTAATTTCTGAAAAAAAAGGAAGAAAACATGATATAATTAGCAACTTGATGAGTCTGTAGATACAGAGTTTTGTTGCAATTGGGTCTTGGCTGCATTAGTATGTTTACTGTTTGAAAAATAATGAAACCAATTTTATTTTTTAATTATTAAAAATAACAGCTTTACTGAGATCGTTTATAGACCACAAAATTCATCCATTAAAAATGTACAATTCAGGCAGGTGTAGTGGCTCTCGCCTGTAATCCTAGCACTTTGGGAGGCTGAGGTGGGCGGATCACGAGGTCAGGAGATCGAGGCCATCCTGGCCAACATGGTGAAATGCTGTCTCTACTAAAAATAAAAATTAGCTGGGCGTGGTGGTGCATGCTTTTAATCCCAGCTACTCGGGAGGCTGAGGCAGGAGAATCACTTGAACCCGGGAGGTAGAGGTTGCAGTGAGCCAAGATCGTGCCACTGCACTCCAGCCTGGCGACAAACCTAGACTGTCTCGAAAAAATAAAATGTACAATTCAATGAATTTTAGCATATTTACAGGGTTGTCCAACATCACCATGATCTAATTTTAGAACTCTCATCACCCTAAAATGAACCCTCACTCCCCATTTCTTCCCCTAGCCCTGGTCAACCAGTTTATTTGCTTGTATCTGTGGATTTGCCTTTTCCAGACATTTCATATAAATGGCATCATGCAACATGTGGCCTTTTGTGTCGGGCTTCTTTGACTGAGCTTGATGTTTTTGAGGCTCACCCATGTGTCAGTGCATCATTCCTTTTCATGGCCAAATAATATTCCACTGTATGAATAGCCTACATTTTGTTGATCTACTTACCATTTGATGGGCATTTGGGTTGTTTCTGCTTTTTGCTATTGTTAATAAAGATGCTATGAACATTCCTGTACAAGTCTGCATGGACATATATTCATTTCTCTTGTATAGATTGCTGGGTTATATGTAAGTCACGTGATTTTTATTCAGAATGTTATTTACTGTTAAATACTTTGTATCTATATCTACATCTTTATGAGCTTCATTATTTTTTTCTGTGTTTTCTTGTAGAATATTTGAGGAACAAAGAAAAACATAAAGAAGAAAATTTAAAAAATCATCTGTAACCCTATGTCCCAGGGAGAAATACACACACACACACACACACACACACACATACATATATATATATATGTATTTTTTTTTTTTTTTTTTTGAGACAGAGTCTTGCTCTATCACCCAGGCTGGAGTGCAGTGGCGCGATTTTGGCTCACTACAACCTATGCCTCTTGGGTTCTGCCTCTCGAGTTCAAGCGATTCTCCTGCCTCAGCCTCCTGAGTAGCTGGGATTACAGGCATGTGGTTTAGTAGAGACGGGGTTTCACCATGTTGGCCAGTCTGGTCTCGAACTCCTGACCTCAAGCTATCTGCCCACCTTAGCCTCCCAAAGTGCTGGGATTACAGGTGTGAGCCACCCCACCCGGCCGACTTCGGCTTTAATGTCGTCCTTAGAAAGGCTCTCTCCACCGCTAAGACTTGGTACACAGTGGTTCATGTTTTCTTTTATAAATTTCAGACACTGACTTTTTATATTTCACTTTTAATTTATTTAGAACTAAAAACAGAGGCATATACTTTTTCCAAAAGTTTGTCCAATTGTCCTAACGTTATTTTTAAAAAAATTCATCATGTCTCTACAGATTTGAAATGCTACTTTCATCGTATACATTTTATATATACTTGAGTTTATTTCTGGACTTTATTCTGTTGTATTGAGTGGCTTGTCTATTCTTGCACCAGCATCATACTGTGTTAATTACTGTAGCTTTGCAATAAATTACAATGTTAAAGAAATAATCATCCTTCATGACAAATCTTTTAAAAAATTTTCTGGCAAATCATTCATCTAATCACTTAGCAGATATTTATGGAGTGCCTACTACATGCCAGGCATAAAGAGAAAAGAATTGGGATCCTGACTGGAATCACATTAATTTATTTCATCTGAGGAGAAATATACATCTTTGCAAGATGAAGTCTTCCCATTCAGTAGCATAGTATATTTGTCCACTTGTTCAAACTTTTTCTTAGATTCTACAGTGATGTTGGATTGTCCTTGTCCCAAATTCCACGAGGGTTGGGACCCTTTTGTGGAGGCTAGTTTTTAAAAAACTTTCCAATATCTTCTATACTTACTGACTCGATCAGGTTTTCTGCCATTTTTTAGGACAATTTTAGGAATTTATTTTCAACTACAAAATTGTTCTTCTTACCTAGATTTCAAAACCTACCATATTTCATTGAATCTAGGATGTCACTGAATAAAAGATGTACCGTTTTTCTGGCAAAAGTAATAAGACATCATTTAAAATGTCCCATAAAAAAGAAAGAAAGAAAGAAAGCTGTCCACTATAATTATAAGATGCATGCTAAATTCAGAGATGTTAAAATGTTAAGAGGCTGGCCGAGCACGGTGACTCACGCCTGTAATCCCAGCACTTTGGGAGGCCAAGGCGGGCAGATCACGAGGTCAGGAGATCGAGACCATCCTGGCTAACACAGTGAAACCCCGTCTCTACTAAAAATACAAAAAATTAGCTGGGAGTGGTAGCACACGCCTGTAGTCCCAGCTACTCAGGAAGCTGAGGCAGGAGAATGCCGTGAACCCGGGGGGCGGAGCCTGCAGTGAGCGAGACTCGGTCTCAAAAAAAAAAACCAAAATGTTAAGAGGCTGGGTGCAGTGGCTCACGCCTCTAATCCCAGTATTTTGGGAGGCTGAGGCAGGTGGATCACTTGAGGTCAGGAGTTCGAGACCAGCCTGGCTGACATGGTGAAACCCTGTCTTTACCAAAAATACAAAAATTAGCTGGGCGTGGTGGTGCGTGCCTGTAATGCCAGCTTACTTGGGAGGCTGAGGCATGAGAATCGCTTGAACCCAGGAAGCAGGGGTTGCAGTGAGCCAAGATCACGCCACTACACTCCAGCCTGGGTGACAGAGTAAGACTCTGTCTCACAAACAAACTAACAAAAAAAGATGTCATTGGAGGTTACAGTCATCAGAAGGCTTGACTTGGGTCTGCTTCCAAGATGGTGCACTCACATGGTTCTTGGCAGAGGACTTAGTTCCTCACCACAAGGACCTCTCCCCTGGGCTGCTTGAGTGTCCTCAGGACATGGCAGCTGGCTTCTCCAGAGTAAGTGACACAAGAAGGAACAATAAGGCAGTCGCAATGCCTTTTTTGACCTAGTCTTAGAAGTTGCATACCTTCACTTCTACCATATTCTGTTCGGTAGAGAGGAATCACTAAGTCCAGCCTGCCTACAAAGGAAGAGGAATGATCTCCACCTCTTGAGGGAAGAAGTATCAAAGAACTTGTGGACATATTTTAAAACCTCCACAATGGACATTTGTGTTGTTTTCAGTTTCGGGCTAATACAAATAATGCTGCTATGAATATTTGGATACAAATCTTTGTGGGGACATACATATGCTTTCATTTCTTTTTTGTTTGTTTGTTTCGAGACAGAGTCTTGCTCTGTCACCCAGGCTGGAGTGCAGTGGCACAATCTTGGCTCACTGAAACCTCTGCCTCCCGGGTTCAAGCAATTCTCCTGCCTCAGCCTCCCGAGTAGCTAGAATTACAGGTGCCTGCCACCGTGCCTGGCTAATTTTTTTTTGTATTTTCAGTAGAGACAGGGTTTCACCATGTTGACCAGGCTGGTCTTGAACTCCTAACCTTAGGTGATCTGCCTGCCTTGGCCTCTCAAAGTGCTGAGATTACAGGTGTGAGCCACCGCACCCAGCCTGTGCTTTCATTTCTTTTGCATCCATTCCTAGAAGTGGAACGGCTGGGCCATATGGCGAGTGAATGTTTAACTTTTTGAAGAACTGTTTTCCAAAGTGATTATACCAATTTACATTTCCACCAGCCACACATGAGAAAGCCATTTTCTTCACATCCTTACCAACACTGATTACGAGCAATCGTTTTCAGTTTAGCCATTTAATAGTTGTGTGGTGGTATCTCATCGTAGTTTTTTAAAAAAGTTTTTTTTTTTTTTTGTAGAGATGGAGTCTCACGATACTGCCCAGGCTAATCTTGAACTCTGGCCTCAAGTGTTCCTCCCATCTCAGCCTCCCAAAGTGTTGGGATTACAGGGGTAAGCCACTTTGTCCAGCCCTCATTGTGGTTTTGATTTGCATTGCCCTAATAGCTAACGATATTGAACATCTTTTCATGTGCTTATTTACCGTGCATAAATCTTCTTTGATGGACTACCTGACCAAGTGTTTTGCCCCCTTTTTAACTGGGTTATTTTCTTATTATTGAGAGTTCTTTATATTTTCCCTTTACCAGTCCTGTATGAGATAGGCGATTTGCAAATATTTTCTCTGTCTGTGTCTTGCTTTTTCATTTGCTTGTGTTTTTCAAGGAAGAGTTCTTAGTTTTGATGAAGTTCAATTTATTAATTTTTTCTTTTATGGATTATGCTTTTGGTGCGATATCTAAGAAATTTTTCCCAATCCAAGCTCATAAATATCTTCTATGCTTTCTTGTAGAAGTTTTTATTAGGTTTTAGGTTTTTCATGTAGTTTTATGATCCATTTTGAATGAATTTTTAAATCTGATGTGAGAGGAGTCTTTCCTTTTTTTTTTTTTTTTGAGACAGAGTTTTGCTCTTGTTGCCCAGGCTGGAGTGCAATGGCACAATCTCAGCTCACCACAACCTCTGCCTCCTGGGTTCAAGTGATTCTCCTGCCTCAGCCTCCCAAGTAGCTGAGATTACAGGCTTGCGCCGCCATGCCTGGCTAATTTTTTGTATTTAGTAGAGGCGAGGTTTTACCATGTTGGTCAGGCTGCTCTCGAACTCCTGACCTCAGGTGGTCCACCCACCTCGGCCTCCTAAAGTGCTGGGATTACAAGCACGAAGCACTACCCCCAGCCTCCTTTTTTTTTTTTGAGACGGAGTCTCACTCTGTCATCCAGGCTGGAGTGCAGTAGCCTGATCTTGGCTCACTGCAGTCTCCGCCTCTTGGGTTCAGGTGATTCTTGTGTCTCGGTCTCACAAGTAGCTGGGATTGGAGGTGTGCACCACCATGCCCAGCTAATTTTTTGTAATTTTAGTAGAGACGGGGTTTCACCATGTTGGCCAGACTCAAGTGATCTGCCCACCTCAACCTCCCAAAGTGTTGGGATTACAGGCGTGAGCCATCGTGCCCAGCCAGGAGTCTTTCTAAACAGCAGCAAAATCAAAGTGGCCGATATTTTTATTCACTCTTCCACCAAGGGGGTGACAGATCATGTCTTATCTCTGCAACCTGAAAGACCTCTTTTGTACTTTTAGGCTTTGATGTTCTTTTTTTTAGAGACCAGGGTCTCACTATATTGCTCAGGCCGGTCTTGAACTCCTGGCCTCCAGAGATCCTCCCGCCTCAGCCTCCCAAAGTGCTGGGAAAACAGGTGTGAGCCATCGGACCCGGCCGATTTTATCTTTCTAAAAAGGCTGGGTGGGTGCCAGTATAACAACGTCTAGGACCAAATCACTGTAAATTGTCTTGAACTCAGCCACTCAAAGTTATAGCACCACCTACACATTTAACCTATATTCCTATGTTGTTGTTTTGGTTCCCAGAACTCATGTAGGCCACCTGATCTCAACCTAACTCACTAAAACACCCACTCTGATGCCTATACACTACAGCAATAGCAATACTTGAGGCTTCTTTTCAGTTCTCTAGGAAGGTCCCTGGTTCATCTGGTGGTTCGATCTTACTCACTTTAAAATTCTCTGGGACTTGCAATCTATGGAGTATTTGTTTTCCCTTTCCTAGGATTTAGCTTCCCAACAAGAAGTACATTCTCTTTGTTCTAAGAAAGTAGCAAGTTTTGTTTTAGCCTGAATATTTCTTCTCTGGCTTTTGAATGACATCAGGCTCACAAATTATCTATTAGGTAACACACAAGTTTCTATGCATATTCTCAAGGACAGCCTTCAAAATTTAATTCAGCTGTAATTTTGTTCTTCATAATAATGTGGTTACAGCTAGGTAGGCCCCTTTATCTTCTGGAGTCCACCCCTGACTCCATGCTTCCACACTGGGAAGTATATTCAAATGTTAAAATTCCCAAAAGGCAATCAACACAGAGGGTTTTCTGCAACTGGTACTTCTCTGGTTCTTGCATTATCTGGGTATAGTTTAAAGTTTGAAGCAAAGTAGCAGATCTAATAAAAAGCCAGTTTTGAACTGTAGCATTTTGTGTTTTTGTCTCTTAATTTGATAAACACATTCCAAAGCTGTTGCCACCAGTCTGTGCAAAAACAAGTGTGTTGTTCCTTAGTGTGTCTCAACATTCAGATAAAACACATATTGCACTATGTAGAGCTAATATTTACAAAGTAAGTAAGATCCAGGAAAACTTAAGAGGTCCCAGAGTTCTTACATAATTTTAATTTGCCAGCATAAAAACTACTATTGTCCTTAAAAGATATTTTGTACAAGTCAGATATCATTATGTGGACCATTGTTTTACAAATACAGATTAAGAATACATAGTAGACTAAACACATATTACCATTATCTCCTACAGGCAACACTTCTTGTATCCCCATCCCCACAAACACCCATAACCTCATGGCTTCTTTCTTGGTACTCTTATTCCCCTACACATCTCCTATAGCACATTGCACCAATTTGTTTATGTGTCAAGAATCCTGGGATGGAGATGGGCAAGGATAGTGTCTTCCTCCTCTAAAACAATACTTGACATATTGTACTTCTTTATTTATATATTCTGAATAAATGAGTGAATGCTTTGAAGAAAAATGAATGAATGAATGAATGTGAGGTATGGATCAAAGTTTTTGGTTAGCCGGGCATGGTGGCATGCACCTGTAATCCCAGCTACTTGGGAGGCTGAGGCAGAAGAATCATTTGGACCTAGGAGGCTGAGGTTTCCGTGAGCCAAAATCGTGCCACCGCACCTCAGCCTGGGCAACAAGAGCTAAACTCCAACTCAAAAAAATTTTTTTTTGCATATGTCTATCCAATTATTCCGGTATCATTTGTTAAAAAAGACTCTTATTTTGCCATTGAATAGCCTTCGCACCTTTGTCAAAAATCAATTTACCAAATATGTGTAAATCTATTTCTGGATTCTTTATTTTGTTCAATTGACAAATTTGTTTATGTAATTATATGTGATAACAAAATACATAACACATTAATGATATACTGTTATTGACTCACTTGATTAAAAAACATTTAAAATATATTTGTCATTATGAAATCAAAAACTATGACATTGAAAATCTTGAATAAAGTCTATGGCACTTTTTCTGTAATAGCATTTTATATTCTACATAAAATTTGCCTTGAACCAAGGCACAGCTGGCAGGTAAATAGATGGGGAATGTATCCCTCGATCTTCAGCCTCTTGCTCAGAACAAGACTGGTGAGCTGCTCCCGTTGTCACCCAACACTATGACACACACAGCCTGCACCAGTTCCTTCTGTGCTTCCCACAGAATCACGGCACACCTTCTCCTGTCTCTAGGAATCTCCGGAAGTCACATAGGGACTTCCTATGTGAAGGAAGGCAGAGGGAGGCAGAGGCCGGCTTGGGGAAGGGAGTCCTGGCTAGGGAAAATGAGAGGATCGCATTAGGGTTTTAGGAAGCTGACTTGAGCAGCAGTGCAGAGGGGAGAGGTGGGTTGCTCTAAGATGGAGCCAAAGTCCAAGAAATTCCGTGTGTGGTACACTGACCAGGTGAGGAGTGACTGGTCCATAAAAGATAGGCCATTTGGAATGAATCTGAGCTGTGTGGGAAGACAGCTTGGAGATGGGGAGTAAAGGCAGGGAGAAGTCCATTGTGCCAACTGTGTCTCTGGCTTGGCTGATGGGTGGAGGGTGCTGCCCTTGCACTGGGGTGGGGCACATCAGAGGAGGAGCACATGTGAGGAGGAAAGATCTTGAGTTCAGGGTGGATAGGTTGAGTTCAAGGTGCCCTTGAGCTGCTGAAGTGGGCTGTACGGTAAGGAGTGTGACGCACTGGTGCAGAGTTTCAGCAGTGGGTCTGGGCTGGAGAGACCTGGGAGTCAGCAGCAGCACACTGGCGATCAAGCTTGCAGGGGAGAATGAGCACGCCAGATGGAAAGGCGAGGACAGGGCCCTCTGGAATGCCAGTGTTTAAGGGGTGACTGGAGAAGAGACTGTGAACGGCACAGCACTGAGACAAGAAAGCCAGAGGGGCAGAAAGAAAGCAAGAGGATGGGACAGAAGCTGGGAGAGAAAGAAGTCTGAAAAGGAGAGTGGACAGCAATGTCAGAAAGGGGACAGAAAAGTCTCCTTGGATAGATCTGCCTCTGATATGGCTCTCTGATACAGGGCACAGGTTTGGCTCAGTCCAGCAAAGTTTATGGACACAAGCACTGTGCCAGCTGGGTCCTGGGGTCCGGGCCAGAGAGCTGGGCCATGGTCTGGCCTTCTGGATGTTTGTGGTTCACTGAAGGAGGCTCTCCCCTTCTTTTCTTTTCATGCCATCTGCTTCCTTGTTCCCTTCTCTCTGGGCAGCACACTTTCAACGGCATCCTGTCATATGGAATCCTGTACAGTTTAACAGTTCTTTTTTTAAACTCCTGATATTTCCCACTTCCGTGGGAGAGAGAGGTGTAGAAAGCCGGAGCTTGGGATCAAGGCCTGCGCTGCGGGGCAGGAACAGGGGAGGTGACAGCGCCATCGGAAGCTCCAGAAACAAGTACCTCTCCCACCATGTCGAATCTTTTTGGAATGTCCTGGCCCATCGGGCTTAGGGACTTCTTTGATGTGGCCACTGTGCCTTGTAAAACAGTTATCTTAGTGTCTTACAGTTGTGTATCTGACAGAGTGAGTTAAGACAAAAAGCTAACCACAGTCAAGGGAGCCCTTACTTCCCGAGAGAACAAATGCTCCAGAGAGGACACCTTGGGCACCACTGCCACGGCTGCCTATGGCTCTGATGCTCTCAGGTGTGGCCAATCCTTCCTCTTCCCACTGTGTCCTGATGGCTTCCACAGATGCAGGGACTTGCTCCAGCAATTCTCCCCCTCTCCCTGACACCACTAGTCCTCCCTTCCCTATTGGAGCTTCCCCCATGGCCTTACAAACTTACTATTTATCCCACACTTCAGAAAAACAAAAAGACCCTTCCTGTAGCTATTACACCCCGCCTCTCTCTTTTTCCCTTAAAGCGAGTCTCTGAAGAATCATCTGTGCTCCCAGTCTGCTTTCTCTTCTTCCACTGCCTCACAACCCATGTGAGCAAGTGTCCCCCCTGCTTTCCAGAGATGCCCGCTCTTGTCTTCCAAATGACCTCCACCTCGCTGGGTCCAAGGGTCCCTCTCAGACAGGCCTCGCCTGCTCTGGCGGGGGCACAGGTGGGGACGCCCTCCTTCCTGCAGGCTCCTGGTAATCCCTGCCTTTCCGGGCACTCTTCCTCAGTCTACTTTGCTGGTACCTCTGTCTCTCCCTTCCCCTTGGTAATTTCTTTAGTTTCATGACTTTAAACATCATTTATATGCTAATGAAAGAGTTCCAGGCACAGCTCTTTCTTGAGTGCCTTGGACTTGCACATGCAGGTCACTGGGCATCTCCATGGGGGTACAGGAAGGCACTGATGGGTCCAGGCTGGACTCTTGAGCTTTTCCTCAAACTTGCTCTTGGCCGAGCTTTCCTCATTCAGGAAGCCGTGTTCTTCCTTCTCCCAGCTGCTCAGGCTCCAAACTGCAGAGTCTTCCCTTTTTTTTCGTCTTCCTCTCACATCCCAAATTTGATTCATCAGCAAATTAGCTTGTTTTTTTTTTTTGTTTGTTTGTTTTTTTAAACTGAACACCATTTAATAAAAAAGCAGTAGTGTAAACAGGAAAGCTGCACGAAGATACCGTGTTGCTGTGGAAGGCTGGTGCTTGCTGCTGGGAAGCTGAAGGCAGGGGAAGCAGCAGATTTGAGGGATGTGTACTGGATCTCTGTTCTTACATTTGAAATGTTTTTGTTTTGTTTTGTTTTGACAGCCTTGCTCTGTCACCCAACCTGGAGTGCAGTGGTGAGATCTCAGCTCACTGCAACCTCCACCTTCTGGGCTCAAGCGATTCTCCTGCCTCAGTCACCCCAGTAGATAGGACTACAGGTGCGCACCAACATTCCCGGCTGATTTTTGTATTTTTAGTAGAGACGGGGTTTCACCATGTTGGCTAGGCTGGTTTTGAACTCCTGACCTCAAATGATCTGCCCGTCTCAGCCTCTCAAAGTGCTGGGATTACAGGCGTGAGCCACTGTGCTTGGCCCTTATATCTGAAATGCATTTCAGGGTGGGCACAGTGCTTCACGCCTGTAATCCCAGCACTTTGGGAGGCTGAGGCAGGTGGATCACCTGAGGTCAGGAGTTCGAGACCAGCCTGACCAACATGGTGAAACCCCGTCTCTAACTAAAAATACAAAAGTTGGCCGGGTGTGGTGCCACGTGCCTGTAATCCCAGCTACTCAGGAGGCTGAGACAGGAGAATCGCTTGAACTTGGGAGGCAGAGGTTGCAATGAGCCGAGATTGTGCCACTGCACTCCAGCTTGGGCTACAGAGCTAGACTCTATCTGGAAAAAAAAAAAAAAAAAAGAAATGTATTTTGGACCTGACCTTCTCAGCATCTCCACTGCTGTAGTTCTGGTCCCACTGCTGTCCTCTCATCAGACATATGCAGTCGCCTTCTCCCTGGTCTCCCTGCCCCTACCCCTTCAGTGAATGTCCCATAGCAGCCAGAGTGCTCCTCTTCAACCTTGTGGATCCTGTCGCCTCTCTATTATTTAGGAGGCTGAGGCAGGAGAATCGCTTGAACCCGGGAGGTGGAGGTTGCAATGAGCCGAGATCACACCACTATACTCCAGCCTAGGCAACAAGAGTGAAACTCCACCTCAAAAAAAAAAAAATAAAGTCTATGAAGGTTAAAAAACTGAGTTCTGAATAAATACTCTGATGATTCTGGAATAAATAGTGGGAAAATAAAATCCTGTCATGTCAGGCAATGTGTTATGGGCTTTACAGGTATCATCCTGCTTAGTACTTACAACAGTTGTAAGAAGCAGGTTTTGTATTCTTACTATTACTTATCTGGAAGTGAAGACTTAGTGAGGTTAAATATGATCACATCAAAAACAAGAGGCACTTATGCGAGCTTTTCTAGTTTTCCTGGCATGGTTGTCTTTAAAGCATCATCAGCAAACACAAGAGTTCACCCTTAGCACTGAAATTACTTGCATTAAAGGTGAATGATTACTGGGTGCTAAGGGCAGAGCCAAGTTTTCTTTTTGTCTTTTTAAACAGTTAAAGACAGACTTTGGTAATAAAAATAGAGTTTAATTATTTAAAAAATCCAACATTAGTAGCATATTGAACAATTTATACTATTTTTTTCCCCTGAAGTTTACCATGTGAATATGTATTTTTTTCAAATAACACATAACTGAAAGTTGCAATCTCCATTATAAAATATTTTCAACTTTAACATATCTGAGATAAAAATTCCTCCACATAAAATTTATTTTTAATTTTGCTTTATTTTTAATACAGAAAAAAACTTCAATGATACAAATCAGTTTCAAATTTTGGGGAGAGCATTATCATTCTGCAGCACCTTGTTGAAAAGGGGCTTTATTGTACAGGCATCTATGATCAAGTCAAGAACATAGACTAAACAGGCAAATTCCACGTGTGCTGTGTGTGCAGGAATGAGTTAGAGAAGTGACCTGGATGACCGTGGGGAGAGAACTGTTTTATTGGTGTTGTTCACCAGATGCCTCCCAATGTCTTGGGAAAAAGAAATATGGAAAACAAAAGCCAGATTCCTGACCCAAAGAAACGGGAGGAAGTGGCATGGTTTGGGGAAGACTGAAGCTATGGGAACCTCTGAGGTTGCCAGGGCCTTGACCTTGGGATGTAAAGATACAGAGATGTAAAGATACTTCTGATGTAGTGGACCTGTGAAAACAGACCCACACCGATCCCATCCTGAGATGAAGTCAGAGCCTGAAGCTGGAAGATGAGCAAAGCCATGGGAAATGGAACTCCCAAGGAAGGGCTCCGTGAGACCCAGAGGCTGTGGGAACCACAGCTAATGCAGCAGCTACTGAGTGAGGAGCCCGGCCTGTTCCAGTCAGCACTGGCAAGTCTGGCACAGAGCCCATGGCATCCACATTTGTTTCCATGCCCTCTTTTTGTTTGGGATTAATTCTCCCACTCTAAAAACCTGCTCTTTCTGTTCCTAACTTCTCTTCCACCTAAAATCCCTTCCATCCTTTCACACGGTTAAAGGATAAAAAAAATCCAAATCAGTTTTTAAAACATTCTGCCCACAAGTTATTCTCATAGATGTCTCAGAAAAAAGAGCATACTTTAGAAAGGTGAATTTCTTACAGAAGTGACTTCTACCACACAGCCTCATCCCCTCCTTGTCCCCATAAACCTGGGGATGCAGGGCAGCAGGAGCGGCAGCGGCCTCCCATGGGGTGTGGGAGAGTGGCCTGTTCCTGCTGCCTTGATGGGGCCCTTCTCATCACATGGGCCTTTAAAGACCCGCTGTTCTGAGGAGGGTGCACAGTTCTGTGCATAAAATGTACCCAAAGAGCAATTTATTGTTGAAGAGGTTCAACCACCTTCTCCTAATTTATTCCCCATAAATCTCGAATTTTGAAAGATGTTTATAAAACAACCTTCTCTACTAATAATTAGCTTTCTTATACTTATTAATCAAATATTAATTAATCAAAACATCTGACCCAGCATCACCACTCTAAATTGATAAAATCCTAGGCTGAAAAACAAACATGTTTTATGTCTTGTTAGACTGGGCAGCTTTATCTAGGAAAATAGCTTACTTCTTTTCTTTTACCCTTAAAAAATCATTTTATGAAAATGTATTACAATATTAGCTTTTGAAATGCTGAAAATCCTTAAAGATCCCATTTGATACCTTTGGTCTGCCCAAGACCTACCCTGCCACCTAATCCAAACTAGCCCAACTGAGGCTGGATACCCTGGCTGAGGCTGATTTCATTAATACCTGAGAAACAGCAAAATGTAGAATAGTGACAGTGGTTAAAATTGTGGGTGCTGGAGTCAACAGAGCACCAGATGCAAACCCTGGCCCTGCTGCTTAGTAGCCACAAGACCTTGACGAGTTCACCTCTCTAGGCCTCAGTTGCCTCATCTCTAAACTGGGGATAATAACCGGGCCTGCTGCAGGCATTCCTTGTGAGAATCAAGTGAGACAATGACCACAGCATACCGAGCACAGCACCTGGCACACAGTAAGGGCCCCCTAACTGGAAGCCACTGTCATCACTGGCGCATCCTGGAGATAGCACCACAAGTGCCAGTTCTTGCACTGTGTCACCAAGAGGCCTGGTGCGCAGCGGGAGACGCAGGGAGGAAGGTATTTTTCAGTTCCTTCCTGGAAGGCAATTACAAACCCAGGAATGATACACTGGGTAAATCTAAGGACAATCTTTTTAAATTGCCCAGAAAAAAAACAGTCCATTTAAACAAATAAAGATAAAAGCACATCTTTAACTTACAGTTGTAACACAACAGCAAACCAGCTTCTCCATCTTCGTACACATCAATAGCTGCAACAAAATTAACCTGCAATGATAACGGGCAACGGTAGTGGGCAGGCTGGATGCTGACCCTGTGAAAAGACTTTTTCAAGTTGTGAGCGTTTGCAGGGGCCGTGGCCCTCTGTGATGCAGGTGCCATAGGGTCATGTCTGCCCCACCAGCACCCACGATGCACATCGGGGGTTGGGATTATAATACAATGGAAGTGAGAAAGAAAAGAAAAGATAAAAAAGAAAGAAAAGTCTCTCCATTCTTTCTTCTCTGGGACTTTCTCATCATCTTTTCATAGCTGTTGAGAAGCTCTGTGTTTGATATGTCTCCTCTCTCTATTGAAATGCCTCAGGTTTATATGCCATTATTTCCAATGGCAAAAACCGCAATTACTTTTGCATCAACCTAATATTATTGACATTATGGTATAATTATCATTTTACAGAAGATGAAAGTGAGGCTCAGGGTGAAGTCACTTAAGTCCCTTGGCTGGTACACGCCACAGCCAACATCTGAACTAAGGTTCTGGTTCTCTTTTAACCTTACCGCTCTCGTACCTCCAGCGAGGCATCCTTCTGCCTCCAACAGATAAAGTCTGTGCACCTTAAAATCGCCACGGCATGTCTTCACACTTTATTCTTTCTCTGTTCTTCATGTCAAGAGAGGCAGCATGGTGCAATGAAAAGGGTGTCAGAACACCTAGTTCCATGGTCTGGGGCAAACTCCTCTCTCTGGGCCTCAGTTTCTGCATTTGAGAGGAGGGCACTCAACCTGATGGCGTCCTTGGTCCTTCTTGATTTTCAAAACTCCAGCCCTCTAAGAGCCTCCTGCTCCTTTCACTTCCTCATTTGTATTCTCAACCCTTAGAGCCTGGTCTCCCGTGCTTCCAGGAAAATCACCCTTTGAGCTCAGCCAAGATCTCCTTCTCCCCAACCGAAGGCTTTGGCCACTGCTCATCTGTCCATCCTGCCCTCTGCAGCCTCTGATGGGTGACATCTTTTGCCTCCTGCCCTCTCTCCCACCTCAGATTATCTGTCCATCCTGCCCTCTGCAGCCTCTGATGGGTGACATCTTCTGCCTCCTGCCCTCTCTCCCACCTCAGATTATTCTTCAATTTCTTGGCTCTTCTCTCCTTAGTAAAACCCCACTTCTATAGCTACACATTTTGCTTTGCGCTCAAAACTCTAAATCCACGGGCTCAGGCACACATTCTCCCCAGGGCTGCAGCCCCTAGACTATGTCGTTTGTTCTCAGATGCAGCTGATTCCACATCCAAGACATTAAAAGCAGGAGGTAGTGGGTTGGGGGTGGGGGGGTTGGAGAGGCACAGACTGGGCAGACAGACAGGAGATCAAGCCCTGTCTAGGCCACTTACTGCCTCTGTGGTGTGTGGCAAATGGCTTAGCCTCTGGCCTTAGGTCTTTGTCTATAAAGCAGGCATAATGAGAACACCGACCTTGCTGGATTGTAATGGGAATTCAGTGAGACAAGGCAGAGATTTTAGCACAGGGCCTCATGAATGATGAGCATTCAGTGAAGGCTATTGGCTTTTTATCTCCCACACAACCAGCTTTCCTTCTAAACCTCCTCCTTTTTGCTAGCATAACTATTCTCAAAGTCTCAGGGCCACCTCCAACCCAAGTCCCGCAGCAGCCTCTTCACACAGTTTCTCAGGTGTCTTTTTTGTGCCCCTGCTGCTGTTCTAGGCTAAGCCCTGACCTCCTCGCAGGAGCACCATGTTGTGGGCTCCTGCTGGCTCCTCTGTCCCAGCCCTTCCGTCCACACTGTGCTCCTCCCACTGGCCCTGCACTGGCTGACCCTCCTCTTCACTGGTGTCACCAGAACACAGCCTTCACCTCTAAATGGTCTCATTATGGTGCCAAGGCACCAACTGGCCATCCTCAGCCAGTGCCACTGCCTGGGCTTGGGTGCCCCTTCCAATGGAATCCCCAGCTCTCTCCCATCTGTCATTATCTAGCACTGTACTCAGTGCCATTAGGATACAGAAAATATTAAGGTGAGGTTGACCCCTTAAGAAAAAAAAACAGAAAAGCACATAAGTACATAAAACAAGGTATAATGGGGCAAATGCCTCAACCAAAAGTTGCGGGAGCTCAGCAGGGAGTGACAGTGAGGACCAGTGGCCAAGAGCTCCAGCACTGGCATTGGAGAGACCTGCGGGTTGTCAAATCCAAAATAATCCCCATGGCTCCTATCATGCCCTGTGTTTTAGGCTCTCTGCAGAGCGTGCCTCACCCTCTGGTGCTCTCTTGTCTGTTTGTTCCCTGTGGCTCCCCTCCCCATGAGATCTAAGGCTCATGACACAAAGGCCTGTCTGTGCTGCTCACTGCTGGCCCCTCAGCATCCAGATCAGGGCCTGGCAGGTGGCAGGGATAGAATAAACTCATCGGATGGACAAGTGAGTAAATGAAATCCCAGCTCTATCACTTTAGAGGCGTGTGCACTCACGCCAGTTGTTTCCCCTCTCAGACCTTCAGTTTCTTCATTTGTAAGATGGTAGAAAATAAGAGTATCTAGGCCTACTGGCTTGAGGACTCCAGGAGGTAACTTATCTAAGCACCTAGCACAGGGCGTGGAGCTTGGTAAATGCTCAATATTGGCTGATATCTTCATTTAGATAAGGAACCAGCACCAATGGGTATATTACACGAAGGATGGTCCTGGAGTCCCCTCTGACCCCAGAAGGGAGCCTTCCTGGCCCCACCACTTTGACTTAGAATCACTTCCTCCTCAGATGTCCTTGTACATGTTAGTTTTACTTCACTATCTCAGCTAGAGGCTTCGTGCTGCACCGTGTCTGCTCTGCCAGACTGTGAGCTTCTCCATGGGAGGGGCCGAGTGCTACCAGCTTTGTGGCTGGACCTGCCATCGCCACCAGCTGTGGGAACATGGTCTCTGGAGTCAGCCAGCTGGGGTCCAAGTCCTGCCTCTGCCACTTACTAGCTGTGTGTTCTGGGGTAAATAAGTGACTTCTTCTTTCTGACTTCAGTTTCCTTTTCAATAAAAATGGAGAAATGGGCCAGGCATGGTGGCTCATGCCTGTAATCCCAGCACTTTGGGAGGCTGAGGCGGGCCTGAAGTCAGGAGTTCGAGACAAGCCTGGCCAGCATGGCAAAACCCTGTCACTACTAAAAATACAAAAAAAGGGGCCGGGCGCGGTGGCTCACGCCTGTAATCCCAGCACTTTGGGAGGCCGAGGTGGGCGGATCACGAGGTCAGGAGATCGAGACCATCCTGGCTAACACGGTGAAACCCCTGTCTCTACTAAAAATACAAAAAATTAGCCGGGCACGGTGGCGGGCGCCTGTAGTCCCAACTACTCGGGAGGCTGAGGCAGGAGAATGGCATGAACCTGGGAGGCAGAGCTTGCAGTGAGCCGAGATCGTGCCACTGCACTCTGGCCTGGGCAAAAGAGCAAGACTCTGTCTCAAAAAAAAAAAAAAAAAATTAGTCGGGTGTGGTGGTGGGCACCTATAATCCCAGCTACTTGGGAGGCTGAGGCAGGAGAATTGCTTGAACCTGGGAGGTGGAGGTTGCAGTGAGCCGAGATCGCGCCATTGCACTCCAGCCTGGGGTACAAGAGCGAAACTCTGTCTCCAAAAAAAAAAAAAACAAGGAGAAACGAAGAGCCCCTCCAAGACATAACACTTATGACATGCTCTGACCCAGGGCCTGGTACACAGAGGTGGCCATTCAGTGGTGGCCACAATTATTATAATTATGGGAGGGTTGACTGCAGTGGGAAAGGTGGAACTAGACAGCCTTTTAGTTTAGCGATAAGGCCTGTGTGTGTGTTTGCGGTGGGGTGAGGGAGGGTGGCAGTGGTGACACGTATGGAGGAAGTTCAGGCAGCCTTTTAGACCAAGATCTATGCACAGTGATCACAGACACCAGGGGGGTACTTGGCATCAAGTAAGTCTAACAAGGGGCTCCAACACTGTGCTGACAGGCAGACAGACGTGGCAATATTCAGAGAGTTGGGCTGCGGGGCAGGTGGTGGCAGGCTTCAGCCCCAGGGCCAGGTTTCAGGAACAGGCTTGGACTTAACCCTTAACCACTTCCTCCTCAGGCATGCCACAGCACTTTATTATTCAGACCTTTATTAACACTTATCACAATGAGACCTATTTTATGCCTTGATATAGGTGTCTGTCTCCACCTTGGGAGAGGGGCCTGGAGGGGTTCTTGCTCCTAGAGATCCTGATACGGCAGGTCTGTTGTAGGACATACGCATTAAATCTTTATTTCATAAGTTTGATTAAAAATAAGTAGTTCTGGCTGGGCATGGTGGCTCACGTCTGTAATTTCAGTGCTTTGGTAGGCCAAGAAGGGAGAATTGAACTATGATTGCACCACTGCACTCCAGCCTGGGACAGAGCTAGACCCTGTCTCTCTCTCTCTCTTAAAAAAAAAAAATGTAATACGTAGTTCATTTTATTGGTATTTCAAAATGATAACAAATAATATATGGTGGTTGTAAAAATTCAAAACACAGACTTGTAACAAGTGAAGTAGGAACTGTACCTCCCCTAGCTGGCTCTGCCTTCAGCCTTCCCTGTGATTCTGGATTCAGTCCCCAGCTGAGAACCACTGGATTCTGGGCAGATGTCAAGATGAGGAACTGAGCCCCTCTCATAAACCAGGGACCCAGATCCCATGGCCATGCCTGCAGTTCCCCCTAGAGGAGCACTTGGTTTTGGGAATGAGGTCAGTGCTGGTGGCTAAAGCAGCGGCAGTGGGTCACAGCAGGCCCACTGGTACACTGAACTTGACAGTGACTTTCAGAATGTTGCTTTAGTGCTTCTTAAACATTTCCTCTCTTGAGCTAGGATTGTTATAGAACCTGGGGTGGGTAGAAGCCTGAAATAGGGATCAAGTGGTCCTGGCTAAGAGAGGAGGAACGGGAGCAGAAAGCGAGGCCTGCCCAGTTAACACTGGTGCCCGCAAAAGTGGGCAGGCAGCAAGTGTAGACGGAATGGAAATGAAATTCCAATGACCTACGCTGTGTCAGCTTCTCTCTGCTGTCCCCACTGCCCTGGTGCTGAGCTGCAGGAATATCTTGGTAAAAAGCTAGTCCTGTTCCCCCAAGGCCTATTTCTAACCAGCTATTAGAAAACATGCAGCTTATTATCTTTTTCATTTTCTTAGGGCTCATCTCCCCAGTCAGACAGTACCCTCCTTGAAAGATGAGTGAGTGCATCTGACTAAGCACGTGTGCCTGCTGGGAGCCGTGCAGCCGCCATTCCACCACGGGAGGGCTGTACATGCTGATCCTCTCAGAGCCAGGAAACAGGGAAGGGTTTTTTTTTCCTCTTTTTGCCTTAAAAACTTTTTTTTCTTGTCTGGGTGCGGTGGCTCACGCCTGTAATCCTAGCACTTTGGGAGGCCGAGGTGGGCGGGATCACGAGGTCAGGAGATTGAGACCATCCTGGCCAACATGGTGAAACCCTGTCTCTACTAAAAATACAAAAATTAGCTGGGCGTGGTGGCCGTGCCTGTAATCCCAGCTACTCGGGAGGCTGAGGCAGGAGAATCGCATGAACCAGGGAGTCAGAGGTTGCAGTGAGCCGAGATCGCGCCACTGCATTCCAGCCTGGGCGACAGAGCGACACTCAGTCTCAACAACAAAAAAAATAAATTTTTTTTTCTCTTAGGAAAAAACTTTGTATATTTGTCTTTTAAGAAGCACATAGAAGAAAGGACAGAAAACTTGAGAGTCGTTCCTGACAGCCATCCAAAAGACAAAACACAGAAGTCATCAAAGAAAATGGTTTTTAACCCAATTTATCCAGGGTCTTTACAAATCATAGGAAAAAGAAATTCTATAACGAATTATAGGACATTAAATATAGGTAAATAATAAAAACCATCATACAAAAGAAATTTCATAAAATGACATTCTCTATAGCTACCCTGATGAGTAAGTAAACTGCATAATTTTCAGCCACTTAAGCATGATTTATTTTAAAATAGAACTTGTCAGAAAGTTTCTCTGAAATGAGGTGAGGACTTTTCCACTAGCAAAAGCTGGCTAAGTCTAAGGAAACTAGTTGCCAGGAAAAGGACTGATTGAACAAGGACCTGCTGCACCATGGCATTTCTGCTTTGTTTGGCTGCTTACACAGTTTTGAGAAGGAAGAAGGGGGTGAGAACATTTTTCTTTTTTTTGAGATGGAGTCTCACTCTGTCGCCAGGCTGGAATGCAGTGGCACGATCTTGGCTCACTGCAACCTCCGCCTCCTGGCTTCAAGCGATTCTCCTTCCTCAGCTTCCTGAGTAGCTAGGATTACAGGTGTGTGCCACCAGACCCGGCTAATTTTTGTATATTTAGTACAGATGGGGTTTCGCCATGTTGGCCAGGCTGGTCTCGAACTCCTGACCTCAGGTGATCCGCCGGCCTTGGCCGCCCAAAGTGCTGGGATTACAGGTGTGAGCCACTGTGCCCGGCCAAGGGGGTGAGAACTTTAAAAGTACAAATCAGGGCCCCAGCTCCTCAGAAGTCAGTGGGCGGGAAGACATGCTGGTCCAGGGATGCCCAGGCAGTAGGGGGAGTGGGCAGCATTCCTCCCAGCTTTAAATTAGGAAGTTTCAGGACTCACTCCTTCTCCTAGGTCT
This sequence comes from Symphalangus syndactylus, assembly GCF_028878055.3. Classification (NCBI taxonomy): domain Eukaryota; kingdom Metazoa; phylum Chordata; class Mammalia; order Primates; family Hylobatidae; genus Symphalangus; species Symphalangus syndactylus. The sequence continues at coordinate 17,467,585 of NC_072425.2, forward strand.
ATATTAGTATCACCTGGGGGCAGACTTAAAAAAATATTGGTTCTCAAGTACCACACACCCCCAGATTCTGATATAATTGGCTTGGCCTGGGGTCAGACACTGATCTTTTTAAAGCTCTCCACGGGATGACAGCCAGGGTTGCAAAGCAATGAAATATACCAGGGATTCCCAACTTGGCTAACTATTAAAATTATCTGGGGACCATTTAAACATACCCAAACCCATGCCACGCCCCAGACCCAGGAAATCCCTGGAGGAGGAGCACAGGCAGTGGTAGCTTTTCAAACTCCTCAGATGACTCCAATTGCAGACAAGTCTGGCCACTACCAATATAGATAAGAGAAATGATAGACCACTCTATGATCAATAATAGCTGAAGACAAGAAGGCCTCCTAATCACAACTACAGTTTTCTATTTCTGATTTTTCTGTTTCTTAAAATTTTGCTCTAATTAGGTCTTAGGTCTTCCTAAAATAGTAATTAGCAATTTTAACATTGATACAGAGCATATTTACAATTAATACAAGTTATAAAGCATAATTGGAAGAATTCTGCAGTCTGTCTGATTTAGTTGAACAGGACTGGAGGTAGCCTGTGGGTCCGGAAGCCCTCACTAGGAACTACAGTTTCCCTGGGGCTGACATCCCCATTCTGTGGTTTCCTTAGTACCTAGGCCAGAATACTGGCTTGCACTGCATGATGAAAACCTCAATGGCTCACTGACAGCAGGCCTTGTCCTGCCTCACAGAGATACATATGTGGGCTGAAGAGCTCTGTGATCTGCTAATGTCAGTGTCAGTGTCGAATGCTCTCCAGTGACAGACAGGCTGCCAGGCCTCAGGGTGGTGAGTGCTCACCACTGTCCAGTGGGCGCCAAGGTTCAAACCCCACACAGTCACCTTTAGAACATGAGTGCAGTTTTGGGTGGCCCTAGATTTTGTGCCACACTAGGACATCCTTGTTCTCTGTGCATCAGGCCAGGGGTGTAGACTCTCAGGGCAAATCTGCCTGCTCACTCTCTCCTAATGGTTTTCTACCCCTTATTCCTTTCCTACTGGGCTTTTAAGGGGGTAGGGAGGGTGCGGTACCCACCCCGGACACCCAGTCCCCAAGATGAGAGTCTGCAGTGCCTCAGAGGTCAAACTTATTCTCCAAGGACCCTCCCAGGACAAATCATCTAACAAATGCTCTCATTTATTTAGTTATTATATTCAGCCTTTTGACTCTTCATGTCTTTTTTTTATTTTAAATACAGACAGGGTCTTGCCATGTTGCCCAGACCAGTCTCGAACTCCTGGGCTCAGGCAATCCTCCTGCCTCGGCCTCCCAAACTGCTGGGATTACAGGCGTGAGCCATCGCACCCAGCCATTTCATATCTCTTATTCGGAAGGATGGAATGGCAAGGAAAGATCTGAAAACTAAACAGGGCAAACGGGACAGTCACATGATAATAGAACCATTCTGACCTATAAAAATGGCAACTTCACATGGCTCAGTCTAAATAGTGAATCACATAATACTGATGTGATGAATAGTACATAATTTTAAAGAATCCAAATCATGGCATCTCAGGGTTAGAATACACAACGATGATTAGTCTTTTCTGATTCTCACTTGTCCCCACAACCGCTGGCTTACCCTGTTGGCCTCCACGTGGTGCAGCCTGAAGGCTTCTCCTGTGCTCTCGTTCACCACATCAAATTGGTGTCGATAAGCCACACAGATGAGATTGTCACTCTCTTCAGCTGGCCCATCCACTAAGGTCATCACCATGGGAGGGTCGGACAGACAGATCTCCTGTGTGGTTGGTGAGGATATAAGAGACAGGGGTGAGAACAGAGCAGCCAGCTCCATGCCAAGCCCCACTGCCCATTCCCTCCTAACAGAGAAGGCACCCTCTCCAGGCTCCTGCAGAGCCCCATGCTACAGGGAAGAAGGGACAAGAGAGGAGTGCCAGGGGTCACATCAGACATCTCTTTCCCATAACCTGTCCTCAAGACTCAGGCCTCTGCCTACTGGAAAGGGTCGAGGCCAGGAAACAATTAAACAAAATGCAATCAACAGTAGGGTCAGCTTTATCCCTTACGTCATCTGGTCCTGTCCTGGGATTCAGTAATAGTATTAATAATTGCTAACTAATCTATTTGTGTACTTAACATGTGCTAGGCACTGTTCTCATTGAATCCTACTTATAAGGTAGGTACAGCTACTATTCTGTCTTACAGATGAGGAAACTCAGGCTTAAAAGTCAATCACAAAGTTTACACAGGGTAGAGCTAAGATATAAACTCAGGAGATCTAATTTCAGTGCTCATATTACATAAATGTATATGTTGCATGTAAATCTTCATTAAAATAGCAAATCACTATAGGAAGAAAGCTAACACTTAAGTAGAGCAAGATTTTAACGTGTTTTAACTTAACTGTCATGTTGCTGTGTCCCATGAAGTTGAACATTAGCAGATGTATTTTAACTTAACTGTCACGTTGCTTTGTCCCCTGAAGATGAACACTAGCAGACATGTTTTAACTTAACTGTCATGTTGCTCTGTCCCCTGAAGTTGAACATTAGCAGAAATTGATAGGCATAATTCAAAAGGCCTTAACTCTAGGCAAAAAATACCTTCTCAGCTCTCCAGTAGAAATACTCCATCTTAGTGGCCAATGCTAGATATATTCCATACCTTAATGTACCCTAGTCTTTAAAGGATAAGAGATGGTGACGTCAGGGAGGGAACTTGAGCCTGGAGGAGGTTTCTCTCACAAGGCTCCCCCTTCGATCTCCCAGCAAATCCTGCTGACTGAGGCAAGCAGGAAAGCATTGCCCACTGCTTCTTCCCATCTCTCCTGCTACCAAAGCCACCAACCTTTCTTGCCAGGATCCTGCACTGGTCTCGTAGCAGGCCTTCTTATTTCCACCCTTGGCCTCCTAAGCTCCCCTCTACCCAGAAGCCAGAACAATCTTTTCAAAACATGCCACTTCTCTGCTTCAAACCTTCCAATGGTTTCCCATCTCACTCAGAGTCATGGCCAAAGTCTTTGCAATGGCCTGAGGGCTCAAGAGTATATTTCCCAGTTCTCTCTGACCTGCCTGCCTTGTTCCCTCTGCTCTTGACTGTGCCTTCAATAGGACCTCAGGGGCCTTGCCTGGCTGCTCCCTCTGCCTGGAATATCCTTTCCCTAGATATCCACATCACTCACTTCCATACTTCTTTTAGATCTCTGCTCACAGGTAACCTATTCAGAGAGGGCTTCCTGGGACATTCTTTCTAAACAGAATCTCCCAACTCCCTGCTCCATTATCCTTTGTTCCCTGGCCCTCCTCTATGTTTAATTTTAGTATTTCTTTATGCCAGCCATCATAGCTTTATTTGCTTATTTCTGTTAACTGTCAACTGGAAAGTAATCCCCATCAGAAGACTTTGTTTCGGTCATCACTGTGTCCTTCGTACCTAGAACAGCACCCGTAGATGTTCACTGGAATGAATGAATGAGCTTTAGCTTTAGTCTTCTGGGGGAAACAAGGGCACCAGAGATGAGGGTTTCCCTAGTTGGCTACTAAACAGTGGGACAACCTCAGTGGGTAACAAACTCTGGAAGGACAGAGTCTGCTTCAAGACAACTTGGCTGGGAGATAAATGATTTAAAGAGCAAACCTACCCTGATGTACTGGAATTCTTCAACAGGTGACTCAGACAGGGGAGATAACAATGAGGTGCTGGTGACCCCGCTTGGCTTGTTGTGTTTTCTTGTGATCAGAAGCAGTTTATTCCGAATTGCGACCACAATCCTCAGCTCTCTGCTGTGGTGAGTGTTAACAGCATACAGGTGGCAGCCTGGGAGGAGAAAGAAATGATGCCCTACACATGACATGCGGGTGTGGAAGCCCCCAGGCCTTGACAATTTGGCAATACCTAGGAACCCTGGAAATTAAGCATAACTCAGTGAATGGACTAAGAATGTTTCTGATACTAGGCAAAACAGAGACTAGATATTAAAATTAGGTTGAGTTACAGGAAAATTAAGAAAGTCCTATTCCCAGCTGGGTGCGGTGGTTCACGCCTATAATCCCAGCACTTAGAGAGGCCGAGGCCGACGAATAACCTGAGGTTGGGAATTCGAGACCAGTCTGGCCAACTTGGTGGAACCCCATCTCTACTAAAAATACAAAAATTAGCTGGGCATGGTGGTGGGCACCTGTAATCCCAGCTACTTAGGAGGCTGAGGCAGGAGAATCGCTTGAACTGCGGAGGCAGAGGTTGCAGTAAGCCGAGATCGTGCCACTGCACTCCAGCCTGGGCAACAAGAGTGAGACTCTGCCGAAAGGAAAGGAAAGGAAAAAGGAAGGGAAAGGAAAGAAAGTCCTATTTCCTATATTCTAGAGTTTGTGAACTTAACTTCATACCTACTACATGATATCAATTAAAGTAATCAGAGCTCCGGGAACCAAAGTCTAAACATTTCTTCAGTAACAGATTTGCTAATAGAGTTTAATGCATCTCTAGAACCTGTTATGCAAGGCCTAGAATTTCTTCTAGTCCTCAACGTGTTTGTCTAGCTTTCAAGCTCCTTATGGAAACAGTGATGCTATTTTTGTGATGTTTCCAAACAAAAAACAAACTAATAAGATCAAATTCCTACTCATTTTTATTTTCAGTAATAAAATTTTCAGGGCAGCCTGAGAGAAAAAAAATGAATTGAATGGAATCTACCAATCTATCAAGTCACCTTTTGTTTTCTCCAACTTGTTTTCTCTGCAGTCAGACCTGCTCTTCCCAGCCTGCTTCGCCTCAAGGCCCTTTTGCAGAGCGCTTAGCCTGAAGACAAAGAGGCGAGCGTCTTTTCCTGGTGACATAAAAAAGACAGAGGAGGAGATTAAATGGAAAAGTAAGGTAACCTGGAAGGCCTCCAAGGGCAGACTGTGTAGAAAAACTAGGATTGGAGGTGTTCTGGAATTCAGGAGGCACCCCACACCACTTTAATCTGACAATGTAATTACGTATGCACCCCTTTCCCCCCACAGCTTCCCTCCCCAGAGAACAAAGGGGCCACTGAGGGATCCCAAGCACTGGGCATCAGGAAAGGAAACAGCTGGCAGAACCTATGCAGTCAGACCCTGGCGACCTGTGGTGTGGGCCGCAGAAGGCAACTGTTTTCCTTCCTTCACAGCATGCCACCCGGCAGGGGATACCACCTTTGTCTGCTCTGAGAACCAGAAGGTCCAGGGTCTCGAGCACATGCATCTGCTTCACTGGCAGAGTTCTGTCAAACACGGGCACTGATGGAAGGTCATCTGGAAAAGGAAACCTGGTTATCCATCACTGCAACCCAGCCCACGCTTTCCAGAACCCACCAAATGTGCCTGTGGGTAGTTTTGAACCCAAGTTATCTCTAGGCAAGGAAGGAAGTCAGCTTCTAGGGCTTTCATAAGCTCTAGAAAATACGTTCAAGCACTATTCTCCTCCTAGCTCAGGAAGAAGTACTGATGCTTTCTTCCCATAGGCAATTCTATATCCCGAACTCTATATAGGGGGCGTAGCAGCAGAGGCATGAAAACGCTATTTGTGTTCATCAAAGAAAAAGCAACATCTCTCAATACCAATTTTTACTAGGGTTGTACCAAAGGCCTGAACACCAAGTTAAAAAAAAAAAAAAAAAAAAGAGCAGCCATTTTTCTCAAGTATTTTCTTATTTTTATGTAATATTTGAAATTGCATTATATCTTAGGTCATATTGTATATATCTCAAGAAAGCAAAATTAAAATTTCCTTTTGGACTTAAGATAAATACAAACACACTCTACCCTAACATGTCCCGTGTTTGTAGCAATGGTAGTTTGCCTATACATTTTCAGTATTTTTTCCCAAAGGAATAGGAAATCTCCTTTTTAGACAAAAACATAAAGAGAAACATTAACTAAATTGCCAAAACAGCAGGAAAAACACACTGAAGTGGAAATGCTCAGGGAAATCTCCAATAAAGTGATGGTGCAAGACATTGCACTTCCACACAGGATTTGTTGTTGAGGTTACTTACTGGGAATCTAAGTTGCTAACAATTACTTTGCTCCTAGGGGCCCCGAGGACACAGGGGGCTAAAAGAATTACTAAGGCTGTTCCATTCAGTTCTGTAAGCAAAAGGGTCTGTTCTGAGATGGATGGCAGAATCAGGGTAAGGCAGAGGTGTCCGGGATGGTGGAGACATTTGGGGCAGGAGAAGTGGCTGGCTCATTCCTTACCTGCATTTATTCTGCAAATGCTCTGCTGTGGGGGTGGGTTTAATTAAAATTTAGGAGCAAGGGGCCCTGAGGATCTTTTCTTTTCCAGAAATCTAAGTGTGGTTGGGAGTTCATCCCTTCGTGGATGGTCCAGGAGGGAGCAGAGCTTTCACCATCAGGATTAATAACTGCCCCACAGTGGGGAGAGGAGCTCCCACTCCTGTAGGCCTCTGAGGGCTCCGATTTGTCAGAGCACAGACTAAGCTAAGCTTAGGATTACACCTAGGGCTTGTCTCTTGTTCCTCTCAATTACTGAGGCAAATGTAAATTTTATGATAGCTCATCAACCACTTTTCTTCCTCCTCTACCCTGGGCTCCCACAAAATGGAACTAATTCTCAGGGTCTTTGTACTTCCGCTGGGGCAGACTTAATTTTTCAAAACACCAGACGATCACCCTCATACCCATCATCATAGTTGGCTAAATAACTATAATTATTCCATTTGTGGGAGAAGAGCAGTCACAGCAAGGACAGGTAACATATACTAAGGGCTTTCCATATGCCAGACCCTAATGCTTAGGGTTTCATATGTTTAAATTAAATGTCCCAATGACCTTATTAGGTAGGAACTTATAATACTCCCATTGAACAAACGAGGAGCCTGAGGCTTGGTGTTAATAACTTGTCTGAGGTCACGCCACCAGCATGCGGAGCCCAAGCCTGTGCAAGGACAAAGCCATGCTCTTCACCAGTGTTGGAACATAAAATGGGATGTTGGAGTAGCCCCATATCCCAGTGGATAGAGATGCGACCACAGCTGCAACAGCACTCCAACGAATTAATAAATGACAGAGGCCCTTCATTTTACATAGGAACAGAGGTATACATTGTAAGTTGCCGAGCTGTGTACAGAGTGAATTAGCACTTAATCTCCATCCAGTCTTTCTCAGATGGCTGAACAGGTTTGTATACAACACAAGAAGGAGGAGGAGGCAAGGACCTGACAGAGCGACAGGTGGATTTAATGACTGATTGATGACAATGCTTTCCTTCCTGTAATCTCTTTATGAAGAACAATCTTTTAGAACCAGCTTTTCTGTTACTGCAAAACCAAAACACATGGCGAGAGCATATTTAATCAGTATTTAGTTTCGTTTCAAAGTAGGTTTTGCTAACTTAGGATACAAAAGGTCTTGATTTTTAATAATGACCTTGAAAGGAGTAGACTCTCAAGGGATACATCTAACAAAATTAAGCAAAGGCTAATGGGATAGAGTGGAACTCAGTCTGAAACAAAATGGATGGATTCACTCATGGAAACATCTCATAATATGATTAAATGTAGACAAGAAAAAGGTAAACAAAGAAGAGAATTGTGGCTTAAAAGCACAACAAGAAATACAAAGAAGGCCCTTAAGATTCTTCTTTTTTTTTAAAGCAAAAACAAACAGAAGCATCATTGTACAATAAGGACATGAAAAAACTAATTTAAATCATAAATCTAAGCCAGTGGTGGGTGTAAACAGCTACACCCACCATCCTGTCGAAGGCAACTTCCTTCAAATTTGGAAGAAAGAGTTTCCTGGCAAATCACAATACTCCTTATATCTGACATTTCCATTAAATTTTGGATCCTTAAGATAAAAATTTCAGAAAGGAACTTGGTAATTTTGGTTTGGATTTTGCATTTTAAAAAATAGAGGCAACTCAAATAGAATCTTTTGGTTTTAGGCAAGCTTACGAATAGTCATTATGAAGCATGCTTTCTCTTTCCCAAAAGGGCAAAAGGGAAGGAGTGAACATTCTTTAAATCACAAAATTTGTCATAATTATTTGCCCAGGGCTATATTTTTGGAAATCTGTGTTAGAGACATTGGTAGAGTTTAATATAATGTAGTTGGTTTAGTGGAAAGAGCCCTGGACTAACAATCACATCTGGGTACTAGTTCCAGATGTGCCACTAACCAGTTTTGTGATCTTGGGTAACTCACATCATTTATTTAGGCCTCAGCTTGTTCATCAATAAAACTAACAGACTGCACTAAACCTCTAAAGTCTGTTTTTTGCATTCCTTTTTTTGTTGTTGTTGTTTCACTTTTGGCAAGATCTAAGGATTTTATTACTTTTCTTTTTTTTTTTTTTAGATGGAGTCTTGCTCTGTTGCCCAGGCTGGAGTGCAGTGGTGCGATCTTGGCTCACTGCAACTTCCGCCTCCCAGGTTCAAGTGATTCTCCTGCTTCAGCCTCCTGAGCAGCTGGGATTACAGGCATCCGCCACCACATCCGGCTAATTTTTGTATTTTTTTAGTTAGAGACGGGGTTTCACCATATTAGCCAGGCTGGTCTCGAACACCTGATCTTGTGATCTGCTCACCTCGGACTCCCAAAGTCCTGGGATTACAGGCATGAGCCACTGCGCCCGGAAGGATTTTATTACCTCTTAGCAAGTTCATAGAGACATAGTAAAGATAATAGCTGCCATTTAATAAGTTACTACTATGTGCCAACTACTATGTAAACACTTAATACAGATAACTTTATTTAGCCCCTACAATCCCCTCCTTCTAGTTGTGATCATCATCCCATTTTGTTTCACCAATTTTCATCATTATAAACTATTTTCAGCATCTTAAAAAATTATCCCCAATTTACAGAAACTCGAGGCTCATAGAGGTTGAGTTTTCTTTAAGATCACAGTTTCCAATCATTTTGTAATTTCAAAAATTACATATTGAATTTAAATTATAAATTTATGAATTTTAAATTATCTGCCTTAAGTTCGTTATAGATACAATGACTATGGGCACACAATTGAAACACATATCAAAAATAACAGATGAGGTCAGAAATAGATCCATTATGAAGCACGGCTCACATCTCCTATCATGCTTCAGAAGGCACCTGGCACAGGGCCCCGGCATACAGGAGGTGCTTGGTAAATGTGCCCAGTAAGCGTCGGAGGGAGGACGTATAGGTTGTACTGAAGGATGCGAAGATGCTACAGTTTTAGGCCATTATGTCATTCTCACAGTGGTGGCTTTGGGATTCTCACAAAATGTCACTATGGTAACCAGGGACTGGGCAGCTGTTTCTGAGCAGTCTGAGGAAATGCCCTTTGAAGACATTGTCTCTGTGCCTATGGCTTCCTCGGAAGCCCAGGAGACAACCTGTTACCAGTGTTTAGCTCCTCCGTCATTCATTCAGGGTCTGGAATAATCTAAACGGGACTCTTGATGGAAGGGACCACACTGTCCTTGAGTCTACACCTGCTCTGAATTTGCACCCTCTCTGGGCGACGGTGGCTGATCTGTGGCGACAGAGAACTGACTAACCGCCCAGGCAGGCTAATCTATCTGGCTGCCAGAATGTGTGATTTTATGTTGAGCTGGAATCTGTTTCCTTGTCAAAATCTTTTTGTTTCTATATCCATAAAAAATGGGTTATCTAAGATTCTTATTGTTTGTTTTGGACATCAGTACTTTTTGAATCAGAAATCTTTTTTTTTTAAGACTTCGAGAGAGGGAATGTCCCAGAGACAGTGGTTCTAAATAATGTATCCCTGTTGATTTAAAGTAAAATGTTGGAGTGATAATAAGTATTGGCTGAAAAGGAGATTCTTTTTGCAGGTCATTTGATATCCACACTCCCATCATATATTTTGGGAAGAGAACCTATGGCCCACCCTCCAGCATGCTTGGTTCAGAGTATATTTCCTCTGCTTGCCCTGGAAACAAGGGTTTAATTTCATAAGGAAATAAAACTTTGCTAAACTCTCTGCAGATCACACATTTATGGCCCAAAGGGAGTTGGTTGGTGGTCACTCATCTTAGAAGTACTACAAGTTATATGAAAAAGACATTTGTAGGAGCAGCTACTCACTAACCATCCACTAGCAAGACGCCAGCATCAGTGGAAACCAGCAAGGCCTGGCCCCAGGGATCTGCACACACGGCTTCGTGAGGGAAATTACTGCAGAAACACTGGGGCTCCCACGGCTGTGAGGCAATACAAGCATCGGAAGATAAGTGCACCAGAAAAAATACACTGCAGCCCACCAAATGGAAATGTACAGTACCACAACTGAAACAGTAACACAGATACCCCCGTGGGAGCGGAGTCACTCCAAACCCTGGGGTCTGGACTCAATTGCCTTTCTTAGGAAGGAAAGTCTCCTTTCAAATACGTATGCAATAGGAAAAGAGTGAATTCACAGGTTTCTGGCACCATAACCTGTCTCCGTATTATAATGTTTCTCAGGGGCAATTGACGCATTCGTAATGGTTTCTAAGGAAACATTTCCCTTTAACACCTGGGAGTTGGGCCAAATGGTGCCTCTGTTTTAGAGAATTCATATCAGTTCATCATTAAAGGAAGTCCCACATAATTCTATAAAAAGATTCCTGTGTTGCTGATTCAGCAAATTAGTAAAACATACATGACGCATTAAAATGTTGATATTGCTTTCACGTGAAAATGCTTATTGACCCACATAAGATACAAAATCTTAAAGAAAAAATAACATCTGTTTGGCAAGTGCTGTAAACAGAGCTAGTCAGGTTTCCGCATGACACATCTGTATCAAGCAAACTCTTCTTCGTTCATTTCCATCTCAGGCATAAAGGGGGAGCCTTACAGCCACATGTGGATGTGTAGAGTAGGAGGCATTGTGTACCGTGATCTTAGTCACACCAGAATTGTGGACATTTTCAACAGAATTCTTAGCTTCCCTCCAAAGCACTGGATGAGCCTCAATGAGTTTGTGGAGATTCTTGGGCCCAAGTTGAAGTATTACATCTTCACTTTTACTCTCAGGCAGGCATCAGGGCCTGATGTGTCCCACCTGGGGCTGTAGTAGAGCCTGCGTGTGCACATGTAGGTGTGTTCTTAAGTACCCAGGTAAACATGCACTTGCATACTCAAGGTAAAGCAAAGGGCTCTGAGGACCACCTTTGAAAATGGCATTAGGGCTGAGGGTAAATACTGTGTGTTACTGCTCTCTTAGAAAAGGAAAGGATGCTCTCCCTTTAGGAAATGCATGGCCTCAAAAAGAATATTCTAATTGCTAAGATGGAACTTGTGATGTTCTAAAAAGATCCCCTAAAGAATGTGAAAACATTTTGTAAATGGAAAAAAGGCTAAACAAATGCAGGTCGTTAATTGAAATGGCATTTCCCCACGAAAATTTCTGGCAATTCTGAGTTTGTGACTTACACCAAAAGGACATAAAAAAAGCAAAGTTAATATAAATGTCAATAGGGAGAAGACACAGACATCAGCAGTAGGTAACACCAAGACAGAACAACCAGTTCTTAGTAACAATATGTTTTCTGCCCAGAAGACACAAGTTTGGAACACTAAGGCAGAAAGTTCTTCCCCCATAAGATCCAAGGGCCCTACAGGATCCACAGAGGTCTCAAGGAGGTCTGTGAAACCCCCAAAATTGTACTCAAATGCTGTATATATATGCCATTTTAACTTTTTTTTTTTTTTTGAGACAAGGTCTTGCTCTGTCACCCAGGCTGGAGTGCAGTGGTGTGAACACGGCTCACTGCAGCCTTGACCTCCTGGGCTCAAGTGATCCTCCTGCCTCAGCCTCCTGAGTAGTTGGGACCATAGGCATGAGCCACCATGCCCGGCTAATTTTTTTGATTTTTTTTGTGGAGACAGGGTCTCACCATGTTGCCCAGGGTGGTCTCCAATCCTGGGCTCAAGTAGTCCTCCTGCCTTAGCCTCCCAAAGTGCTGGGATTATAGGCATGAACCACTGCACCCAGCCCCATTTTAATGGGCAGGTGCATGCAGGGTGTCCATTGCTTTACACGGGTGCCAGTGACCATGTGAGGTCTGAAGAACTGTTGAATATTGGGGTGTGCAGTGTCAGCAGCAAACTCAGATCTGGTCCCACAGTTGCTCTGGTCTGACGACAGACAGTGTTTGCCATTGCCCTGGACTCCCTTCCACGGGGGAGCCTTCATGAGGATTCCACCAGGTGAGAATGTGGTCTCCAGGCTTTCATGTCTACGTGCAGACTCTTCCTGGGTTCTCTCTAAGAACATGACCACACAGCTCATGAAATGATGAGTGCTGAACAGGTGGGCAAAGCCAGGTTCTCTGGGCACAGAACACTCTTGGGAACAGCAGGGGACTCTGGCCTCTGCAGAGCCAACTGCATAGCAGCAGCCCATGGGGCCCTCTGGAGCTGAGTTTCTCTGAGGTGGTCTATGGCCCGCGGGTGGGTTATAAGTACTGACCTCAACAATGGACGCTCATTCTTTGTTATTACCTGGTGAACAAGTTATGGTTCCACAACTTCTGTTTTTAATATAAGCCTAAGAACTTCTTATCGTTATTAAATCTTACTGGAATCTGTATCTATAACGTGCTTGGAAACAGTAAATTCCTACTGTGCATGGGAACAGGCAGACACTGGAACTGCTGCAGCCTTTGGGAAAGATGTTTTTCCAGTAGTCTTGTCTGAAGTTGGTTGTGGTTTTTAGGGTTAATTATATTTTGAGCTCATCATTTTCCTGAAACCAGACTTTAAAGCACGTAGGCTCACATCATCTATACCTTTATTAGTAAGGTAAATGTATTCATAATTATTTTGCTTTTATAATGGACACTTCTCTGGTGATGTGCTGTAAATCTGTCCCATTTAACTTTTATGTATTCTGAATGGAGATATAATTAAGTACATGGGGTACTGTTCTACAATACAAAATCATATTCATAATATAACTTGTGTATTTTTATCTGTTCTATTTTTGATAATCACCTAGTTTTTACCCCCATGGAAAGTGGAACAAGATGTAGATAAATAGCCAAAGAATTTTTTGGCTGGTTGAGTGAACTGTAGATTAAGCATTGGTTTTTCAGCTGTGGTCCTCTAACCAACAGCATCAGGATCACCTGGGAAGCCATTAGAGCTGCAAACTTTCGGGTCCCACCCCAGACCTGCTCAATCAGAAACTCTGGGGGTGAATTCAATACACACTAAAGCTTGAGCAGCACTGCCCAGGAGCCTTGCTGTTTAAAGCGTGTCTGTGGTCAGCAGCACAGGAATCACGTGCAAGTTTGTTGGAAACACAGACTCTCAGCCCCACTCCAGACCTACTGGATCAGAACATGCATTTGGTCAAGGTGTCCAAGTGATGTGTATGTACATAAAGCTTGAGAGGCCCTGTGGGGCCTGGCCTGCCTGACCAGGTCGGTCCTCCAGCAGCTCTGCTCCATTGAAGCAGGTGAAGGCATGCGCATACCATGGCAACACAGAGGCTCTCACTAAATGGCCACTCAATTTTATCTAGGGCTTTCCCTGAGGACTCTGCAGTAGACATGCTCTTCTTCCTTCCACTCTCAAACCTTTTTCCAATAATCTCAATCATTTCATTAAGGAAAAGGGGAATTTAAAGTTCGAATTGAAAGTATCATGAACTCACCTCTTTTTTACAGATCCCTGAAGCTGCCAAGCTTGATGGAGCATCTCCTCTCACAATGGATTTCAGTTTTAGTGCCTTACAGAACAGAGATCTCTATTAAAGTTTGCCAGGTGGCAAAAGTACAGCAGGATAAACAATTGTGATTTGCCAAAAATTTAATAAAACAGGAGTAATTGCAGGCTAACATTTTGGGTTCCTCTACTGACTTGTTAATCAAGAATTGAAGTTAGCTGGACACAGTGAAGGCTTAATGACAATGTCCCAACCCAAATTATCCAAATGCATTTTGTCATTTCATTTAATCAATATATCATTACTGTGATTTATAAACCATGAGCATTGAAAAAATGCAGATTCTCCGGTCCCTCCTCAAACTTGATGAATCAGAATCTCTGGGAATAAAGTCTGGGTATCTTTAAACAAGAACCAATGTTTGAGAACCTTGTAACTAAGCTTCCTTTGATTACATGGCTTTCCTCTCTCCACCTGCCTTGTCCAGGTTTCTACTTCTGGGCCAGAACCTTATTTGCAGCTGAGGGCACTCCTCCTTCTCTATGCTGTGATGTGCGATCAAGGCAGACTTGTGTCACCTCCCGGAAGTGAGAAATACCAGTGTCACAAGCGAGCAGGGCAAAGGGAGAGTGATTTTCTCCAATGCCTGGAAAAAGGGGATGACTGGGCACCACCTAACTTCATGGTGACTTGGATTGTTTCCAAGTCATAGGGTGGTAATTCAAGTCTTCTGTGAGTGCCACTGCCACTCTGTGCTTCCTCCTGCCAGTCATGGGTTTAAGGGGCATTTCCCAAATTGGCTCCTCAGTCTTCAGAAAATTCCTAGGAGGCAGGCAAGTGGTCTGTGCTCTCTGGAAGAGGGGGGCCCAGAGCTGGACCCTGTGGCTACCTGCCTTGAGGCAGTAGCATTCCTACCTCTGCAGAGTGCTGCTCTCTCAGTGATGCCTGCAGAGAACTGCACCTACTCAGTTCTCAAAAATCTCACTCGTGGTTGCCACAACAATCCTAAGAGAAATTACAGAGCTCCTACAGCAGCAGGCAAACAAAGTCTTTGCACGTGGGCCATCTGGTTAGGATGGAACTCAAAACTACATGTCTCGCAGAAAAGGTTTCAGAAGAAAACCCACCTGCCCTATTCTAACAAACTCTGCCTGGCGGGCCTCCTCTTTCTTCCGCGCTGACTTGGGTGACTCTGGTAAGACATCACTAAAAGATCGTCTATTAAGCATGTTCTAAAAAAGAAAAACAAGTTATGAATTCCACAAACAGTTGTTAAGTCTCATCTTTTGGCTTCTCATAGTGCACAAAACTATTTATCCAAATGGTCCTATTTCTACCTTCTGTTTCATTCACTCAATAAGCATTGATGGAGCACCTGCTGTGTACCAGGTCCATGGTAGATACTAGATTCAGTCACTAGGTGGAGAGCCAGCATTGCATGGGGGCTGAGGACATGGCTTTGAAATCAGCAGACCTGCAGCTCTATCACTTACTAACTTACTAACAGTGTGACCTGGGCCACCACATTGCACAGCTCTGGGATGCCAATCTTACACAGCAGCACCCCCTGGAACACAACAAACTGAATTCTATGAGAACAGTACCCCTAGAGCTGTGCAAATCTGCAGCCCTGTGGGTCGCCTTGAGCAAATTAGTTAATTTCCGAATCTCAGTGTCTTTGTGTGGTTAATACCTGTCTCCTAGGTGTGTTATGAGGTTTAAATGAGGCAATGCATGTAAGGTACTTCGCACAGTGCCTAGTGCATACTTAGTAAAGTTAGTTCTCTTTAAAACTGTAGTTACTGAATGGGGTACACTCATTTAATCAGCAAGTACTGACTGAGCACCTAGTCCTCTGCCAGATTTTGGGAATGTGATAGACATAGTCTCTCTCTTTGTGGAGCACAGAGTCTACTGGGAAGACAGATTAAGTAATGACATGTTTAGCACATGTGATCACTGCTATGAAGGGGAAGTGTGGCAAGTATATGAAAACATTTAACGGGGGACCTGGCTTCAACTGGGGGGCTAGGGAAGCCTGGCTCAGGCAGTGATGCTTCAGCTGGGATATGATTACTCATCTTGAAGGACATCATTACTCATCTTGGTACCCTCTCTGTATCTTCCCTGACCTTAGGGAATTGACAGATTACCAACTAAGGTTTGCTCTTTAGGGTCCTGGGGTTAGCCTGGCCCAATCCCTGTAAGTAGTTGGGGTATACCGACCAGACAAGAGTCAAGGAGTGCCTATAAAATGGTGCTGGTCGGCTGGGTGCAGTGACTCATGACAGTAATCCCAGCACTTTGGGAGGCCAAGGCAGGTGGATCACCTGAAGTTGGGAGTTTGAGACCAGCCTGACCACCATGGAGAAACCCCGTCTCTACTAAAAATACAAAAAATTAGCCAGGTGCAGTGGTGTATGCCTATAACCCCAGCTACTTGGGAGGCTGAGGTAGGAGAATCGCTTGAACCCAGGAGGTGAAGGTTGCGGTGAGCCGAGATCACGCCATTGCACTCCAGCCTGGGCAACAAGAGAAGCTCTGTCTCCAAAAAGAAAAAAAAAGAAAAGAAAAGAGCACATGTGCACCTGAAGTGATAGAAAGGTGTTGGGTCTCATCAGTGTGGCTATGCCTCAGGCCTACGAAGTATCTGGGTCTTCAGTAAATGGGAATGCTTGTTTCAGTGTCTGAATATGGGGCTGGCCAATAAATCTCCAAAAAAAGCACCCTATGTCTTTCTAAAATCCCACTTTTGCCTGCCCATCGGCTCACATGACTGGCAATGCTGAGTAGTATTACCAAGAACAGCCACCCCAAAAAAAGCACTCTTCAATGCTCCACAGATTGCTGATTGATACCCAACCTACCTGTCCCTGGTTTGCACCTTGATTTCCACAGGTCCTGGCTTTCTGGAAATTGCATTCCTGTGTATGGAAACCCAATGTCCTTCCTTCTTGTGTCACAATGAGAGACTGTCAGCCCATGGTGGCCACAGCACAGTCCTGACAGCAAGGATCAAGACGCCTCCTATGCTTTTCTCACCAGGGCCTCATTGCTGAGTTGAGGACTTGTGTTCTCAACTCAGACCCCGTAAAAAGGAAAGAAGACCATGGACCCGGAATTACCTTATGCAAATCTGGCATCAAATCCTGGTGTAAAGATCTAATCAACATATCCAGGGTACGCCGACGTTTCTGGGCAAATGTTGGGGTTTCCAAAGTGGCTTTTTCACCATTAATTACTAAAATAAATCAAGTTAAAAAGGGAATTACAAGATATCTCTTGACACACACACAAGAATTGAAACTATGCATGTCTGTTCTTTTCTTTAGTTCTGGGACTGGGAATTTTTTTGTTTGAGGTTTTTTTTTTCTGCTTAGTACCTTGGAACAATCCATTTTAAAGCCTCGTTTCGGCTGAATAAAGGAAAAGGTCAAGATTTTTGTTGAAATGCCATTTCCTGTAATCCCGGAGTTTTCCACCTCGCTACTCAATCCACTTTGGAATTCCAAGACCCTCTGATCCCCCGGCTGCTACCTGTCCTCTCAGTGCACCAACCCCTCCTGGTCCTTCCTGGCCCCACACTCCATCTCCTCAACACACCCTCTCCATCACCTTGAGCCTGCATTCTTCTGCTGTTTCCACTTTCAAATCTTCAACGTCAAATCAACCCAGCCCTTTGTTTCATTTCACCCCAAGTCTTTGACAACGCTGATGAAAGTCCCTCTGTTGACTGGCTCCACTTACAAGCTGGGTCCTTAGTGCTGCTGATTGATGTCTAATTGGTAGTTACAGGTCTTTAGTGGCCCCTTCCTTGCCACAGGCCATCTACAGTGAATGCTCTCTTCCTGAGCCCCATGCTGCCAACACTCTTTCAGCTTCCAGTAGCTATACCTACTCTGTTGCTGACTCTGTTTCAGACCTGTTTCTTGCTCTCTATCTGATCCTCTGGACTTGAACACATGAGACTCAGACAATTTCACATACAATTTCAGCTTCCTGGCTTGATTTGAAAACTCAGAGTATCTGGAAACCCTGGCCACGGTGCATGCTCTGAAAGGCCTCAGCTGGATGGAGTGAGTACACGCTCTCAAGTGTGTCACAGCTCCCAGCACTCCTGACTGTCCTCCACTCAGCCCGCCTCACTTGCTCATGCTCCCTGCCTCGCTCTCCAGGCATCTGAGTTTGGGACCTTGTTGTAGCATTTGAAATAATGAGTATAAACACTGGAAAGGGAGAGACAAAATCATCATCTGTTGCACATGGTTTGCAATGTCTGCTGCCTCTAATGTGTCAAGGGAGACATCACCCATGGACCCCGGTATAGGTTGGAGTATGGGAGGTAACAATGCTGGTGGTCCAGCTGGGAAGAGAGGGAGCCCAGCTGGAAAGCAGAGGAAGCCTCAGCAAAGGTGTCTTTCATGTCTCTGTTCTCCAGGAGAAAGTTGTGGAATCATGCCGAGGTCGCTGTAAGGGAAGGGAGGGGTTTCCTATGGAAGAGAGGCTATCAAACAGCCTGGCCAGGACTTGGATGTTTCTGGTGACTAGAACTGACACTCATGCTTGGCACTGTTTCTGTGCAGGAGAAGTCATGTTTGGGACTGTGAAGGAGTGACTGGGGAGATAGGAAGACAGAGGAGAGATAACATGTGCCTGTCCCTTGCCCTGGTCTGAGGGACTGGTTTGCGCCAGTACTGGAGTAGGATTAAGATTGGAGGTTGGGTAACACTTGTCCATGTAGGACTCAGTGAGGCTTTGGGCTCAGTCAATGCTTCCTTGAGGCCAGGTGACCAGGATGGACAGAGAGAAGAGAGGGACATTCTAGATGTCTCAGAGCTGCACGGCAACAGTGACAGACTTAGGCAAAGACTGTAGTGGGGAGGAGTTGGGGGTGGGGACAGGAGGCAGCCAGCAAAGCAGCTGCAATGCCCAGCACACCTGGCAGGAGGCTGGAAAGCAGTATCTTCATGGAGGGCACAGATCGAGCAGCCCTGCCAGGGCATGTGGCTGGCAAGCTGTGGCAGATGAACCCGAGTAACTTGTTTCTGATCATCAATGACACAGTCCCACCATGGGACTACCAGAAATAATTCCCAGGGGTGCCCTGAGGAGGGATGCACAGAGCTCTTGTGCTTTAGCAGATGTGGCCTCAGAGTTGGGTATTTGGGTATTACCAGTAGAGTGAAAATACGTGCTCGCCAGCAAGTGATGCCTGGCAGTCACGGTCTACACACATTATGTTCTCATTCTGTCTTTCTCTTTCCCACACATGTGCATGGGTGCACATATACACTCACATAAGTGTGCATACACATTCCCCAACAACTCTCCCTATCCCTAAGCATATACCCACAACCACTCTTTCCCCCACCTACATCCCACTCTCTGACAGATACAGATACATATACAAGCAGAGATTCAGCATTGTATATGTATATGTATCTAATGGCTCTATCAGAACACAGGGCAGAAAGGCGAATTTGAGGCCTGAGGGTCCTTAGTGAACGAGTGTAGAGAAGCTTCAAGGCAGGTGGCAGGATGGAAGGTGGGGATGAAAACATAGGAGAAAACGTGCACAATGTGACCAGAATACTAACACATGTTGTGCAAAGAATTAATGGAACATGGAATGCTTAAACAATGACATTTCCTTAAACAGCATCCTGGGAGAATCTGAAGAAATGTATTCTGACATAGAAGAAGTTGCAAAATGGTTTCAAAACAGAAACTTACATTTCACTAGCAAAAAGTCCCTGAATTCCTGGTGGTCTGTAAACACTGGTGGAGTTGGCAAGGGAGGGCCAAAGAGTGGTACACTCTCTTCTGAAAATATTTTCAGCCTACGTAGAGAACATTACAGAATTAATATTACCACTTGATATGGTTTCGCTGTGTCCCCACCCAAATCACTTGAATTGTATCTCCCAGAATTCCCACATGCCATGGGTGGGACCCAGGGGGAGGTAATTGAATCATGGGGGCCAGTCTTTCCTGTGCTATTCTTGTGATAGTGAATAAGTCTCATGAGATCTGATAGGCTTATCAGGGGTTTCTGCTTTTGTTTCCTCCTCATTTTCTCTTGCCGCCACCATGTAAGACATGCCTTTAGCCTCCCACCATAATTCTGAGGCCTCCCCAGCCATGTGGAACTGTAAGTACAATTAAACCTCTTTTTTTTTTTTTTTTGAGATGGGAGTCTTGCTCTGTCGCCCAGGCTAGAGTGCAGTGGTGCGATCTCGGCTCACTGCAAGCTCCGCCTCCCGGGTTCACACCATTCTCCTGCCTCAGCCTCCCAAGTAGCTGGGACTACAGGCACCCGCCACCACGCCCTGCTAATTTTTTGTATTTTTAGTACAGACAGGGTTTCACCATGTTAGCCAGGATGGTCTCGATCTCCTGACCTCGTGATCTGCCCGCCTCAGCCTTCCAAAGTGCTGGGATTACAGGCACGAGCCACCGTACCCGGCCCAATTAAAGCTCTTTTTCTTCCCAGTCTTGGGTATGTCTTTATTAGCAGTATAAAAATGAACTAATACACCACTATTCTGTCCTTCCATTTATCCAGCTGCATATGGGATGTGTCAGAAATATTTGTTCCATGCCAGGAGTGCCTTCTCTGGTCTGCCAGAGCCGAGGCCACTACCTCACTTTCCCCTCCAGCTTAGTCAATGTGCTTTGAGGGTAGAGACCAGGTCTTCCCAAATCCTTCATGGTCCAACCCATCAAGCCAGGTACCCAGGAAGAAGAGCAATGGCCATCACTGAGCACCTGCTGCATACCAGGCAGCATACTTGGTATTTTAAGATACAGTATTGCCTCTGATTGTCACTACACCTGCCAGGGTAGTGTCATTACCTTCACTCTACACAGAAGGCCTGAGGCTCCAAGAAGATGAAACATTTTTTTCAAAGCCTCAAATAAATGATAGAGCTGGGATTCGAACTCAAATCTATTTGGCTCAAAGTTCAGGTTCTTTTTACAACATATTACCTTTTAGCAGATTCATATTTGAGAACAGAAAGATAAGCAGGCAAGAATGTAGACTAGGAAAGGATGAAGATCAAATATATCAAACGTGTTCCCATGGTAAAGTACAATAAAATATCAAACTAACCCTGACCCCTAGGTCTCCTGCATGGAACAACACTGGATGGAGTAAATGTTTCCTGAAGAGATGGTGGCCTTGAAGAAAGTTTTGTCAGGTGAGGGCACTCATATTAAATCAATCAAGAAATATGTATATCAAGAGTCTTATGAAAATCAATGCGAAATTAACAAGCATGAGAATTAGAAGAAGCAATTGAGACAAAGTCATTACCTACCTGTAATTGTCATTTTGTTGATCGTACCTCACTAAGGCAAAAATGTCTGTGGTGATGGTTAAGGGAACTAATCACAACACTGATGCTCACAACTGACAGCTTGCACTCCGAAAATCCCTTGTGCAGAGTCATTCTCGACCAGCGCTTCTGTGCTTAGGGCACCTATCACTCTTAGGTTGGGACAGAACCTATACTTCTTTCCAAGAGACAGCCCAGGGAGACTTATGTGAGGGCACCATGAGTAGGTTCAATGTCTGTATCTGCATCCTTTGGGGAAAAGGTTTAAATCTCCAAAGCTGTCAGAAAAGCAATAGAAATATAGCTATTAAACAACTAAGCAGTCAGCAAAGCAAAAAGAGCAGTTCCCTTGCCTGGAAGTACAAACAAGATCCCAATAGGAAATTAGTAATACATTTCCTCTCACACATTTGGAAAGGGAAAGCAATTTAAATGTTTCCGCTGTATACCTTCCCTTTCTCTCCTTTTGGGTTTGGTAGACAAAACAAAACAAGCCTGTTGTAGCTGGTGGCAGATTCTGAGCAGAATCTACTTAGCTTGTGCTGGGCTTTGCGGAGTCTAAAATAGTAGGAAAGAATCCATCCAGATTCTTCCTTTCTCCCACCCTTCTTCCTCCCCTTCCACCTCCACCCACCATCTCCCAACCCCTGCTTTCCTTAGCTAGGGCTATGGAGCCATCAATTCCTTAGTGTCTCCATTTCTAGGCTCCCTGGAATGAATCTGCCTTAATGATCTGCTTGCCCCTTTTCAGGAACAAATGTGCCAAGCCCCAAGTCTAAAACATATAACTCAGGGAAATTCTAAAAAATAATGACTACCTCTCAATCACCTGAACAGTCACCTCACCACTGCTTCTACTATGAAGTTGGAGAAGTTTTCTGTTATACAAGAAGAACCGCCTCTAGAAAGGGGAAATATTAGTCCTAAATCCCAGGGGACAGGGGCAGATATTACTCAGAAAGCAGGGATGAAAAGGGAAGAAAATTCTAACCAAGGTGCAAGTGCATATCGTTTGCTTCCCTACCCTCATGGAAGAAAGTTTGGAAACTGTTAATTTTTAAACACTTACTTCCATCCTCTATTTTTATGTCACAAGGAACAAGTCCAAGTCTCCAGATGCAATGAGTCACCATGGGCCTGTCTCCAAACATGTTTACTTGGAGCCTCCAGGGAAATGAGTAACTCGACTAGAATTTATTCTGAAAATGCTGATTTGTTGCCTTTTGCTCATTATGTATAACCAGTAGAGCCACCAACTTTGGGTTTTGCTGTCATGGTCTGGGACCCAGAGCAACAGGGCCACAACTGAGTGTCTGCTGGGTGGGTCAAGCTCATGCCCCATGCCTGTCTGGTAGAGCCGAGCTCAGACACTGCAGAAGTTTCAGCCCCATTGCTGGACTTTGCCAGCAACATGAGCTGAACAGGGATTAGGGGAATCAGATAAAAATACTATTAATTCTATCATTTCTCAGATTTCAAGAGATGGTAATACAACAGCTATTACCAGGGCTTAAATCAACAAGAAAAATTATTTTGGCCTTTTATCTTAACTTGCAAGTTCTTATGCCTAAAGCAAATTTCTCAGAGAATTCACTATCTATAATTCTTCTAAATCATTTATGACTGAAGGATAGCAGGAAGTTTTTCTCATTTTGTAGACTACCTGAGGAAAGAGACCATATTTCAGGAGTCAAGAATTCTCTGAGAATTAATCCATCTACTACTGAAATGGAAGGAGAGAGGAAGGGGGAACTGTACACAATGCTTAGGAAAAATTCCCCAAAAGTGGGTCTAAAGCTAGCATTACAAAACAAGTCCATGACAAGATTTGGTTTAAGGGTCATGGAAGTCCAATGAGGCTGAACCACAGCCTGCCACACTGGAGCATTTACAAAGGCCCAGGATACGTGTAAAGTGGGAGCGGATCATGGAAGGCTTAAAGGCAGGAGAAGATTCCTCTCCTTCTTGGAACACAATGGTGACGATATCGTTTCCGATGTGGCGTTTCCTTTCCACCTGTAGTGAGCATAAATAATATCACTGAGAAAGACTCTCAAACATGGCACATTCACAGAGTTAAAAAACCATAACCCAATATAACAAGCCACAGCCACCATGACAGAGCCCTGAACTTCAGGCATCTTTGACTTCAGGCCTCCCATGTTTTGCCAGCCTAGGCCCTTGCTCTCCAACCCATCTCCTCTGCTCCTGTCTCAGTGGCCAAGCTCTGGGGTGGGTGAGGAGTATCTTAGGGAGAGGTTTTTTCCCAGCCTGGTACAGCCCATGTAGATACTCAGTGTTAACTTCCTGCAGTGACCTAAAAACAATACTTGTCAACCATCACACAGGACCACTTATGATATGTCCTGGATAGTCTCATTTTGACAAGACGCAAGGCACACTGAGAGAAGGCACAGAGAAAGGGTAACACCTATACAAAATAGACTCTCAAGAGTCCATGTTGGATAGAGGAATGTTTGAATCAAATATATTTAAAAAAAAGAGACAAAAAAGAGTCTACGAAACCACACTCGCACACACACAAATACCTATACATGTTTACACATAAACACGCACACACATTATTATCTCTGACCCCTTATTTCTCTAAGGTGACAGCACCAGTGAGAATAGCTCTTCCTAAGATTTGTTGAAAGTTCCAATACAGACCACCAAAAGCATCCCTAAATTGGTGGCTGCAGTTCAGCTCATATGTTAACCGGCATAGCCTCTAATTCTATGGAATCATAATGGTGCCCTCTCCACATTCACATCACTGTTTGATGGTTTGTATGTTCACATGTACCTGCTGCTTGTTCTCTTTGGAATATGGCAACATGGTGGAAACATGAAACATGATCTCATGCCCTTGGTACACAGTATAAACTGAATGTATCCCTGTGGTATCATCTGCAAAATATAAATATGCATTCAGTGAGCACAGAGAATTCGAGTCAAAAGGAAAGCGTTTTCATTTGCAGACTAGGGAAATACTGTACACAAGACATTCTCAAAGATATTTGGATTATCCACCTTCACGGAAGCAACAACCCTCCACTTGAAGCAACCCCCCACAGGGAAAGGCCTCTTCCTCTCTCCCTAAGCTCACTTGCTGTCCCATTCATGCCTTGCCTCAGAATGGAGGAGGTCATAAGAAGTCCAGGCTAAAGAGGAGAGTATTGCGTTTCCTTGCCTTGCAGTTGCTGTGGGAGGTACAGGATGAAATTAACACAAGATGACACAAACAATTATGTCCATAAACCAAAAGGAAGTGGTATTTGTGACAGAACTGTTTGTGATTAAAAGCAAAGGCTTTACAATGAGGCCGACTTGGATTCAATTTGTCATTGGCTATGTGGCTTTTGACAAGTTACCTCACTTCTCTCTGAGCCTCAGTTCCTTAATTTGAAAATGAGGATAAAAGTCATATCTAACTCCTAGGGATATTGGGGAGTCTCAATGAGATTATATTCGCAAAGTGCTTAGCAGAATGCCTGGCTGTATCAAGGGATCAGTGGATGGCTGTTATGACCATATCGGAGACGCTAAGGGTTGGCAGTGGGGGTATGAGTGGCAGGCATTGAAGAATTCACCTTGTGCACTCTATGTGTGTTCGAGTGAAGCTGGAGCCTGACAACTGGGGCTCAATCCCCCATCCCTGCATCTGTCAGTTAGGGCACACTTAGCTCTCCCGAATTCGGAATCCGTGATGCCATGGCGGGCTGGTGGCAAGATGAGGCTCCCAGAGGGTAAGGGTACCTGCACTGGAAGCCTATCACTATTAGGCCAAAAGGGCCTCACACCCGCTGCCTGACTTACCTCAAGGACTGACTGTGAAGATCAAATAAAGCAAAAAAACAGAAACAAAGGGAAAAGCTAGCAACGCTACACAAAAAAGAGATGGTGAAAGAACTTCCAAACCTAAGCTTGTAATTTTACCTACCTTCCCCACTCAGGCCCCCATCCTCAAAATGCTTCCTTTCAGGTGTTTCCAATCTCACTGCCGGTGCCAACCCCACGCAGCTACCCAGGGCAGAAACCCTGAAGTGTCTTCAAGTACTGTCTCCTCTTTCATCCTCCACTTGCCAATTCTACCATGAAAATGGCTCTTGAATTAGTCCCCCTGTCTCCCTTCTGACCTGTGGCCCTCTCCCAAGGCAACCCTGTCTCGTTTGGACTGTTGCCACAGCCTCTGAGAGCAGGCTTCTCCTCTGCCTCCCCTGTCTGCTCAAAGGTACAGATCTAATCTCACCACTCCCCTACTCGAAACCCCTTAATGACAGAATAAATTATTAATTTATTCTTATTAATTAATATAACCTCAGACTTATTAATATAACCTCAAAACTCCCTTCAGGGTCATGCCCCCTCTCCTACTCCAGGCCACATTGCATCATTCTCAGTGCCTCGTTCCCTCCAGCCATAAACACATTCTCTTAGTTTCTAGAACACAACATGTTCTTTTCTGCCTGAAGGTCTTCACGGATGTTCTCTCTGCTTGGAATTCTCTTCTCCCCTCGAGACCCTCCAATTACTCCGACTCGCTCCTCCCTCTGTCTCAAAAAAGCTCAGAGAAGCCTTCCCTAATCCCCCAGATTAGGCAAAATGCCCCATAGCACTCTGTACTTTTTCTTCTTAGTTGCCTTCTGTACTTAGTGCTAAATCATTTGATAATTATCTGCATAACATCTGCTGGATGTCCCCTGGACTGCAGGCACCTAGAAAGGAGGACCCCATGTTGGTTTATCCACTTTTATATCCCCAGAGTCCTGACACACAGATGGTGCTAAGCAGTAATATTCATGGGCAGACCAGGACTTCTGACACTGTCCAGGGCTGTGAGGGCTGATTTAATTTTACGAAGCTCAACGGAAGTGCCAAACAGGTCCGTGACTCTATGTTGAACAGAGTGTGGCGCTCACCTCCCTCCAGTCTTCTGTCATCCATCCCTTCCCCCATCTCTGGTATAAGTTCAGACATGGGTCAGGCTGACTTACAAAAGTTATACAAATTACAACAGAATAGATCAAGAGGCAGGCTTACTTTTGGTATCCAGACCGCCACGGTAGCCCGTCCAGCCCTTTAGAGTGATTGTGTCACCCAGAAGATTTAAAAATTTTTGAAAAGCCTCGCTTCCAATTTCTGCAGGAAGAGGTAGAGTATGAGGAAAGTATGGGCATCAGCAAGTCCTCATTTTCTAACTATGCACTGGAGTCGCTGGAAAATTAACCAGGCTCTGCCGATTCATGCATGGTAAACAGCATGGGTAAGTCACATTTGCTTCTTCTTGAGGACCATGAGGAAGGCCCACAATTCCCAGGACTCCAAGGAAAGGAAAACTGCAGAATCAGATGAACCCAGCTTACTACTGCCAGCCTGGGACCACAGGTGTTTACTATCACAAAACAAAAATGTTATTACTGCTTGCATTCAGAATAAGCAGGTATTTAACATGAAAAGTGCTAAATATTAGGAAGGTGACGCCATCTTATAATTCTTCCTCTCATAAAAATCACAGAAAAATCTTCCACTGCTCTTGGGACTGTGTAGAACCAAATTCTCCAAATCCCATGTGCTCTTCTGTCTCTCCAGTGCCCGGAACAGTGACTGGGTACAAACAAGGTAGTCAATAAATATTTGCCAAATGAATGAAACTGGGCAACAACTGCCCTACAAAATTCACGCTGAAATTGTGTAAAACTATCTCCTCGTATTAAAGACTCCAACTCAACAGACAAGTTAAGCTCCAACTGGCAAGAATGCAACAAAGCAGGACAGGGTCTCTGGCAGCAGAGAGCGGGAGATCACTCACCATTGCTGAACATCTCATCATCAGTGAGCTGCCCGTCTTTGGCAAAAAGAACCCCAAACTTGAAATTCACAGAGCCCTTAGGATAATAATAAAAGGTGTTACAGTTAATTTTATCATCACAGCATATATAGTTCTGAGATGTGCTGTTCGTGACTTAGCACAATGGCAGTCACCAGGATGGACAGTCGGGGGATCCCTTCCTCCCATCCATCCGGGTTTTGACCAATGTTAACAACAATCATTCCTTCATTTTTATAGGTATTTGTAGCTTACAGATGAGACTGTATGCCTTTATGAATTAGTTCATTTGTAATTTATTATAATGGCATCTCTAGGATACCAGTCCTGTTCTGTGGCAAAACAGGGTTCCAACAAATGGCCACAGGAACTCATAGGCCTGGCACCATCTTCCAATCAACCCATGAGCAACAGTCCAAATCCCAGTCAGTGAAGAAGAGTTCGTTGTAATTCAAAGCTTAACATAATCTCAGGCTGATATATTGTGGACTCTTTTAGAAACAGAAATGAAAATTATAGGCAATTTATACTAAAAGCTCATTTTCCCCAATTCCTAAAGATATTCGATCTGAAGAAGTCACAAAACAGATGTGGGGGAAAAAAAAAAAAAAAAAAAGCAAGCCCAAGCCAAGCAAGCAGTAGCTGGTACAAATGTGCAATCTACCATCTCCAACTTTAAACCAAATTAATTCTGATCTGGTGGAAATGATAAATAGCAGCTTCCACAGGGAAGGGAGGAAGACAGAGGAACAGGGTCAGGGAGTCGTAAACAGGGACTCGATCATATTTTTAATGTTTTTTTTCCTTAAATTGGGTAGTGGTTTTTTTTTTTTCTTTATTTTTTTTGAGACAGAGTCTCACTCTGTCACCCAGGCTGGAGTGCAGTGGCGTGATCTCGGCTCACTGCAACCTCCACCTCCCTGGTTCAAGCAATTCCCCTGCCTCAGCCTCCCGAGTAGCTGGGATTACAAGCGTATGCCACCATGCCTGGCTAAATTTTTTGTATTTTTAGTAGAGATGGGGTTTCACCATGTTGGCCAGACTGGTCTCGAACTCCTGACCTCAGGCAATCCACCTGCCTCAGCCTCCTAAAGTGCTGGTATTACAGGCGTGAGCCACCATGCCCGGCCGGTAGTGGTTTTGTAGGTCTTCATTATGTTATTCTCTATACTTTTTTTTGTACGCCTGAAGTATTTCATAATAAACACAAAATCAAATGTTGGAAGAGAATCAACCTCTACAAGGTTGGTTGACCCACCACTAGATAGAGAAAGTTTTGGTGGTCAATTAAGGGTAGACAAGGGACAAAGATACTTAAAGCACACTGGCCAATGGGTCAGAGGCAGGAAGTCAAGGCGATTGCCAGGATTCAGGATAGCTGGATCTGGGAGTATTAAGAATCTGAAAATCCAAGTTCTAAGGCTGTGCATCCGAACATTTTTCTGTCCCCAACACACCTGAGATGCACATTTATCACTAACAGTGGTTTTCTATACAGGAAGAGAGAGGACACTCCCAGACTGACCCCTCCACCTGGAACTCTTCCACAGTTCCGAGGATGACTGGCTCTCTCCCATCAAGCAGGTTTCAGCTCAAGTGTCGATTTCCAGAGTGGCCTTTCCTGATCTCCCCATATAAAGCCACCCTCCTTCCTGCTGTTATTCTCCATCAGGGAACCTTGTTTATTCTCCTAGAAGCACTATTTACACTCCGTAAATCTTTTATTGAACTTGCATATCTGTTTCTACCACTAGAACCTGAGTCCTGTGCAGGAGAAATCATACACTGTTTTCTTTCCATTGAATCCCCAGTGTTGACCATAGTACACTGGAAAAGATTAATAAATATTCATGACATAAGTGACTGTATGCATAATAAATGAGAAAACAAACTTTGTCAGAAACAACTTATTTTTCATACGATGTCTCCAAATGATCACTGCTTCCTTACAAACTAGCTTTTGATACATTTCTTAGAATGTTTTCAGGGACCTCTATTCACTTTAGGGTTTTATGGTTTGTAACTTTTCTTTCTCTGTTTTGGAAGTGATGACAGCAAGCACATGTCTCAACGGTCCCTTAAAAAGCACCTACAGTAATTTGGGGTCTGACATATGATCCTCTTAGAATAATAGTGCAGGAACTACAGTTGTGGTTCTCAAAGTTGACTAGGCATCAGAATCACCTGAAGGGCTTGTTAAACTAAAGATTGCTGGGTTCCACCTCAGGAGTTTTCAATTCAGTAGGTTTGGGATAGGGACTGATAATTTGCATTTCTTTCTAAGTTCCCAGGTGATGCTGATACTGCTGGCCTAGGGGCCCCACTTTGAGAATCACTGGACTAGAGAAAAAACCAAGAGGCTGTCAGGAGGCCCAGGATCAGGTCCAGCTGAGCTGACAGCTAGCAAGAAGGACTAGGTCAATGACCATAACTCTGAGCCATAAACTGACAGCTTGCTAAAACCAGAAAGGACCCTATAGTCTACTGAGTCCATGCTTTTAAGACAGGACAGGGAAGCTCAGGGAAGACAGGGACTTGCGCATGGCTGGAACTAATTGAATGGTAGGACCGGAGCTGGAACTTGGGTCTTCTGACTTTTGATCCAGCATTCTTTCCAATATCATGGCATAATCTTCTCTGAAAAGTTTCGAGTGAAACTGAGATGTACAAGCAGAGATGGGGCCTACTACCACCTGATCACTGGCCAATGCTTTTAAAAGCTTTTATAGGGTTGCTCTGAGACTGGCACCATGCTACCATACCCTGCTGAGGACCTCTTCTGCTTCAGGTGGAGACTCCAGAAAGACTGCTTTTGCAAGGTCTTGTCAAGTCTTCATCACAAGTTGTTAGGGTCAGACAAGAGCAAGGTCTGTAAGGCAGCAAGGGTTGCATGATGGGGGTCTTTTAAGTACCTGTGCACCCAAGGGTGTAGGATCTTCAAGGTAGGAAGAACATGTGTCCAAGTTTGCCAAGACAGCCCTGGCTTATATCTGTTTTATCTGTTGTCCTGATGTTATTAATAATTACTCTCAAAGGGTTCCTGTTTAAATGATAAATTATATGAATTCCTCCTGCTTCAGGTGAAGATTCCAGAAAGACTGGAAGTACTTGTTAAGTACTTGAACCTACTTATAGAGCCTCATTTAGGTAATATGGTGTCCAGGACTTCCCAAATTATGTCCGTGACTAACAGTTTTCACCTATCTCCAGAAATCAAGGTATGGCTCATAATAATGAGGTATTTCATATTTTAGGAGGGGATAGTTTGATCTGGTGTAAGTGGACTGTCACAGATAATATTTTAACCAGCCATTCAGAGCTCTCAAGGTCTGAAGGCCAGACCTGGGTCCCTGGACGGAGGTGCTGCTAGAGGGAATTCACAGGTACTGGTTTTCTCAGGATGTAAGTCTTGCTCAAACATTCAACATACAGGTAAGGTCACATCTGTCATTCCTGCTTGGACGGAATTTAAATTTTCTAAGTTCTAAATTTTACAAGACAAAACTCAACCTGATTACAAACCAACAGGCAGTCACATTCTTGGAAATCAGTAGTATGCTATGAATTAGAGTTCTTCCGAGAAACACAAACTATGAGGGGAAACTGAGGTCCCAATGATTCCAGAAGAATTTTTTGGAACTGAGAAATGATGGCCTTATTCAAAATGAGACACCCCTGGTTCCTTGTTACTCTTGTTTAGGCAACGCTTCCATATTTCTAGGGTTCCAAAGGTTCCTACACATCTCTCTTCACGTGTAGTACAGCTTGGGATGCCGTGTTCTCTTGTGGGGGTGCCTCTCTATGCAGCAAACAAAACATGGGTTTCAGGACACTGACATCATTTTACCAAAGTGCTAACCTTTCGGGAGCCTCACTAGTATTCTTCATTGGATTATCTGCCCATCTTTGCAGCTAATAGTTTACCACTAGAATAGGCTGGAATTGGGATAAATGCTCCCAATTTATTCCAGTTGAGAAGCAGCAGGGTTAAATAGAGTGCCTCGCCACACAGCTCTCAGAAGCTCTGGAGGATCATGGCCATTGTTCACACTTCGAGATGTCATGACAAGTGACTAGTGTTGCCTCAAGCTAATATTCCCTTAGTAAGGAAATAAAATTGAGAAATAAAGAGATCAGCAACTTATTTTTCACAACTTGGGAGTTTCAGAAAAAGCAGAGGAGGATGCAATGAACAGTGAACAGGAGTTCTTTCAGGGGCTGGAAGTGGTGAAGTCGGGGCAGGGGGAGTGTTCCCATTTCCCATCGGTACATTCTCTCTATTGTTTGTTTGTTACAACAGGCATGTGCATGCACTCAGTGGGTGCTCAATAAATATCTGTGGATTAATGAACAGAGTAATTTTGAGATATAAAAGCTATATATAATCCTAATTTTATATAAAATGTAAAAAACATATATACCAAAATGTTGATAGCAGTCATCTTTGTGACTGCAGGTGATTTTTTTCCTTTTATCTTTTGTGTATTTCTTTATTTTTCACATTTTTACCAGAAATGTGATTATTTTTACTTTTTGCCTTTTACAAATTACACATGAAGTCCATAAATTCTCCTGCAACAAGCATGAATCTAAGATGGACAAAATATGGATAAAAATGTAGTCAGGTATGGTGGTATGAGCCTGTAGTTCCAGCTACTCAGGAGGCTGAGCTGGGAGGATCGCTTGAACCCAGGAGGTGGAAGTCAGCCTGGGCAATATAGCGAGACCCTCTCTTAAAAAATAAAAAAAGCAGGCATCTCCCTTTGCCTGCTCTCTGCTGCATCCCACCCCAGTTCCACTGTCCTGCCCAAAAGTAACTCCTACCAACAATTTGGGGTGCATCCTTTCAGCCCCTTCTTTGCATTTACATCTACATGTTCAAGAATCAGCTGAGGTGTCACTGCCTCAGAGAAACCTTCTCTGTTCAATGTAAAAAACCTACCCCTTACTGCACACCCCACCTCTGTGCATTACTTTCTTCACAGCTCTTGGGGTTACTGGTCTTACCATGTTTCTGTTTGTTTGTTTACTTGTTTAGCTTGTCTTACCCCACCAGACTGTAAGCTCTGTGAAGAAGAGACCTTGTCTTGCTCATTGATGTATCCCCAACGCCTCAAACAGTACATGGTACATGCATGGTGGGAGCTCAATAAGTACGTGTTGAATCAATGAAT
This sequence comes from Symphalangus syndactylus, assembly GCF_028878055.3. Taxonomy (NCBI): domain Eukaryota; kingdom Metazoa; phylum Chordata; class Mammalia; order Primates; family Hylobatidae; genus Symphalangus; species Symphalangus syndactylus. Next base: position 17,499,597 of record NC_072425.2, read on the forward strand.
GAATGAATATACATACAAATATTTGTTTATAAAAACATAATTGGGATTATATGTAAATAATGTCCTGTGAGTTGCTTTTTTCAGTAAATACTATGTGGTGGAAATCTTTCCATGCCAATAAGTAAAGGTCTATGTCTTGGTCTATTTGGGTTGCTATAACAAAATACCATAGACTGGGTGGCTTAAAAACAACAGAAATTTATTTCTCACAGTTCTGGAGGCTGGGAGGCCCAAGATCAAGGCAGTGGCAGATTCGGTGTCTGGGGTGGGGCATATTCTGGGTTCACAGATGGCTCCTTCTTGCTACATACCCACATGGTGAGAGGGGCGAACAAACTCCCTTGTTTATAAGGGCACTAATCCCATTCACAAGGGCTCCCCCCCATGACCTAATCACTTCCCAAGGCCCCAACTCCTAATACCACCACATTGGTAGGCAGGCTTTAACATATGAATTTTGGGGGGACACAAGCATTCAGACCATGGCACTCTATCTCACTCTCACACTATGGGTGCATAGCAAGTATATTATATATTAGTATTACATATTAGGTGTATTATATATTAGTAGGTATATTTATGGGGTACATGAGATGTTTTGATAATAATCACATCATGGGTAATGGGGTATATATCCTCTCAGGCATTTATCCTTTGTGTTACTACCTTATTTTTTCTAATGGCATCATAGCATTTCATAATATATTCATTCAATCAATCAATCAATCAATCAATCACTTGTTCAACCAACAAATATTTACTCTATACCTTCTATTTTTACTGTTCTAGGATCTGGGAACACAAAATTAAAGAAGTCTCTGTTCTCATGGTGCTTATAGTCTCTGCTCTCATGGTGCTTTTATTCTCATGGGGGAGACAGATAATAAGCACACAAATGAAAATACCAGCATTAAGACAAATCAAAGAGGCTAAGGGTGAGAGGCAGGGTATACTGTTCTAGACAGAGTGGTCAGGGAAGGTCTCTCTGAGCAGAGGTCCTGATTAAGTGAGGACATCTGGGGGACAAGCATCCCCAGCAGTGGGAACTATAGGCTCTTTCTGAGGAGATGGAAGAACAAGGAATTCAGTATGGTTAGTGTGGAGTTAACGACTGGAGAGGTACAGGGGCCAGATCATGCAGGCTCCAGCAGGCCACGGTCAGGATCTGGGGCTTCCCTTTGAACAGGACAGGAAGGCTTTAGAGTTTTGAGCAGAGAGATGACCTGATTCCACATGTTTCAAAAGGACAACTGGCTACTATCTGGAAACCAGAAGAGAGGGTGAGCGTGGAAGCTAGGAGAAGAGTTAGGAGAGTCTGCAGAGCCCAGGCAAGAGAGGATGGGGTGGTAGAAGGGTTGAGGAGTGTTTGGATTAGGGATAGTTTATGAAGAGGTGTCACCAGGATGTGCTGATAGGTTAGATATAGGATGAGAGAGAAAGACGTGGATTAAAGATTTTTCCAAGTTTGGCCTGAGCAACAAGACAAAAGATACTGCTATTTACTGAGAGGGATAAGATACATAAACCATAATTTATTTACTCCATTGCCTATTGATAATATTTTAGATGTTTCCGTATGTTAGTTATATACTTAGAAAATCCAATATATTTATATTTTTAATGGGGGCAACAGGGAATGGCAACATGTAAATAAATTCAGCATTTTGTATATTAAGAGCATCCTAATAAAGCATAAACACCCTACTTTAATGAAAATTAAAACCTCATTACTCACCCTGATCATAAGCTTAACACATTAAATGTTTCCAAGCAGATTTAAGTAGTTTGTTTTCATAGCTTTATAGCTAGATGCATAGAAAATTCTAAAATATACCTTAAAAATACATGCCAGTAAGTTCTTTCCGTGCAATGTGTCCCACTGTGCAAATCTACATGGAGATTTGGCTGAAAGCAAAGGCTGGGTTCACAGTGAAAGGAGAAGTATATTTACAAACATGGAGGCAGAGGAGGTGCAAATATCTCCATAGAATTACTCACCTCTTGTTCTTCAAGAACCAGCAAGTCCTGTCAAATAAAGTTTTAAAAGTTACATCCAGGCGTAACAGTAATTATTTCATTTTGACTTGCTGTGAAAGCCAAGCTTCGGTTTGCTCACACTGACATTTTGAAAATAATTTTAAAAGTTGGTTATAGGAGCTTTGTTTGGGGGAAAAAAACCCAACAACTATGACAAAGGTGGGTGCCAAGAGTCTCGGATCTTTTTCCCCTATAAGACCATCTCGTAAGAGCAGCATGGAGCAGCAAACCTAAACAATCCTTTGAATCCCTGCTGTCGCATTCTTAACTGTGTTTGGGCACAAGTCATTTAATCTATTTGGGTCTCTCCTTCCTTCTGTCTTAACCCCTGTGAAGATCACTGTCAGTGTGTATGGAAGACCTGGTACACAACGGAGATTTAATCAACTTAAATTACTTTCCTTTTCATTCTCAGTCACACCCCTATAAAAGTTTGTAAACTTATTACAAGGAAGTTCCATCTTTTCCAGAATTTCTAAAAAAGTAGATTCTGGTTGATAAGCGGACACCAAAGCCAAGGCTCTGACAGGGACCCTGTGGCTGAACGGAGGGGGAAGGAATGGCCAAGATGAGTCATGGGGACAGTGCAGAGGCGACGAGGGTCAGGATGCAGGCAGGGAGGCTGGAGGGACCCTTACCCTCCTTCTGGCCCAAGACTCTCTGGGGAAGAGCTGTGTCAACTGGTGACATGGCAATTCTGAAAGAACTGTAAGAGGCAAACAAACCTCCATTTCATTTAACAGAAAGCCTCTTTCATTCAGAACTCAGCCATCTTTATTATTTTATTCTTTCTTTTTTTGTTTTTTTAAAGAGAAAAGGTCTGGCTCTGTCCCCCAGGCTGGAGCACAGTGGTGTGACCTTGGCTCATTGCAGCCTCGACCTCATGAGCTCAAGTAATCCTCCCACCTCAGCTTCCCAAGTAGCTGGGACTATGGGCGTGTACCATCATACCCAGCTATTTTTTTGTATTATTTGTAGAGATGGGGTTCCGCTATATTGCCCAGACTGGTCTCCAATTCCTGGGCTCAAGCGATCCTCCTGCTTCAGTCTCCCAAAGTGCTGGGATTACAAGCGTGAGCCACCACGCCTGGTTGTATTATTTCTGAATTCTGGGAAAAAATAAAATTATGTTACACATTTTTTACATTGGGACTTTATGTTTGCATGTCACTGTATATGTCATTACAAAATTCTCTCTTTCCATGGTTTACTTTGATCTTCCTCAACACCTTGTGGTTTTTTTTTTTTATTTTTAATTTTTATGGGTACACCAGTAGGTGTATATATATATTTATGGGGGGTGCAGTTTGATTGTTCCTGAATCACAGGTGGAGGAATTGGATCTCCAGTTAAGGTCATGTGGCCTATAAGTGTCAGCTCTGAATCTCATGCCCAGTCCTTTTAATACCCACGCCAGTGCTCCTTCCTTGCTAACTGTGGTGAATAAGAAAAGGGTCTCACCTCTCAGCTTGTCAATTGCCACTAGCCCTGCAAGCATTAGGACTGGGATGTTTTGCAACCAGTCCCTGGCCTGGTAATAGAGGCTGCTCCTCAGTGGGCTAGGCTGAAGGAATCAGAGCCTTGCGACAGGAGTCCCCGCTGAGCTCAGGGCTAGAGTCTCAACACTCAGCTGTAGAGGCAGGAGGGATGTCATAGGCTGTCAGGTTACATTTATGTTACAGTTTCTTTATTTTGGATTACATTTGTTCAGAAGCGAATAGTCCTGCAATTTGCCCTGGTTTGCCAATGTCCCACTTAACACAATTCAGATTTTTAAAATATTCTTGTTCCTGAATTTGTGAGCATCGAAAGTCCTCTTTTTTGCTGCTTTCTAGTGTGTAATTTTAGCCCAGAAGGTATAATTTTGGCTAGCAATGGTGTTTCTCAATACAGTCCTACTGGCATTGCTTTTGATGTATGCATGATTCTAATCATTAGTTTGAGGCTGACACTGATTTTTTTCATATATATGAGATTTGGGAGAGTGATTTTACATACACTTTTTAAACCTAGAAATGTTTTAAAAATCAAATTTAGCCCTACAGGTTTTTATAAAATACCTGGTCATTTAGGAAACATATCGCAACTATCTGGGAACAAACTTGATGGGTAGGAGTGGGAAGAAACACACAGATACCCTGATTTCTCTATCCATTTAAAGCTAGCTTAATCACACATTGCTTCTGGATTTTGGTCAGGGAAATGTTACTACAGTATAGCAGCCAGAAACAGACAAATAACATTTAAAAACAGCACCAGCCACCTCCCCTCTTTGTGGAAAGATGCCTTCTTTATAACACAATTGGTTTACTTTCTGTTTACTCTCTGGCTCCTACCATTTTTAAGAACTCTTTCCTCTCTACCTAAAGCCTGTTGCTCAACTGTTCCTACGGGAAATCTACAGAAATGTGACAACAGCCTTCACCCTGCGTCTCTGAGCCTCACACACATGTGCAAATTCACACACACATGCACACTCACACAGAGGACAAGGGGAAAGTTCACGAATGGTTCCTTTTGCTAAGGGGAAAAAAGCCAAAATACAAATGTAGGAAAGCATAAAAGTACCTTTTGTTTGGTAAAAACAGGCACAGAGTTGTGATATAAATAGGCAGAATGCTGCTATATCTTTTTTTTTTCTTTTCCTCTTTTAGAAAAATCAGACAGGGATGACTGAGCAGAGATGAGCTCTGCCGAGGGAACTGGCTCAGTAGCAAGTGGCAGAAAGAAGCGTCACAGAGCTGGCTCTGTGGGTTTTGGGGCTCCGTGTCTGGGAAGCAGAATTGGTGTGGGAGATCAGACCAAGGCTTAAAGAAGGATTAAGAATAATAACCTGTGTGAGTGAAGTAATAAGGGTACACGGGTACTGACATATTTATAATTCTAATTTGTTTTAAAATTTGCTATAAAGTGTCACTTGTAATAAGCCTGGATGGCTTAAAGTCGCTTACAGTTTAACCTAACATACCCATTTTTGCCTGAGTTCTGTCTGGGGTTGAGGCTGGGTGTAAATACTATTTTAAAAATTACCTCAAAACAAAAGATATGGGAATTCACAACTGTCTATATTTGGGGTAAGCCAAGAGCTGATAACCTTATTTTAAAAGCTAAACGTATTTTAAAGATATGCAAGCAAAGATTGTTCATGTTCCAATCAATCCTCCTCTTGCTATTTACCTAAAAGCAAATTTGAGCATGATGATCCCTGCTTAAAGATTCTACTGGCTCCCTGCTGCCTCCTGGATAGAATTCTAGCCTGCCTCTCCAGCCTCCTCTCTTGTCACCCATCCCTGGCGTACCCAACTACTTCAATCTCAGCTTCACACATGACAGGCACACTACTAGTGATGGCTGTGTTTGTAAGTTTCAAAGCTAAATTGGTTATAACTACAAGACAAAAGTTTGGTTGACATTTTTCTGATAAACCATCACCTAAATTATGACTAAATTTTTTTCTCTCCCAAGGCAGACTGTTTTCCCTTAACAGTAAGACCTAAGAAAACAGGAATGGCTTTCTGGATACCTTTTATCCTCGATGGTAGCCAGCGCAGTCTACTATATGAGTAAGAGCTCAATCAACCACATTTTGTATTTATTAATTTTTTAAAAATCTCTTTAACATTCCGGGCTGGGCGTGGTGGCTCACGCCTGTAATCCCAGCACCTTTGGGAGCCTGAGGCAGGTGGATCACCTGAGGTCAGGAGTTTGAGACCAGCTAACATGGTGAAACCCCATCTCTACTAAATTAGCTGGGCATGGTGGCGGGCGCCTGTAATCCCAGCTACTAGAGGCTGAAGCAGGAGAATCGCTTGAACCCGGGAGGTGGAGGTTGCTGTGATCTGAGATCGCACCATTGCACTCTAGCCTGGGCCACAAGAACGAAATTCCGTTTCGAAAAAAAAAATTATTTAACATTCTACACAATTCTATATTACTCAGTAAAAAGGGTGGCTTTTAAGCCAATAAGATTTTTCTGAATGTACACCCTATTGGTTCGTGGATTGAGGACAGTTCTGCGGTTCTCAGGAGTGGCTATGCATCAGAATCACCTGAGGAACTTCTGAAAAACTCAGATACCCAGGCCCTACCCTACACCCATCAAATCAGAACCTTAGGTGTGAGGTTCTCCCATGATGATTTTTTTAAAGTTGCATAGGTGATTTGGCTTTGTATCCTAGGCTAAGGATTACTGATGACCTGTCAGTTCTATCCTAACACTGTAATCAATTTTGTACAATTATGAAGCATAAAATTGTCTGTTACCTTTTGTATTTCAGGATGAAAAATTTCCCTGGGGCCTTTCTCAAATTTGTCCAGATTCATGGCACTGAAATAGAATGGACAGGATGAGCTGCAGCATTAGAGAAGCTAAAAAGGAGCTTCTAGAAAATCACAGCTGTTTTCCCTAAAGGGCCTGACACTCAGAAGATACAAATCAACAAATGAGTGATCAATGAACAAACAGATGAAAGTAACCAACACCACATGTACTTGACTTATATAACTGGCTCCTAGTGATACTCATAAGAGAGGGAAAGAGAAATCAGGAACATCTGTTTCAGGTAACCTTGGCTATTCTTCCAGATTCTTATTTTTATTTACTAAAAGTGATGAATGTAATTAAGATTTAACTGAAATTTCTATGCCACATAGGGCAAAAGACCATCCTTAATAAGGCTTTTTAAAATGTTTTACTTTGGACAAGCAATGTAAATTCCCTTGAACCTAAGTTCCCATAGAGGTAAAACAAGGAGATTGAAACAGATGATCTCAAACCTGCACATTGTGCACATGTACCCTAAAACTTAAAGTATAATAATAATAATAATAAAAAGAAATAGATGATCTCTAGAGTTCCTTTCAGCTAATATTCTAATATTTATAAGTGAAAGCCGAAAATAATAACGAACTTCTAGACTACTTACAATACACCAGACACTGTGATAAATGCTTTTCATGAATTGTCTCATTTAGTCCTTATGAGGCAAGTACTATTTTAGCCCCATTTTAAAGATGAGGAAATTGAAGCTCAGAAGTTAAATAACAGGATAAAAATCTGGTAAAAAGCAGAGCCAGGACTTGAATCTAGGCTTATGTGACTCTATAGCATTTATATTTTAATTTCCTTTTAAGTTTTCAAGTTCATTCTTGTAACAAAAGAAGATAAAATCTTTTCTTCTGCTGGCAGCAACTGTAGAATGTGCAGTTTGTCATATCTTTTAAAATCTTGCTGTACCTTGCTCTGGCTATGAGCGTGTACTGAAAAGCTAAGACTTGCTCATACAACTAAATGAAATTATAACAAATGAAATGCCTAGTTTTTAAACATAAATAAGAAAGGAGCTAGAGTAAACTTCTTTTTAGAAAAAATAATTCACAGAAATCTTAAACCAGTATAATTTAAGGTATTACTCTCCAAGCAAATTAAGATTTATAGTTCCTTGAAAGCAGCAGGATATTTCTGTGCTCAGCAAAAATGTTAGCCTCTTGGTGGAGAGGCTTAACTCAGGCTTTAGAACTGCTCAGAAGAAAAAGCAGAAGGCACAGAGCAGACAGGAAAAGGTTTGCAATCTGGAGACCAAACTAAGCTTGAAAGTGGGATATAACATTTTTCACTTCTTAATCTTGGTTCCTTTATTTTTTTATTTTTTTATTTTTTGAGACAGAGTCTCACTCTGTCACCCAGGCTGGAGTGCAATGGCATGGTCTTGGCTCACTGCAACCTCCACCTCCCAGGTTCAAGCAATTCTCCCACTTCAGCCTCCTGAGTAGCTGAGACTACAGGTGTGTGCCACCACACCTGGCTAATTTTTGTATTTTAGTAGAGACGGGGTTTCACTATATTGGCCGGGCTGGTCTCGAACTCCTGACCTCATGATCCGCCCGCCTCGGCATCCCAAAGTACTGGGATTACAGGCGTGTGCCACTGCGCCCGGCCTTGGTGCCGTTTAATCAGCCAGATGCAATCCCCAACAGATAGGGTCAAGTTTGTCACTGTAAGAGCCATTTTGGTAAGGATGAGTTGTAGCTATTACGTGTCACCTGGGAACACTGGAAACACATCTACCATCATGTAGCTGCAGATGAATAGAGAGGAAATCACTACGGCTCTGAGATAAGCTTTGTCCTTCATACGATAGGGCATTAGTGGTTAAACAGCCCAAGCTCTGGAGTCACATGGACTACAGCTCTGTGATTTACCAGCTGTGAGATCTTTGTCAGATCCCTTCACCTCTCTGAGGCTCCAATTCCTGATAAGTGGAGTGGAATAATAATAGATCTACTTCATGGAGCTAGTTTAAAGATTGACTCAGAGAACACTCATAAAGCATTCATAACAGTGCCTGACAAACAGAAGCTACCATAACTATGATGTAACATCTTAGCTGGTAACAAAGCAACAGGCTGGATCCAAGTGGCGGCATTCCCTAGGGGAGGCTGCCACCTAAGCATGGGAAAGAGATGAGAGGGAGGTGGGAGGGTGGGGGCACAAGAGGCGGCTGAGCAGGGAGCAGCCAGATGTTCCATCCATTTAACGTTTTGTCTGGCGAAGAATAAGTACATTCTTTGCTGACATCTGGGTTTCTATTTCGAGGTAGAAAAATGGAAGGAAAAATATTTCTTGATTATCTTTATAAAACTAAAGTATCTGAGTGCATGCAAGAAAAAAGAAGCTGACAACTAATGTGGTACGGAGAGATGTCTAAGAGCAATGCTCAAAATCAGTTGGACCTGGACTCAGGCCTTGGTTCCATTACACACTTGCTATGTGATCTTGTGGCTTTCTCTCTCTGAACCTCCATTTCCTCATCTATAAAATGGGCACAGTCACAGCACCTGTCCTACAGGGTTGCTGTGATGATGACACGAGGTGATGCATGTCATGTCAAGTGCTTAGCAAAATGTCTCACACACAGTCAAGGCTCAAGACAATGGAAAGGTAACATCAGAATGATCACAGGCAAAAACAGTGTATAACAGGCTCCAAATCCATGCGTGGGCTTTCTACCCATTAGAACTCACCTTAAGATGGACTTCACAGAAAGAGTTTTTGTGGGACTGTAGGGAAGGCATATTTTCTGGGTACCCTGGAAAAGTCCAAACATCAAATCAGTGACAAGTTCTACAACTTCCTTCTCCAAAAGAGCCTCTCTGGTCATTCAAAAGAAACCCATGCCCAGTCTTTCTCCTTTCTCCTCAAGGGTCATGTACATGAATAAACACATTCTATGACTGAAAACAATCTTGCTCAGGTTTGATAGCAACTTCCAGGATCTCTCCATCCCAACATGTGTGGATTTCAGCATGGCCTTCAACATACAGGTCTTCAGTGTCTTAGGTATTATGGAGAGCACTTGAGCCATCTGAACCAGATGAGAAGGGAATTTGTTTTTTCGTTGTTGTTGTTTTCCTTTTTTCTTTTTTTTTTTGAGATGGAGTCTCGCTCTTTCACCCAGGCTGGACTGCAGTGGCGCTATCTCGGCTCACTGCAAGCTCTGCCTCCCGGGTTCACACCACTTTCCTGCCTCAGCCTCCTGGGTAGCTGGGATTACAGGCGCCCGCCACCACGCCCAGCTAATTTTTTGTATTTTTAGTAGAGATGGGGTTTCACTGTGTTAGCCAAGATGGTCTCAATCTCCTGACCTCGTGATCCGCCCGCCTTGGCCTCCCAAAGTGCTGGGATCACAGGCGTGAGCCACCGCGCCCGGCCTGTTGTTTTGTTTTGTTTTTGAGACAGAGTCTGGCTCCGTCGCTTAGGCTGGAGTGCAGTGGTGTGATCTCGGCTCATGCAACCTCCGCCTCCTGGGTTCAAGCAATTCTCCTGCCTCAGCTTCCCGAGTAGCTGGGATTACAGGCATGCGCCACTGTGCCCGGCTGGGAATTTGGTCTCTGAGCCAAGCATCAAATAAGCTTCAAAGACCATAAGAAAACAGTCTCCACATGTTCAATAGCATCCAAAAATAATGTCTCCCAGTCAAAAACTTTTTGAACTAGAAATTCCCTGAATCTTTCAGAGAGGTTTTCATAATGCACACTTTTATATTTATCTGTGTTTTCTTATTTAAAGTCTCTTTTCTCCTAAATGAGCATCAACTGTGACTCATTCATAGGAATATTCAATGAATATATTTTGACTAAAAAGGGAATGAAGAATTGCCTAACTGATTCAGTCTCAGGTCCACACCACCCGGAACAGATGAGTGGTACTCTCTTCCTAATCGTCTAAGAAGAGGTGACATAGATTTAGGATCCACAAAGGTTCACACTACACAGTTAGCAAAAGGGATTATCATATACCACACATTTAAAACTTTCTTCCTGACTTCAATTAGTAATACAATTGTCATCACAAATGGCTAGAGGAGGGTAAGAACATTTCTTTTAGGGAATGGGCAAAGAAATATGATTTTTCTTGTGCTACTGGGACACATCTGCCAATTCATCTGTCCAAGCTCTGAACAATGGCAAGGGAGAGGAGTTCTTTGAGCTTTCCAAGCCCATGGTCTCTTTGCATAAACAAAACTTTCACGCCTACACCCTTGGAGGCCTGCTACTCTCACCCCTCTCCAGGCCAGGGAGGAGGATGTCTTTGGAGCTGAGGATGAGTAGCTGCACTAGAGAGAGCCCTTCTTATGGGTTCTCCATTAGCCAAGGAAACTGGGCTGAGCTTTTCTTTTTGTAGTCTGTGTTACAGAGATTAAATTTTTTTCCAATTATAGAGGAATATTAAGATAGAAATACACGTTTTCTGATTTTACAGGTCCTTCCCATTGAAACCTGAGTTCTTCTGTGGCTTTGCTTTTTAACTGGCCCCAGCCTACAGTACATCCCTTGTCTAAGAGATGGTCTTGAATCTGCCCCTCTAGCTCAGATCCTATCTTGTCTACCTTTTCTTCTTACCCAACACACCAAAGGCAGTTTTATTTTTATTTTTTTTGTAGCAGGCAGGGTCTATGTTGCCCAGGCTAGTCTCAAACTCCTGGTCCCATGCAATCCCTCTGCCTTGACCTCCCAAAGGGCTGGGATTATAGGCATGAGCCACCATGCCCAGCCCAAAGGCAGTTTTAAAGAGAAGCCAAGGGCAGCTTGGGGGAATGTCTGGCACAGCAGAGGGCTCCAGTGCTGCACTGGGTGACAGTGACACCTTCATGAGCTGCCTATGTGGATGCGAAACCCAGGGCTCCTGGGGTTGTGGGTTTGTGTTTTTCTTCACCACAAACTAGTAAAGCTCTTCCTCATCTCCTCCCTTTTGTAGCTTCCAGAGTCAATGTTCAAGTAAAATGGTTCTGTGTTCAGTGGAAATATCAAATGCACAGGTAGAGTCAAGTCCATGTATGTATCAGGCAACACCCAGTGAGCACAGCAAAGATGCAGAAGTGCACGTCGAAGATTACCCTGTGTAACAGGTGTGTGTGTGCAGGTGTGTGTCTACATGGACGGATGTCTAGAAGCCTGTTGCAGTGATTATCTCTGAGGAGTTGGATTCTTTTCAATTGCTGTATTGTTTGGATAGAATTTTTACAATAAGTATAAATCATTTTTCATATTTTATTTGTGTGAGCCATTTCTGTGTATTTAGAAGAAACACAGTAGAGATATGCAAGACTGTGTAGAGTTATATGTTTAGTTAGTTTTTTTTTTTTTTCTCTTTCTTTCTTGCTTTGATTTTGTAGAGACAGGGTCTTGCTCTGTTGCTCAGGCTGGAGTGCAGTGGTACAATCATAGCTCACTGCAGCCTTGAAGTCCTGGACCCAAGCCATCCTCCTGCCTTACCCTCCCAAAGAGCTGGGATTACAGGTGCAAGCCACCATGCATGGCTAAGTTTTTATTTTATTTTTCGTAGAGACAAGGTTTCGCTATGTTGCCCAGGCTGGTCTTGAACTCCTGCGCTCAAGTGCTCCTCCCACCTCGACCTCCCAAAATGTTGGGATTACAGGCATGAGCCACTGTGCCGGGCCTAGCTAGTTTTCTAACTGCTTTATAACCTAGAAGATGTGTGCTGGCAGTTGGGAGAGCGAGGGTTGAATCACATATTTCTGTGGACTTCCCATAGCCTCTAGCACTAGTTTTAGGCCAAGAGGGGCTTAATAACTGACCCCTTGTACCAATGCTCAGTTTTGATTTATCAGTTCTTCCCTCCCTTCAGCATTTCCATCAGTAGCTGAGAACTCTCTCACTGTCGCTGGCACATAACTGAAGGCTAAGGGAAGAGGTGTTGGGTGAAGGCACTGGCACTTCTCATCATGCCCTGCCCCTATGCTGCCTTCACAGCAGTCCTGGGGTTTAAATTCCACCTCCTTGGCTTCTCTAATACCAGGTATGAGTAAACCTTGTTTGTCTCGCATTTGTTGCTCCTTCTACCTGGAACACTCTCTGATTCCCCTTCTACTCGTCAAATGACTGGCTCCCTTCCATCTTCAGGCCTCTGTTTGCTGGGCGCCGCCTCAGGAGGCTTTCCCTAAACTGTCTCATCTAAGCGGGGCTCCTGCAGCATGCTCTGTCATTCTCTGTCTTCAGAGTGCTTATCACAACTTATAATGTCATATAGACAGTATCTTTGGAAATTAAAATAAGCAAACGTTCCCCCTGCATTTGTCCCACTCTGTCTCTCCTCATACATGGCAGCCATCTCAGTGAGGATGTCTACTTGCTACTTCCTGGAGGAAGAAGATATGGACATTGAGAAAGTCCATTCCAGAAAAGTGGAAGAAGGGGGAAACCTACCCTCTCCTGCCTTGGAGGGAGGGAGGGAGAGGGAGGGTGAAGGAGGGGGAGGGAGGAAGGAAAGGAGGAAGGAAGGGGGGAAGGAAGGGGGGAAGGAAGAAAGGCCGGCCAAGAGGTGGATGCCAGGGCCCTTGATGCCCCCATGCCAAGGACAGGCTTTGAAGGCGTTGTGGGATGCTGTAACTCTGTCAAGGGAAGACCTGGAGGCACCTCAGAGCATGTGAACCAGAGGCCCCTTCCCGGGCATGGCCTTGCACGGGAATCTTAAGTCCAGGCAGCACCTGGTTTGAACTTGGTGAAGGGTAGCAACTCAGTGGCTGCAAGTGTTAATGACCAGAAGTATGATACACGCAGGCCTATGGCAATGGTCCTGCCTCCTCACATCTGACCTATAGCACATAGGGGATGTGCCCCAGGAGGGGATGGTGAGCTTCTAAGAGACTCAGAGACTAGCAGAGACATGGGATCAGGACAAGGAGTGACTTTACAACAAGAGGCAAATAGCTGGCACCATGGGTTTCAGGGGCAGATGCTTTCCAATGACCCAAAAGAGCCCGAGGAATTATATCTCCGTGGTCACGAGTTCAGAGGTTGGATCAGTCACTCCACAATGGAAGTCAGACAGAACTCAGAGGGCCCACGTGGATCCACGGTTCTCTTCTGTGACCATTAGATCTCATAAGCCCTCTCCCCATGTGCACAAATACCAACCGCAAGAGGAGCAGGAGGAGGCGAAAAAATTGGAAAGGCTTGATTCTTTGCCCAAAAGAGACAGAGTCATCCCAAAGAAAATATTTAAACTAGAAAAGACTAGAATGCTGTAATTAGCAAACATAAAATAAATAAGTTTTTTTTTTTTTTAAAAAAGGCCAGAAAACAGTCTCCTGGTGCAGAAAATAAGGTGCTTTGGGCAAAGGCACTGTCAGCTTCTCAGAGGTGAATCACGGGAAGACTATGAGGCATGCCCTGGAAGAAATTGGCACACAGTTCCACAACACAGGGGTTATCTCCTGAAACTGATGCATACATTTTGCTTCAAGTGTGAGCCATCTACTTACTGTTTTTCTCCAAAGAATTGCACGGTATTGAGGGACACGTTGATTGTTTTGGTCAGAAAGGGTCACGGACAAGAAGAAAGGGCTCTTCTCTGCATCGTTTCCAATGTAGTTCTGATGGACTGGAAAAGAAAGGTTTAGAATAGTGAGAATGCAACTGATCCTGCCAGTCATAGATGGTAGAGGACACTGCAGGTGGTGTCCAGCCCTTCCCACATGCTCAGGGAACAATAATCCCAAAGCCAGCTTGGGATGGACCCTGATCTCTCTCGGGGGATCATGTATTCCTCTTCCCTTTGCTCTTGACTGGTTCAGGAATGAACATGTGACCAAATTCTGGCCAATGAGACTGGAGAAATCGGTCAAGGGGCTTCTAGAGAGGCTTCCTCACTCCTAAATATGGCCTTCTTCTTCCTCTGGACCTGGTGGAGTCTAGAAGTGATGCCTGGAATTCCTGAAACCATCTTGTGACCCTGAACAGGGCCAGCCCAAGGGCCAAGTTGCCACACTAAGGATGGGGAAGCAGAAAAAGGGAAAAGGCCTGGGTCCTTGACATTACCGGGCCTCTGAATCCCCCAACCCTGGGGCTTGCCCTGCCTCTGGGTTTTTTGTTATATCCTTTACTGTTTGTGCCAGTTTGAGTCAGGTTTTCTGTACTGCACTTGAAGGCATCCAAACTTATGGCACCATTTTTCTCTAAAGTCCTTACTGCTCTGAGCACTACTTGGAAGCATTTGGGAAGATGACAGTTTTCCTGCTGATTTCCTTTTTTTAAATAAAAGCTTCTATATCCCCCCCACATTTGCCTGGCCAAATAAAGGAACTTCTTACAATAATACACAGTCAGATTTCTTTAAAGGCATCATTTAGGTCTGCTCACTCTCATTTCATCATTCAAGCATCATATCTACAAATGAATACATTAGCCTGAGAAGCAATTTCTCTAACTCATTCTGAATCCCAAAATAGTGATTATTCTTCCATTCTCCAAATCTTTTGTCATTAATCACACTCCTGTTTTCCACCTTTCTGTATATTTTCACTTGAGCCTTTCACTTTAAATGTACATAGCTATTAATGACTGAGCTGTTGGTATGTGCCAGGCACTGGGCTTAGTGTTATTCCTGCATATCTCATTGAAACTTCCATTCAAACCTACTAGATATGCACTCGTAATATCTCCACTTTACAGAAAGGAAAACTGAGTCTCAGAGAAATGGAGAGTAGCTAGTGTAAGGTCCTTTGATTAATAATGACAGGATCAGGATCCAAACCCATATCATGAGTGTCTTTGCCACTGTATCCCCATTGCTCTGCACATTGCCTGGCATGTAGTAGGTGATAAATACTTGTCATGGTTGAATGTATGAATGATGCCAGAGTCTACAGTCTGATGTCTCTCTAGTTCTATACAGGCCCTGGAGCTCAGGGAACCAATTATCTCCCTCATTGCCTTGAACTAAGTATTCAAAACTCAATATAGACAGGGCAATTGCCTTGTTAGGTCTAAAGTTGTTTTTCCACCCTGGAAAATTCATCTGATCTCTCAAATCACTTTTTCAGATGATCTAATCTTTAGCTCTCCAGGGACAAAAATGACTGTCCATAAAAAAGGAAACTATGAGCAAAAACTCTTAGGGCTGAGACTCTGAATTTAATCTTTTAACCTACGAAGCTTACTACTGACCTTGAAGTGAAATGCCCTGATGTTAGTGTTCCTAAAATGGCTAGTTTCACTCATATAGGATACCAGCAATTATATGAACACTAACTTCCATTTTGAATACCCTTTCTTCCCTACCACCACAATAGCATAATTACCTTGTCCTAAAAAATATTTGAAATACCATCTGGTGTGGTATTCTGGGTTCTCTAAGTGCACGTCTGTTCTTCGCCAAGTACCAGGCAGGGCAGTTGCATTCTGTAATGGAACAAAGTTGTGACATTAAGAGGCTTATTCAGAAAGTAAACATGAAGCTGGCAATGAACCAGAGGCCAAAGAACCAGAAAAATCATTGTTAAAAGCATACACCCAAGGGCTGTGGCTGCATGTTCTCATTAGAAAAGACACCCAGTCTAAATTCACATCGTGGAAGCATCCAGGAAGCCTTTGGGGTGTAGGAAAAATAACCAGTGAACTGGTGAGTTCAGCTATTCCTAAAATGGGTACCAAGTACCTCTCCTTTCTGGGCTGAAACTTACACAATATTTGGGAGTTGGTGCCCCCTAGAGGAACCCCCTTCTTTTTGTTACCCCTGTAACAGGCACAATTCATCTAGAATCCATCCATGTTTTGGTAGGTTTTTTTTTTTTTTTTCCCCATGCATATACATATGTATTTTTCTTAATAAGATGAAATTATATTGAATGTACAGTTTTGTGGCTTGCTTTGCCAATAACTATTTTACATGTCAATAAATATAATCCTATGTTATTGGCTGTATACTCTTTTATTATATAGATACAACTAATAATACTGGACAATTAGGCTGCTTCCAATTTTTGTTGTTGTAAATAAAATTTATCATCTTCTAATTCCACGTTTGCATACTTGTTCAATTATTTCTTTAGGATAATTCTTAGAAGTTAAATTTCTTTGTCAAAGGGTATGTACATTGTCGAGGATCTGCAACACAATGCCAATCTGACATCTAGGAGGACTGATACAAAATTACAGATCCACCATCAATGGCTGAGGGTACCATATTCCCTATATTGTCAACATTGCCTCTTTACAATTTAATGACAAAATGTATTTTTTTTTTTTTTTTTGAGACAGAGTCTTACTCTGTTGCCCAGGCTGGAGTGCAGTGGTGCCATCTTGGCTCACTGCAACCTCCACCTCCTGGGCTCAAGTGATTTGCCCGTCTCAGCCTCCTGAGTAGCAGGGATCACAGGCACATGCCATCTTGCCTGGCCAATTTTTGTTATTTTTAGTAGAGATGCGGTTTCACTATGTTGGCCAGGCTGGTCTCGAACTCCTGGCCTCAAGTGATTATTGGTTTCCCAAAGTGCTGGGATTACAGGTGTGAGCCACTACGCCTGGCCTGTATAACATTTAGATTGAAGCTTTTCTTCATATTTTTATTGGTCATTTACAATTATTTTGTGGGTTACCTGTTTATGTCCTTTGCCAGTTTTCTGATTATTGTATTCTTTTGTGAAATCTTTGAAATAGATTGCAAATAATTTCTTCTGATCAAATTTTTGCTTTTAAACTTGTTCTATGCTATTTGTGGCCACATAGATGTTTCAAAATGTTTACATAAGCAAATTTTTCATTTTTTTCCCTTTATGGCTTTTGCCTAATTAGTATCAAAAATTCCCCCATCCCAGCATTAACGAAACTGTTTACCTCTATATTCTTTTAGATGTTTCATTTTATAGTTCATTCTTTATCATTTATTTTGATGTATGCTCTGAGGTAAGGATCAATTTTCCCCAAATCATTTATCAATTAACTCGGTTCTACTTATTGAATTATCATTCTCAATCCTTATAAGGCATTAAATTACTGTTTACAGTAAATGTCTGAATCTTGCATGGTCTGGGCTGAGACTGTGTTAGATGTCAGTTTTCCCGCATGACTGATGTCACTCTGTTGCAGCTTTGTTGGTATCTCCATCGTGCCACGTATGTAAGACAGACTACTGGAACATACTCTCTGACTTTGACATGCCTCTAGCAATTTACTAGATGTCTGTGGTCAGTTTCTTTATCATGCTGAAGATGTTTCCTTCAATTCGAAGTTTACAAAGAGGCTTCTCTCAGGAAGGAAAATTGAATTTACCAAAAGCTTTTTTTGGGAGGCAACTATTGAGAGAATAGGTTAAATGGGGGGAATCACAGTATGTAATGTAATGAACGAATAATGAATATAGTAATAGCTCTTCTGGCATTGAAAGGTTCTTACATTTCTGGAATGCACCCTACTAGGTCATGGTATAGTATTCTTTTAAGATACTGCTTGACTTTAACAAATGATTTATGTATCATATTTGTTTGTGTGATAGATCTATAGGCTTCCTTTCTATTTGTATTTCTGTCATGCTTTCAGGGTTATGTTACCTTATAAAATGAAACGGGAAGCTCTCTGTCCTTGTCATTACTCTGGAAATACTGACATGCATTGAGAGAGTGCTAAATGCCAAGTATTCGGCTAAGCATTTTATATGCATTATCTCCAGAACCACTCATCAACCTTATGAGATAGATTCTATTTTATCCCCCTACTTTCAGATGAGGAAATTGAGACTTAGAGAGTTTAAATATGTTACCCAAGGTTACAGAGATAATAAGTAGTGGAGCTGGAACTGAAACCAGTTCCAATTCCAGAGGTTTCTTCTTTTTTCTTTTTTTATCTTAACCATTACATCATCTTCTGTGTCCTTTTTTATGTCCTGCCTTTTAGGCCTATTAAGGAGTAAAAACGTAGGTGAAAATTTTAGTATTATTTTGCTTTTATCTGATTTTCTGGAATTTTAAAAAACTAGCTATTGCTACATACATATGAATTTTTATTTGGAAATAATTTTACATTTATATAAAAGCTGCAAGAATAAGAGCAGTGTAAAAAAGTATGTTTACCTTTTACTTACCAGATTTACCTACCGTTAATGTTTTACCCCACTGGCTCATTTGTTCACAACCCCCAACACACACACAAACATACACACATATACAATATTTTTTCTGAACCATTTAAGACTCAGATGTAAAATAATAGCCTTCATCCCTAAATACTTCAGTGTGTATTTCACAAGAGTAGGGCTACGTTCTTACATAACCACAGTAGAGCTTTATCAACTTTTCTAAGTCTAACATTGATGCCATCTGTATTCTAATGTTGTCAATTGAGTCAACAATGTCATTTTAAGCATTTTCTCTCTGCAGTACAGGATCATTTCATTGTTTCTTTAGACTCCCTTCATCTGCAACATTTCCACTGACTCTGTCTTTATGACATTGACATTTTTTTTGGCTGTCACTATTTTTTTTCTTTCCAATTTGTATTTTAGGTTGAAGGGGTACATGTGCAGCCTTGTTACATGGGCAAATTGTGTGTTGCAGGGGTTTGGTAAACAGATAACTTTGTCACTCAGGTAATCAGCATAATACCCGATAGGTAATTTTTCTTTTTTTTTTTTTTTTTTTTTTGAGACGGAGTCTCGCTCTGTCGCCCAGGCTGGAGTGCAGTGGCGCAATATCTCGGCTCACTGCAAGCTCCGCCTCCCGGGTTCACGCCATTCTCCTGCCTCAGCCTCTCCGAGTAGCTGGGACTACAGGCGCCCGCCACCTCGCCTGGCTAATTTTTTGTATTTTTTAATAGTGGGGTTTCACCGTGGTCTCGATCTTCTGACCTCGTGATCCGCCCGCCTCGGCCTCCCAAAGTGCTGGGATTACAAGCGTGAGCCACCACGCCCGGCCAATAGGTAATTTTTCAATCCTTACCTTCCACCCCCAAGTAGGCCCCAGTGTCTATAGTTCCCTTCTTTGTGTCTGATATTGACATTTTTGAAGAATGCAGCATCTTCCCTCCTCATTTTGGGTTTGTCTGATGTTTCCCCAGTTAGAGTCAGGGTATGCAGACTTGGCTGGAATACCATGTAAGTGAGGTTTGTCCTCAGCTTATCATATTTCAAAATACCCATCTGTTCCTCAGTGGTGATGTTAATTTTGATTACCTATTCAAGATATTACCTCTTAGTTTTGACCTTTGGTGAAAGCATATCATTGGATTTTGCTCCTTGTAGGATTTTCGCATGATTAATTATCAACAATTATTTACTTTATAACCATGAACTACTGGCAGTACTCCTGGTATCCAGGTCTTTGCACTATGCCACTGCAGGGCATGCAGCGATGGCATGACCCACCAGCCAGCCTTAGGCATCAGCTGACCAGACATAGGGGGAGTCCAGCCAAGGAAGCTGGCCTCAGCCAGACTCCACAGTGGTTGGTGTCATGGTCCCAAGGCCTTGGATCCTACAAAGCTAGAGCAGAGCCTAGAGAGTAAACTTTTTATTTTATTTTTTTTTATTTTTTAGTATTTTTAAAACTTTTATTTACTTGATACATTAAGAAAAACTTGTTAGCCCTATTAGAAAACAAAGGTTAAACAAAAATCACCTGAATTTTCAAATTAACATTTTCGTGTAATGTTCCACAATTTTTCATTTGCATATATAGAGATCATAATATGCATACTATTTGGTATCACATTTTCCCACTATGACTATTCATAAATATGTATTTACATCATAACAACTCCATGTATTCACTGCATAATTGCACATTATTGTGCTTGATCAGTCGCCTATCACAGTTATTTTTCTTTGTTCTACTAAAAGCAACACTGTCATGAACGTCTTTCTCTCTCGCCTAGAGAGTAAACTCTTAAGCTGTCATCAGAACATTTAAACTTCTGGGGCCTCCAAGAGATGCGTCGATGGCACAGAGAAGCTTCTTGCAGGTAGCAGCAACAGATCTTAGTTCTGTGCTTCTCAAATTTGTTCAAATGTGTACTCTTGGGCCCATCGTAAACTTCTTCCTTAAGATCTCTATGAGTGGGGCACCAGCATCTATTTTACAAGTGGTTCTGATGAAAACTGAACTTTGAGAAACAATGCTCTATGCCAGTTCTAAAAGAATTCAGCACAGAGAGCGGGGCATAAACTTGGATGGGGCAAAACAAATATAATTTTATTTTCCCTAAGTTCTAACTAAAATTTAGTGTTTCATTCAGTTATGAATATATGCAAAAAAACTATAGAATGGACGGTCCTGGTAACCATGCTGACAAAAAAAAAATCAAAGATATTTCCAGAATTCATTATAGTGATTGCAGATATCTCAAAATACTGTTTACACTCTTCACTTTTCAAAATTACAGTATTTATGAGGCCTGCTGCTAGATTTATTATTTAATGTATTATAATTAATTAATTAATGTATTTATTTTTTGTTGAGACGGAGTCTTGCTCTGTTGCCCATGCTGGAGTGCAGTGGCGTGATCTCGGCTCACTGAAACCTCTGCTTCTGAGGTTCAAATAATTCTACTACCTCAGCCTCCCGAGTAGATAGGATTACAGGTGTGTGCCACCACATCAGCTAATTTTTTTTTTTTTTTTTTGAGACAGAATTTCGCTCTGTCACCCAGGCTGGAGTACAGTGGCGTGATCTCGACTCACTGCAAGCTCCGCCTCCTGGGTTCACGTCATTCTCCTGCCTCAGCCTCCTGAGTAGCTGGGACTACAGGCGCCTGCCACCATGCCCAGCTAATTTTTTGTATTTTTAGTAGAGATGGGGTTTCACCGTGATAGCCTGGATGGTCTCGATCTCCTGACCTCGTGATCCGCACACCTCGGCCTCCCAAAGTGTTGGGATTACAAGCGTGAGCCACTACGCCCGGCCACACCTGACTGCTTTTTGTATTTTTAGTAGAGTCGGGGTTTCGTCACGTTGGCCAGGCTGGTCTCGAACTCCTGACCTCAAGCCATCCGCACACCTCAGCCTCCCAAAGTGTTGGGATTACAGGCGTGAGCCACTACATCTGGCTTATTTAATGTATTTTAAAATCATATATATTACTGTATCATAAATTAGGTTTCAAAAATCATGTTGATAATTATTTCAATACAACTGTTTTCCTTCGTAATCCTATGTATTTAATTTCATGTATTTAAAAACATTATTCTGAGAAGGGGTCTACAGGTTTACCAGATTTCCAAGGGGATTCAAAGGCATGGAAAATGACCTGCATGCTCTAGGCTTCTGAAGCACTTGCATCTGTCTGCCTCCCAGAGATTTGAACACTGCCAAGTGTAGAATGGAACACCACAGGGAGGCGCAAGGCGCCGCTCAGCATCGCAGAGGGAGAGATGGGACTCCAGAGGCAGTGGCATGCTGAATACCAACTGTCAATATGAAGAGTTTTCTTTAATGATTAAAAAATTACTGGGCTAGACACAGTGGCTCATGCCTATAATCCCAGCATTTTGAGAGGCCGAGTTGGGAGGATCATTTGAGGCCAGGAGTTCAAGACTAGCCTGGGTAACATAGTTAAATCCTGTCTTTACAAGAAATAAATAAATAAAATTCAAAAATAAAAAGTAGCCAGGTATGGTGGTGTGTGCCTGTAGTCCCAGCTACTGGGAAGGCTAAGGTGGGAGGATCACTTGAACCCAGAAGGCTGAGGCTGCAGTGAGACATGACAGTGATACTGCACTCCAGCCTGGGCAACAGAGCAAGACTCTGTTTCTTAAAAAAAAAATTAAAAATTAAAAAAAATTAAAATAAAAGTTACCTATTTCACTTTCCTCTTCACTGAATACTTAACCAAAACACAGGGGAAATAACCCAACTCCAAAAATGTTGTGAGTCTCACAGAGCAAGACACATCCCATCCCTTGCTAAAACCACATTTGATGAGGTGTAAAGACAAAAACACATACAGGAACTGACAAAGGTAATGGAGACTAGGCAACAAAAAACAACAAAAAAATCCCGCTTTTCCCAGGACCCTGAAGAAGAACTCTGAACACAAGCTCCAGGTTCCGATGATGTGTAGTACTAGTGGACAGTAAAGGGCACAAAGAAGTGCAGAGCCAAAGAATTTGTTTTACATTTATACACCCTCATAACCATTACCTAGATCAATATAGAAAATATTTTCAGTATTCCAGAAGGCTCCCTTGTTCATTTCCCCAGTCATTACTCAACCACATGCCAAAAGAGAACCACTGTCCTAACTTCTATCACCATGGATTAGTTTTACCTGCTCTTGAGCATTACGAAAATGAAATCATATGATGTGTATTTGAGTCAGGCTTTTTATCCTTTGTCATTAGGTCTGCAACATTCACCTGTGTTACTGGTGTGGCAGTGGTTCACTCTTTCTCGTGGCCATGTAGTAGTCCACCGGATGAATACCACAATTTACGCATTCATTCTTCTGTTGATGGACATTTGGATTGTTTCTGGTTTTTGGCTATTAAGAATAAAGACACTGGCTGGGATTGGTGGCTCACGCTTGTAATCCCAGCAGTTTGGGAGGCCGAGGTGGGTGGATCACCTGAGGTCAGGAGTTTGAGACCAGTCTGGCCAACAGAGCTAAACCCTGTCTCTACAAAAAATACGAAAAATTAGCCAGGTGTGGTGGCGCATGCCTGTAGTCCCAGCTACTCGGGAGGCTGAGGCACAAGAATCACTGGAATCCAAGAGATGGGGGTTGCAGTGAGCTAAGATCACACCACTGCACTCCAGCCTGGGTGACAGAGTGAGACTCTGTCTCAAAAAAAAAAAAAAAAAAAAAAAGAATAAAGCCACTATGACCATTATTGAGTCTGTCTTTTGGTGGATACAAGCACTCATTTCTGTTGGGTATACATCCGGGGACGCAGACGATGCGTGTGTTCAGTTTTAGTAGATACTGCCAAAAAATTTTCCAAAGAGGATACACACACCAATTTAAACTCCTATTAGCAAGATATACGAGAGCTCTAGCTGTTCCACGTTCTCTGACCAAACTTTAAGCTTTTCAGTCCTTGAAGTTCTAGAGTGGGTGAAGTAGTACCTAATTGTGGTTTTAACCTACAATAAATCCTAGCTAATTTAAGTGTCACCTATTTTACAAAAGATCTTGGAGATATAGAAACTCTGTCTATAGCAGTTTAAGACGACAATGAAACAGGAACACGTTATTCATTTGACATCAACTAGAAAGTTAGGAGAAAATAGGCTGATGAGTACATTTTCCAGATAACTGAAGTTTAACATTGCAAACACTCATGCTTATTTTATGCCCTTTAGGTAAACATTTGTGAAAGCCTACAACAAAGGGAAATGAACTCAAGTTGCCCCATACTGCATTCATGCCTGTACATGCCCACAGAGACCCAAAAGTCCTGAATCATTTCTGCATCAGATCCAAAGCCCACCAAAGCTTCTCACTGCCTTCGTTATCTTCCCCCACCCCCTACTTATACTTATACTTGTGGGATGTGACAGAGGAAGACTGAATCTGGCCAGGATATTTTGAGGAGAATGTAATAAAAATCCATATATGACACCCTGATTTTATTTGAATGTTCTTAAATATTTGACTTTAAGCAGGGAATCCACAAAATACAGACACTCAGAATACAAATGGTATCCACAGTTTTAAAATAATTCCTTTGATTTTTCATAGAGTCTATTCCAGAGTGAGTTCAATACACGAATGAATGCAGTTACGCTGATTTTACTTCAGCTCCTAGGTTAAACTGCTGAGATCACATAGCAGTAGGGAAGATGGATTCTTTTAAAAAACAAACTAAAACTTTTAAAAAATTACAAATGTAAGCATGAAAGCTGATTATAAAAACTTGAAACCACACAAAAGTTAAAATCTTTTTCTTTCCCCCATCCTCCATGACCCAACCTACTTCTTTTCCCTCTAATAACCATGCTACTAGATTGGTCTGAATAATCCCAGATCTTTTTATGCATTTACAAAGATGTGTTTACTTTATACATACATACACTCATATCACACATTCACATACATATATACATACAAAAATATATATCCATACATAAGCCTATATATACATATGCATAATTTGTTTTCATAAATGGAACAGTAGTATAGATATTACACTGAAAAACTTTGCTAAAGAAAATATCTTGGGAATATTTATTTTTATTTTTATTTTTTTTGAGATGGAGTCTCGCTCTGTCGCCCAGGCTGGAGTACAGTGGTGCCATCTCGGCTCACTGCAAGCTCCGCCTCCCAGGTTCACGCCATTCTCCTGCCTCAGCCTCCCAAGTAGCTGGGACTACAAGCACCCATCACCATGCCTGGCTAATTTTTTCTATTTTTAGTTCAGACGGGGTTTCACCGTGTTAGCCAGGATGGTCTTGATCTCCTGACCTCGTGATCTGCCCGCCTCGGCCTCCCAAAGTGCTGGGATCACAGGCGTGAGCCACCGCGCCCAGCCCGGGAATATTTCTATGTCAGTACATATAGATCTACTTTGTTCTTTTTAACAACTACATAGATTCTTCTTTTCAAAAATTCAACTCTTCAGTTGAATGAATATAAGCTTGTAAAATATGTAAACAGTATATGAGGGCATCGAATGGAAAGTTAAGGTCCTCCAGCTCCAGCTTCTTTCCTGAGCTCCCATTTCCATTCTCCAGAAATGATTACTATTATATTCTTACATATCTTTTCAGAAATTTTCTCGCATCTTGATGAGCATATTTCCCATTTTTTTGTTTTTAAGAAAAATGGCATGATATTAAACAAGTCATTCTGGAACTTGCCTTTATGTCTAACACTGTATCTTAAACACTTTTTGTGTGGTAGTACATATGTGTCTACCTCATTCTAATGGCCACTAACCAGTTCATTGTGTAAATGGACCATAGTTTACATAATAATTCCTCTACTGAAAGAAATTGATGCTGTTTCCAGTTTTTTTCCTATTTTAAATAATGCTACAATATACGTCCTAGCAATAGAAGGTCTTGCCAAATGGTATACACATTTTTAATTATTGCTAATTGCCTTCCCAAAAGATTGTACTAATTTACATATCCTCCAACTGTATAAGAGTCCTCCCGGCCGAGAGCGGTGGCTCACTCCTATAATCCAAGCACTTTGGGAGGCTGAGGCGGGTGGATCATGAGGTCAGGAGATCGAGACCATCCTGGCTAACATGGTGAAACCCTGTATCTACTAAAAATAGAAAAAGTTAGTCAGGTGTGGTGGCAGGCGCCTGTAGTCCCAGCTACTCGGGAGGCTGAGGCAGGAGAATGGCGTGAACCCAGGAGGCGGAGCTTGCAGTGAGCCGAGATCGCGCCACTGTACTCCAGCCTGGGTGACAGAGCGAGACTCCATCTCAAAAAAAAAAAAAAGAGTCCTCCCAATGCTAAGGAAGATAGATTTGTAAAAAGCTGAAAGATTGTCCCCTCTGCTGCACCATCTACTAATTGATACATACAAGTGAACTGTAAGGGAGGTCCCCAGTGATCCACCCAGGGGTCACACTCATTTTAATTAACAATCTGAATAAGCACACAGATGGCAAGACAAGCACATCTGAAGGTAAAATAAAGCTGCTCAGTGGGTTAGCTAACAGGACGGGTGACAGAATCAAGATGCACCAAAAAGTCTCGACAATTAGGAATTATGAGACACACTAATGAGATTAAATTCAATGTAGACAATGCAAGATCCTACACTTAGATACAAAACACAAATTACTGAAGGACAAGGTCAGATGGTATAAGGAAGGATTTCCCCTCCCTTTTTACCCATTAGGAAATTGAGGCACAGAGACACTGAATTGTAAACTATAGAGTGGTAGAGCTGAGGTTTGAACCCAGGTTTGTTTGACTCCAAAATAGTCTCCATTATATCATAGTGCTGCCCCACAGCTAAACACCAGCACATGTGAAAAAGATGGGGGGTGGGCAAAGTAGCATATTATAGGTTCATAATGAGTCATTAGGGTCCATAAAAAGAGGTAGAGTGTCTACAGCAAGGAAGGGGATGAGCCTGCTCCACTCTGTGGCTGTGTGGAGCATGCCCAGAGCCCTGTGTTCAGTTCTGAGCACTTCAGTCCAAAAGGTTCATTAACAACCTCACGTGTCCAAGGAACAGCAATAAGGATGACAATGATGGAACTGATCCTGTGTCTTAGGAGGAAAACAACAGATGTCACACTGAAGAGGGCTCAGACTTACAGTCTGGGGCTATGGAGAACATAAATAGAAACTCTGAGTGGAAAATACAGACGATAGTTCCATGTGTCGCTTCAACTGGCAATAGCGGAGGGAACCACCTGGGTTTGTGAAATGGCTGCAGACATTTCTGAATCCAATGGGGCCAAGTGCAAAGGAGACCTAACGAACAGGGCCGAGTTAGATGCTGATTACCCACTGTGAGTCCTTTATTGTGGAGTCTGTTCATTACCAACAGGCTACTGTAAATATATGCCTAATGTTGCTAAATGTAGACAATGGTTAGAGAAGAATTTTCCAAATGAATTTGCAAAACTTACTGTAGAAAATTTACCCAAACAGGGCCGGGCGCGGTGGCTCATGCCTGTAATCCCAGCACTTTGGGAGGCCGAGGGAGACAGATCACTTGAGGTCAGGAGTTCAAGACCAGCCTGGCCAACATGGTGAAACCCCATCTCTACTAACAGCACAAAAATTAGCCAAGCATGGTGGCACATGCCTGTAGTCCCAGCTACTCGGGAGGCTGAGGCAGGAGAATCACTTGAACCTGGGAGGTGGTGGTTGCAGTGAGCCGAGATCCCGCCACTGCACTCCAGTCTACGTCTCAAAAAACAACAAAAAAAAGAAAACTCACCCAAACATGAAGCTGGAATTAATGAGGGTCAAGGAACAGCAGGGGTAGAAGAGGAGAAGAAAATACAAAAGAGAGGTGAAAGGGGTCAAATAAAACAAAGAAAAGAAGGCCGTACCAGAAAAGGTTACACAGCCAAAATTCCCAGAGCAGAGAAGAAACATGTAACATGAATGTGTGGCCTCTAGCTTTTGAAATTGATCTTAAAAAAGCACAAAGATTTTTTGATCAAAAATTGTGTGGTGCCTCAGTAACAGAAGAGGAAGAAATTATCATTCAGGAAGACTTTACAGATGATGTAATTGATGTTATTCAGGAAAACTGGCCAGAGGTAAATGATGACAGCATTGAAGATCTTGGAGAAGTAAAGAAGCGGTTTTGAAAATCTGCCTGTTTTTAATGACCTGAGCTTAATCTTGATATGGCCAAAGGGAGACAGGCCTTTAAAAAAAATGTATATATGGCCAGACATAGTGGCTCATGCCTGTAATACCAGCACTTTGGGAGGCCGACGCAGGTGGATCACCTGAGGTCAGGAGTTCAATACCAGCCCAGCCAATATGGTGAAACCCCATCTCTACTAAAAATACAAAAAAATTGGCTGGGCGCGGTGGCTCACACCTGTAATCCCAGCACTTTGGGAGGCCAAGGAGGGTGGATCACAAGGTCAGGAGATCGAGACCATCCTGGCTATGGTGAAACCGGTCTCTACTAAAAATACAAAAATTAGCCAGGTGTGGTGGCTGGTGCCTGTAGTCCCAGCTACTTGGGAGGCTGAGGCAGGAGAATGGCATGAACCCGGGAGGCGCAGCTTGCAGTGAGCTGAGATCACACCACTGCACTCCAGCCTAGGCGACACAGCGAGACTCCATCTCAAAAAAACAAAACAAAGCAAAAACAAAAAAATTAGCCAGGCGACTGTAATCCCAGTTACTCAGGAAGCTGAGGTGGGAGAATCGCTTGAACCTGGGAGGCAGAAGTTGCAGTGAGCCAAGATTGCACCATTGCACTCCATCCTGGGTGACAAAAGCGAAACTCTGTCTCAAAAAAAAAAAAAAAAAAAGTATATATATGTTCTATAGTAAAACTGCAGACTACCCTCGTCCTTGGCATTTTCACTGTTCTGTACAAGGCTGCTTGTTTTTTTATTGCCAAAGTCAGATAAACAGGGGAGACTGTCACGCTTATGCATGGAATAGAATTTAGTCAAATAAAAAATTTTGGTCATTTGGTACTAACTTTTCTCTCTTTTTTTTTTTGAGACGGAGTCTCGTACTGTTGCCCAGGCTGGAGTGCAGTGGTGCTGACTGCAAGCTCCGCCTCCCGGGTTCATGCCATTCTCCTGCCTCAGCCTCCCGAGTAGCTGGGTCTACAGGTGCCCGCCACCACACCCAGCTAATTTTTTTGTATTTTTAGTAGAGACGGGGTTTCACCGTGTTAGCCAGGATGGTCTCAGTCTCCTGACCTTGTGATCCACCCGCCTCGGCCTCCTAAAGTGCTGGGATTATAGGCGTGAGCCACCGTGCCTGGCCTGACTTCTCTTTCTCTCTTTTTAACTTTATTTTTGGAAAAGCCCTGTAGACTTTTTGTGGGAAGCATTTCTGTTGACTATTTTACAGATCTAAAGTTGAGTAATTTTTTTTAAAGAATTTGAATTTGGCTTCCTCACCAGTAATACATCTTCTTGCTTCTTTGATGTAATAATCTTGAGATAGGGGAGAATCTAATACACTTGTGGTTGAATTTGCTTCATTGTTAGCAAGTTGACTCTGGAGGCATAATAACATACTGTCAGTAGGACTTTTTTGAGCTACTCTGGAGATTATTCAGTAAATTATATTAAAAGCCTTAAAACCACATGTACTGTTTGAACCATTAAGCCACTTCTTTGATATTATTCTAAAGAAATAACCAGTCTCACATAAAACTTATGGATGAAGGTGTTCATTACAATATTATTTATAATATAAAAAATTACAAGTATAAAATGATAGAAATGAACAACTGGGAAATAAAGAAGTGATGGTGTATCACGTGGTAGAGTATTATGCATAGAGTTAAAAACCATATTTTCTAAGAAAACCTGGAAGCAGGCCGGGCATGGTGGCTCATGCCGATAATCCTAGTGCTTTGGGAGGCCGAAGTGGGTGGATCACCTGACGTCAGGAGTTTGAGTACAGCTTGGCCACACTGTGAAACCCTGTCTCTACTGAAAATACAAAAATTAGCCAGGCATGGTGGCAGGTGCCTGTAATCCCAGCTATTTGGGAGGCTGAGGCAGGAGACTCGCTTGAACCCAGAAGGCAGAGGTTGCAGTGAGCCGAGATCACGTCATTGCACTCCAGTCTGGGCAACAAGAGCCAAGACTCTGTCTCAAAAAAACACCAAAAAGCCAAAAACAAAAACTTGGAAACATGTTTGGTGATATCAAGTTGGGGCAGACCCCAGATACATTTTAGACATTTATTATCATCACTGTTTTGAGTGGAAGGCCATTCAGAGAGGCTAGAGGTTTTTATTCCAGCTATAAATTGTGTGAGT
Source organism: Symphalangus syndactylus (assembly GCF_028878055.3). NCBI lineage: Eukaryota > Metazoa > Chordata > Mammalia > Primates > Hylobatidae > Symphalangus > Symphalangus syndactylus. The sequence goes on from NC_072425.2 coordinate 17,529,315, forward strand.
AATTCTACTAACCAAATAAAAACAATACACACCCATGCTCAACAGATAGTTTGGGAAATAGCAATTGAAACATGTCTTTCTCACAAGAGAAACTGAACAGTTTTAATGAGTACATTCGATGAATTTAAACTCTAAGTCAGGTGCTGCAAATTGAAAAGAAGACTTGTGTTTTAAATTGCAATAGACAGCTTTAAGAAACTTAGAATCCATGAAGCCACTGTTTATTGCCATGCAAATTACAATCTGGAATGACTTTTTAAAAATAAAAAATGTGTAATAAAGATGTAAATTTTAAAAATGGGATTCTGCATTAACTGAATTTTACTAAATAGAATTACCTGGTGAAGCAAATTTATCCATCAAGATCATTTGGTATGTGTTATGTATGTATTCTGTTGGTGCTAGAAGATGTCTATGTGCCTATATCGACACATGTGACTTCATGTAAAGTTTCTTAATGTTCACAGTTCTTAGCAAATGCAGTTTCAATTCATAGATAGCTAGCAATGGATGTTGTTATACTACAGGAAAACGTAGGATTAAAATTGTCTTTGTGTTAAAAAAGAAAAAAAAAAGAAAATACAGGCTGAGCTCAGTGGCTCACAGCTGAAATCCCAAAACTTTGGGAGGCTGAGGCAGGCGAATCACTTGAGCCCAGGAGTTTAAGACCAGCCTGGGCAACATGGCAAAACCCCATCTCTACAAAAAATACAAATATTAGCCAGGCGTGGTGGCCTGCGCCTGTAGGCCCAGCTGCACAGGAGGCTGAGGTTGGAGGATCACCTGAGCCATGGAGGTCGAGGCTTCATTGAGCCATCACTGCACCACTGCACTCCAGCCTGGTGACAGAGGGAGGGAGACTGTGTCTCAAAAAAAAAAAAAAGAAAAAAAGAAAAAGAAAATACAGTAGACAGGTGAATTATGTTCAATAAAAAGACCTTTTTAGCAATTAAGAGATTCTGAAAAATGCAATCAACTGATTTAGGGGTGTGGTATAATGGGAATATGTGTTTGGACTTTGTTACTGGTTCCTAGCACAGAGCTCCTGAGTGATAAGGGTGACAGGAGCATCTTTTGTTCTAAGGAGGGGACTCTCAGGGGGTTCCCAGATAGCTGCAGGATTGGGGGTGGTTGCCAGAAAGACTAAGCCTTGATTAGAAACTTGGAACTTTCAGCCCCATACCCCAACTTCCAGGGTGAGAGAGGGTTTGAAGATTGAGGCAGTCATCCATGGCCAATGATTTAATTAATCATGCCTACCTGGCCAGGCGTGGTGGCTCATGCCTGTAATCCCAGCACTTTGGGAGGCCAAGGTGAGCGGATCACCTGAGGTCAGATCATCAGCAGCATGAGATTCTCGCAGGAGCATGAACCCTATCATGAAATGCACACGCGAGGGGTCTAGGTTGTGTGCTCCTTATGAGAATCCAATGCCTGATGATTTGTCACTGTCTCCTATAACTCCCAGATGGAACTGTCTAGTTGCAGGAAAACAAGTTCAGGGCTCGCACTGATTCTACGTTATGGTGAGTTGTATAATTATTTCATTATATATTACAATGTAATAATAATAATAGAAGTAAAGTGCACAATAACTGTAATGTGCTTGAATCATCCTGAAACCATCTCCCACTGCCTGGTCCGTGGAAAAACTGTCTTCCACAAAACTGGTCCCTGGTGCCAAAAAGGTTGGGGACTGATGCTTTATAATATATCAGTAATAGTAAAAAAAAAAAAAAAAAGTGCTTCCATGAATTCTGTGAGTGATTTTAGGGAGTTACAGAAGCTGAGGAAGAGGCTGTGGTAATGGCTACCTGACTTTGTAGCCAAGTTGGTCAGAAATGTGGAATGTAGGTAACCTGGGGACCCAATGCTTGTAACTGGCTTCTGAAATGAGGACAGTCTTGTGGGACTGAGCCCTTAAACCTGTGGAGTCTGACGCTAACTCCACGTAGTTGGTGTGAGAATTGAATTGTAGGACACTCAGTTGGTGTCAGAATTGATTGGTGTCAGGAGGAAAAAAGTCCTATCAAGCAGGTATCAAGTTTCCCATTACTGGAGATACACTCAAGCAGGAACAGATCAGTTAACTGCTGGCAAAGCTGATGCAGGAACTCATGCATTGGGAAGGGGATTGGCCCAGATGAACTCTAAGACAGGAAAGTATGGTCCATTCTGATGGATGCCAATCTGCAAACTGTTTACTAGCCCATGACAAGGTGTACAAGAAACCTTTACAGTGTTCTGACATGCCTGTGGCATATAAGTACATGCTCAGTGGATTCATCTCATGAAACAGTCCAGACCAATCTGGATGATATCCAATTCCTTGATGAGTTGCATAAGGTGGGTTCTGTGTACTAGTTATGCAGAGTAGGACCACATATTTAATTTCCTGCAACTGGCTGGAAATTAAAAAGATGGACAGTCTGAGAAGCACTGCTCAGAGGCTCGGCCTCACTGGCTGTCTCTGGTAAGGGCTTTCTGATGACCCCATCTTAAATAGGGCTCTTCCTGTTTCTTTGCACCATGGTCCTCTGTTTTTGCCACAGTAGTTACCAAAATTTGCAATCCTTCTATGTGTTTGTATTGGTTACTGATGGCTCTCCCTGCCATCTGTAGGCCCCTAGGAGCAGGGACCTCAGCAGGCTTATTCAATCCTACATCCAGGGCTCAGCCTGACTGGCACTAGGAAATGACCCTATGAATGCCAGTTGAATGAATGTTTTGTCATGTTATATGAAAAGCACTCCCAATATAACTTATGTTTTTGGTAATGGCAGGCTAGGTTATTCAGATCAACCCTCCCACTGAAAAAACTAAAAGTACTAGAAAAATATTAAAATCATCTCCTTAAAAGCACTGAAGGCTGGGCGCAGTGGCTCATGCCTGTAATCCCAGCACGCTCGGAGGCCCAGGCTGGTGGATCATGAGGTCAGGAGTTCGAGACCAGCCTAGCCAACATGGTGAAATCCCGTCTCTACTAAAAATACAAAAATTAGCCAGGCATGGTGGCACACACCTATAATCCCAGCTACTTGGGAGGCTGAGGCAGGAGAATTGCTTGAACCCAGGAGGTGGAGGTTGCAGTGAGCCGAGATAGTGTCACTGCACTCCAGCCTGGGTGACAGAGCAAGACTCCATCTTGGAGCAGGGAGGGGTGGGAAAAAAGCACTACAGTGCTTATCAGATAGTAGGAATTGCCAACTAAAACTGAAAGGCAAGTGGGAACCTGTGAAAGTCCATTTTGGCTTGAGGATGTTTGTCAATCCCAGTAAAATTGAATTTGGGTTTTGGTGACCTCATGGGGGACAAAGAGTCAAATCCCAAGACCCACTGGGGTAGGCAAGTCCAATAGGAGCCCTGCCCCACATTATGCTAGGATCCCAAAGGGCTGCACACTCAAGGAAGAGGGAATCAGAAGAAACCACCTCCACCACCAAAAACTACAAGGAAGTTGTCACAGCACCAAGCAGAGCTGAGCAGGGGAGTGTCTCTGAGGTGTGGTGACCACAAGCCGGCTTTCACATAAATCTGTAGCTGTAATCTGCAGCACTTTGGCAGTTTAAAAGGTCTCAAGCTGGGTATTTGGTTTAAAGGTATCTGGCAAAAGCAAACATAAGTCCTCCCTACCAAAAAGCAACTCATCTTAGGCCTCATATTACTCCTAAAAAGTAACTTTCAGGAACAACAAATAGCACACAATCAGGCAGCCTAGCACACAAAGAAGCACATTACATGAGGAGCACAGGCCAGAGGAAAACAATTAACAGCCACAAAAACTTCGCATATTGGAATTCTCGGTCGCAGATGATAAAACCATTACACTATGTTTAAAGAAATAAAAGACAAATTTGACATTATCTCAAGGGAACAGTAAACTATAAAAAGTGACAAAGCAACCTCGGATTAGGTAATGATTTCTCAGACATGACAACAGAAGTGCAAGCAATGAAAGAAAAAAAATAGACAAACTAGACATGATCTAATCTTAAAGCTTTTGTGCTTCAAAGGACACAACCAAGAAAGTGAAAAGATAACCCACAGAATGGGAGAAAACTTTTGCCAATCATATATCTGATAAGTGTCTAATTATCCAGACTATATAAAAAACTCTTACAATTGAATAATAAAAGGACAAATAACCCCAAAACAAAATTTGCAATTTGGTTTGTTCAGAGGTTTGAGAATTTTTAAGCAACTATATATAGTGAGTCCTTTACTGCACTAACTGCTTTAACTAATTCAGAGCAAGCCAGCTGTTTTTTCCTTCTGGAAGTCAAGTGCCCATAAGGTCTTTTATCAGGCTAGAAAGTACCATTGGCCAGAAACTTTTAATTGAAGACCACCAATACAAAACAGCCAAGGTGCTCCAATGGAGCATCATGCTCAGTAGTTTTGGTGGAAATAAAACCTAAAACAGTATTCGATCCTTGATATTATATTTCCAGAGAAGCAATTTGAGACAGGACTGTGTTTTGAACACAACAGACTGCAATGACTTGTGAAATCAGTAATTCCCCCAAATTGTTCCCACGATGTCGACTGAATTGCCCAAGGCCACATTGCTGGTGAGTTGTAGGGCCATAATTTGAACCCTGGGAAGTCTGACTATTAAGCCACTCCTGATCATGACCCAAGCACAGGTTATTTCTAACCCCTGACTGGGTCCCAGAACCTATCCTCTGGTGTATGGCAGAGCCAGGTGAGCAGTGTTTGACTGCCAAGTGTATGGTGATTAAGGATCACATGAAGGCCCCATTGATGTCTTTCCTAGGAGGTGTGTATTTCCTCCAGACACTGGATGTGGCAGGGGCCAGAGTTGTGCTTACGTAGGGTGGCAAAGTCCAGTTTGGTTTGTCCATTTCAGGCTGGGCTGAAGTTCTGCAAAATTTTGGTAGCAGAAAGATGTCTCAAGGTATACAGCCTCCATGGGCTCTCAAAGTAGAAACTCAGCATGGTGGCCACTAGCTTTCCAAGCACTGGAGAGCAATAACTCAATGCCTCTGTGCCTGGCTTAGCTCCTGAGAACCCTTGGCTGCCTGAGCTTGTGGACGTGAGGCTATCTAGTCCCAGGGGCCAGGCCATTTGGAGACGGCTGTTTCTAAGGTTCAGAAGCAAAATTCTCCATGAATTCCTTCTTCCATGTGGGTCGGCTAACATCATTCTGAACAAGAAGTATGTGGGTACCTATTCAGGGGTATTCAGCCTCCATTTGGCTAACATGTCAATGGCAAGGGTCAGGTAAATGTATATGGCTAAGGCCAAGGGTAAAAATGAGCAATCACTTCCCAAATGTCATGAGCTTTCAAGTTAAATTCATAGCTCTTTACTGAGAATTTGCATTAGGAGGTGGTCAGGAGAAAACTGGCAATGTGGCAGTGATGACAATAACAATAACCATCAATAGCATCATAACTAGCACTTGAAGCTTACTATGTGCCAGGCATAGTGCTAGGAGTTTTACAAACATAGCTCACTGAATTCTTGCAATAATCTTGAGACAGTTTCTAATTTACAGATGAAAAAAACTGAGGCTCAGGGTGGCTGGGGTCCTTGCCCAGGGTCAGGGTCAGGGAGCTAGAGCTATGATGAGCTACCGTGCAAAAAGGCAGCAAAGAAGAAAAAGGCTGGGGAGTTTTTGCCATACTCTGCAGTTTAAAGGGTAGACCCCGTGAGATAGAGTAGTGGCAAAAAAAAAAAAAAAAAAAGCCAGATGAGTCCCTGTGGCCTGCAGCAAGGAGGACCCAGAGAGCCCAGAAAGTGGGCGTGGCCCAAGGAGCAGTAGGCAGTACCAGCCTCTTTTCCTGGTGACATTTTGTCATTGCAGTAATTTTTGGCATCTCCCTCCTGGACCCTGGCACTGCTCGGATGGCTGTGCCAAGCTGATCAGCCTGGCAGAGGAAGTACTGGGACTCGGGGCCATTCACAGAGGGTGGCAGAATTGTCTTTGGTGCCACTGCTGGCAGAACAACTTCCTGTGTCTACCTGGTTTTAACATAGATCTTTTAAAGGGTATGTGTCACCCTATGAATAGCATCTTCCATGCCAGAATACTGACATTTCCCTTCCATTTGCTTCAAGCAAAGCTCCGAAAAGCTCTATTTACCTCTTCCAGAACTCTTTCACTGCTATATCCCAGGCACTATAATCATGTGCTTGGTGGCATTACAGGAAGTGGGGAGGCTTCCTTACCTCATCTGAAGAGCCATTTTCCACTCTGAATCTTCCAGCCCTTTGGATGGCTCCATCAGCATCACTGGAAATAAGCTATGGGGGAAAAAGCATTCAATTAGGAAGCATTTACAATGTCTCTTCTATCTGTATGTAACTATCCTGTAAGTAAGCCACATCTAAGGACACAGGCTGGAGTGCCCAGCCTAGAAGCTAACAGTTTTTTTAAAGCTCTATCAGCCAGGTACTCATACAGTTGGCTGCCACTGTCCTTGGGAACCCAAGAGTAAGGAATGCCTAACCTGCAAGAGTAGAAGAAAACAAGAGCATCACATTTAAATTTGAACACATTCCAATACTGATGCTCCCAGCAAACACAATCTTAATACACACCACATGCGGACAAGTGGCAGTTCACAGATGGCAAGACCAAAAGCTAACTCTCGAGTTCAGCCGCCTTCACAGGAAGGCCTAAAGAACAATTAGTGGCTGGCAAGAACTCCAAGCTCTACTACCATCGGAGAAAGCCCCTGTGTTTTATTCAGTTTTAAACAGTTTCCAAAAGGCCAATTAGTCCCTCCCCAGGCAGGCAGACTGTGTTTTAGCTCTGGCAAGGTGATGCTTGCAAATAGACAGTCTCCAAGGGGCCCGATGTTCGAAAGAGGTGAGTGAACACACCGGGGCTTGGCAATTGAGTCCAAAATTACTGACTCAAGATTTAACTTATTTTCTCCTTCTAGATTTTCTCAGTAGTGACTTGGGAAAGCAACACATCTTTTTTTAGCCTTTAAATCTACCCACAATTTGCAACAAAGATCTGCAGCAGACTCATCAGAACGCATCTGCCCTGAGGGGCACTTCTCACCTCTCTAACTCAGAGCTCGCTCAGTAAAACAGAAATGTGATTTCTCAGGAAAGATAGTTACCTCATATTTTCACTAGCGCTTAAGAGATACGATGGTATAAAAATTAATAGAAAAAAATTTAGGGAAAAACTCCAAAGAATTTTCTCAAGGAAAATTATTTAAAAGAGATTGATAAATTTTTCCTACGATAAATATAAAAACAGTATCTGGTATTTGTTGAATGCCATGCATTCTTTTGCTCTTAATATGTATTATCTCATTTAGTTCTCATAATAATACAAGGTAGGTATTATTATTATTCTCATTTATGAACTAGGAAACTGAGGCAGAGAAGGGTAAAATAACGGGCTACAGTCACTTAACTAGTTAGTACAGGTACAGCTGGGATGTGAACAGAGGTAGCCAGACCCCAGAAACCCATTGTCCTCATCTAACCACCACCCTCCCCAACCATCTTCCAGAGAATGTCCATGATTAGGTTCAGTTTTTATATTTCATCTTTCTCCTGCAAAATAATTTCTAAAAGCAAATGTTTTTGATGACATCAGATCATTACACTATTGCTAAACTGAGGATGAGCCCAAGAGGCTGTGTAGTCATGAATTTCAACTTGTCCAAACAGAGGTCTAGCCTTTGTCCTCAGCTACTGGGAGGTGATCTCTAAGACCTGGGAATGACCTCTGTTAGTGTCTGATTACTTAGGGGCTCTGAGCCACACTGATTTATAGTGAGGGCTTTGGGTCACACAGTATCAGCTCTACCTCTGGAGGGGCTGAAGGCTCAGGTAGGCCATGTGGGTGGTCAACCACATCTACGGGATCAAGCCCTGCTAAAAACTCTGGATACCACAACTCAGGTGAGCTTCTTTGATGAGCAACATTCCACTCGGTGCTGATGTTGTCACACATCATCACCAGGAGGAGTTAATGCTGTCTACAACTCCATCAGGAGAGGACAATGGGAAGCTCTGCAATGGAACTCTCCCGAACTCTGTCCCATGCACCTCTTCCCTTGGCTAATCTTAATGTGTATCCTTTTGTTGTAATAAACCATAAGTGAGCTTAGCAGCTTTTAGTGAATTCTGTGAGTCCTTCTAGCAAACTATCAAACCCGAGAGTGGTCTTGGGGACTCCTGAACACTGTAGTAGTTGGTGTCAGAAGTGAGGGTAATCTGGTGGACTGTCTCTAACTTTACAGAGGCCAATTTTAAAGTACAAGAGAAAGATAAATTTAGACATCATAGGGCCACTGCCGTTTTCACAGGGGAAGTATAGAGGATTCAGCATCAGCAGCTTCTTTGTGGGTTTCTACTCACTGTTAAAATAGAGGGAAAAGCAAGCAGATTTCAGGTAGAGTGTTACTGGTATATGCTGCCTCAAGGGCTTTGGGAGAAGCATTCTGAGATGACATCTGGACTTGGCAAGAAAAGAGCACTATGATCAATTAATAATGTTTGACATAGGTCTATAGAGACGTAGGACACACCCTCACCTTACTTGTTACCCTTAAAATAGAGGTTGCTAGAGATAGTCCTGACTATAACTAGTCTCATCTAGGAGTTGAAGCCTTGGGAGAAGAGCTGATAGTCATTCATTCATATAAAAATGTAAATTAAACATCATAAAACACACTATATTTTAGACACAGGCATATGTAATAATGCTCTTTTCATTTGTTGGGTTTAGAACAAGAAGCATATTGCTTGTCTTGCTTAAAAAGTTCAAGAAAAAAAGGAAGAACAAATTTAACGATTTGATGGTAAAAAGAAATTCAGCTCCCTTTGAACTCATGAAATCCATAAAGACAGAGCTCATGCTAATGGTTTTGACTATCACCTTTACCATTTCACCATCCCCATCTTCATTCAAGTCACCATCATCTGTCACCTTGATGACCACAACCACCTCCTACTGAGTCTAGACACCCATCTACCACTGCTCCTCTCCAAGCAGCTCCTCACACCGAAGCCTGCAGCCCGGGTGATTATGCAAACTACAAATATGACTGTGCCACAATCCCACCTCTATTCCAGCATCCCCACTTCTTCTCACCGAAGGACACATGCTTGGGACTTCCTGGCTTGGAAGGCCCTCCTTTCTCACCTTCCCCTAAAAAACTCTACTACTCATCCTTCAATTCCACCAAAGTCCCCCTCCTTCTGTATACCTTCCCTGACCCACTGCCTGGGAAGATGACCCTGTCGTCAGTTCTTGGGGCACTCTGCAGAGTTGTGATTTACATTTCTCTGTCATTACTTGGTTCGCACCTGTCTTTCCTCAGGTGCTCTCTCTGCTCTCCAGCAAACTTCAAAAAGACAGCAGCTACATTTATTTGTTCTCACCACTGCATCTCCAGAGCTAAGCACAACACCTGACATAGTATCGATCTCATTGAATATTCATAAACAAGAAATACGGGAATAGATGAATGCCAAATTTCTACTGCAAATGGCCAAAGGGATATAAAGACAGGGGTAAGACCTATACTGGCCCTGGAAAGCAGAGAAGGTTCATTAATCATACAAGAAATGTCAAAGAAATTCTACCAGCTCTATCATGAAGGAAAGGCCAAAGTGAAGGGCAGGCCAGATAACCGGAAGCACCACAGGCTGGGGAAAGTCGGTTGGGAAGTAACTTAATCAAACCATGCAGGTTCACACCAACACCCTGAGCTCATGCTGGCAGGACCTGCCTGAGGAGAGCATGTGTAGGAGGGCAGTAGGTGGGCAGGAGATCCTACTGGTCACACTCAGGGCCAGCACAGAGTGGCAGTCTCAGTGCCCCCCCACCCAGGCTGGCTCACACAGCTTGCTAAGTAAAGCAGAGGGGGCTGTGGTGGCTGGGGCCTGATGAAGACCAGTATATCAGCTGCTGTGAAAGGAGAAAGTTGCCCCAGCAAACTAGGGAATGAAAAAACTAACATTTCAGGAAAAAATCTTTTTAACACAGTAGAGAAGCTGATTATCAGGTAGCTATCTCTGTCCATTTTCTTTCTATTATCCTCACAAACCTTTGATCTGGCCAATTACAACTACAAAAAATCTACACTTTCTTTTTTTGGGAGAAGATCTGGCTCAGGAATGACATAATCTCTATCAGAACCCATCTAAATGTCAAAACTGCATAACCTAGAAGCCCTCTCCCTCAATTCATCCAGAGGGTACAGAGCTCCAGCTGCCACCAAAATCCACTCTCGCCATTTGTCACAGTGCAGAATCGTAGCTGGACACAAAGCTAGACCCCATTTCCCTAGAGGTGGCCATTTGACTGAATTAACTCCACTTGAAGGTGGGCCAAAGCTCACCTGGGTACATTTATGGACCCAGGCCCTTTAGGAGAGGGGAGGTACCTCTTCCATGCACTTCTTCCTTCTCCACTGGCTAGAACCCCAATGACCAGAGGGATCCTGGAAATTCATGTTGAAGACAGAAGATTTTCTTGAGCCTGAATGTGTGGTGCAGACCCACCACCCACTTAGAATTCCTGGCTGCATATGAGAGAGAAATAAACTTGTTGTTTTTTACCGCACCGTGACATTCTAAGCCAACTAATACACCCAATAAGGAAGAATCAAGAGAATAATCACTGATCCTATGATAATTTCATAGTATAAAATGTAAAATCTGAAATATCAGAGAAAACGTTCTATGAAACAGATTTACTACAAAAAGTACAAGGAATGTTTTGAAAATTTCTAATTATGGTAATAATTTGGGAGCATATTGGATCTATGAAAATGGGACAATCTATAATCAGCTTTCAGATGAAAAGTGTAATTACTGAATTTCAAAATGTAGTGACCATGGTGAACCAAAAACTAGATACTGAGAAGAAAATGCCCCTAAAGAGTAATCAGAATATCAGTTTGAGATAAATAGAGGAAAATCATTATGAAAAACAGAGAACATATCTGGGAGAAAGTGTAAAGAATGGACTGGAGTGTTACGAAAGTGGTCCTTGGGCAGAGAACAGAACACAGGAATAAGCAAATCATCTCCTACACTAACCACCCCCTCTAGCAAGGTTCTCTACTAATGAGTGAGACCAAGACTAAAGGAGGACTGCTAGTGAAGGCAGATCAGCCTACATGGTGTAGAAAGAAAGAGGACAGCAAGGCAGTCTGAGATCTTACCCCTCCAAAGCCAGCAAAGAGGAGGGAGTTGGTTAGGTCTCCTCTCACACTGGAATGCATCCAGCCCTTTGTTATTCTTCTGGGAGAAGGGTCCAGAAAAGAGACTTTTGCATGTGTGCTCTGACCTTTGCAAATATAGCTCTGTCTATCCAGGAGTTTAGTAATTAGTAAGATGTTATCTAATCTGATCAATCCAGATCTGTACTCCTGAAGGATGGAGTGAGAGGGAGGGATAAAATGAGCAAGTGGATAAAGAGGAGCCTGGAACTCCTCCTAAAGGTAAACAGAACAGCATAGATGTTTTAATAAATATGAATTGGTTACATTTCCCTACTAAAACAAAAAAGACTTGATCAGTAACATAAATGAAATATATTAAATACAATAAAGCAATCATGAAGAAGAAAGGCAAAGTAAAAAATATTCTAGGCAAATTGGGACAAAAAGAAAGTAAGGGAATAATAAAATCACAAAGTAGAACTTAGGAGAAAAAGACATCAAATAAAAAAAGTTATTTTATATGGATAATTAGAACCACCCATCTCCAAAATTTAACTATAAACATTTATGTAATGAATAACAACATATAATTATAAAACAAAAACTATTATAACTAGAAAGAAGAGTTAATAAAATCATAATTGTAATGGGAAATTTTAGTACTTTTCTCTCTGATAGGTCAAGGCAAAAATGAGTAAGGATTTATAAAGGAATCAAATAATAAATTTAATAAACATGATTTAATAGACACATATTGACTGTATCAAGGTACAGAGAATACACACCTTTAAAAATATCTAGTAAACTTTAAAAAAACCGACCTAATATTGAAAAGAAAGAAAAGCGAGTTTCACTCTTGCTGCCCAGGCTGGAGTGCAATGGCGTGATCTCGACTCACTGCAACCTCTGACTCCCGAGTTCAAGCGATTCTCCTGCCTCAGCCTCCCAAGTAGCTGGGATTACAGGCATGCACCACCATGCCCAGCTAATTTTGTATTTTTAGTAGAGACGGGGTTTCTCCATGTTGGTCAGGCTGGTCTCAAACTCCCGACCTCAGGTGATCCGCCTGCCTTGGCCTCCCAAAGTGCCGAGGCATGAGCCACCATGTCTGGCCCAGAAAAGCAAGAAGAAGTTCTACAGAACAATATAAAATAAAAAACTTCTAAAATATTCTATAAAACTGTACAGGTCATTTTTAGCATAATGCAACTGAATAAGAAATTAGTATCAAAAGGATTTTAAAAACTGAAAATCAGAAAATATGCATCTCAGCCTATTGTGCCTATTGTCCCAGCTACTTGGGAGGCTGAAGCAGGAGGATCGCTTGAGACCAGGAGTTCAGTGATATAGTGTGCCATGATCATACCTATCAATAGCCACTGCACTCCAGCCTGGGCAACACAGTGATATCCCAACTCTTTAAATATACGCATATATAAATAAATTTATATATGCATATATACATATATAAATTCTTGAGTCAAATAGGAATAGTAAAATTAGATACTATTCAGATGTGAACAACAATAAGAACAGTACATATCAAAACACATAATGTGATAGGTGCTATATTTACAGAAAAATTCACATTTTCAATGCTTTTATTATTAAACAAAAAAGGATAAAAACAATGAACTAAGCATTAACCACTAGAAGATAAAAAAAGAACAATGAAATAAGCCCAGGGAAAGCAGGGGAAAGGAATCAATAAAAGATCAGAGCAGAAATTACAAAACTAGAAAGATAGTATAATTGATTAATATATCCAAGATATTCCAAGGCAAGTCTGATATTAAAAAGCAAAGAACAAAGACAAATACATATAGTGATAATAAAGAAAATAGAACCACTAAGAAGAAAGAGATTTCTAAAAGATTAAGAGAATGAAATTATATTCATTCATTCTATATGAAATTACGCCAATATCATCAAAAAGTTCAATGAAATGGCAAATTTTCTAGGAAAACATACACAATGAAAACTATTTTAAGAAAGAAATCTGAGTAGACCAAAAGCTAGTTGCAAAACTGAAGATCTTGTCAGAACACTGCCCCACAAAGGCAGCCCCGGCCCAGAGCGTCTTCTGAGGAGGTGAAGGATCTGATGCTCCACACCGGAGCTACACGAGAGCCACATGAGAGCCACATAAGAGCCACACACTCACAGAAAAGTAGGGCAGTTTCCTTCGAGAAGAGGCACCAGATCTTTTGCATTCATTTTGATGGATATGTTTAGGAAAAGGGTATTAACATGTATGTGTAACATCACTAATGCTAAGAAAAGAGGACAGGATTTTTTTAACTTTATTTGGTCTTACATCTCTGCTATGGTCATACACCAAATAATCAGATTCTGAGGAAGACCGTGCCCAGGAGGGAGAAAAAGGAAACAAACAAACAAACAAACAACAACAACAACAACAAAACGACTTTAATGATCATTTGGCTAGGATCTGCCAGGCACCGTGAGTGATTCCTTCTGAGTTCTTGCACTGTCCAATACTGTGGCCACCAGCCTTGTTTAAATTAAATTAAATTTTATTTTTTTATTTTTTGAGACAGGGTCTTGCTCTGTCTCCCAAGCTGGAGTGTAGTGGCACAATTATGGCTCACTGCAGCTTTGACCTCTTGGGCTCAAGCAATCTTCCTGCTTCAGCCTTCCAAGTAGCTGGGACCACAGGCACATGCCACCACGCCTGGCTGCTTTTTTATTTTTCGTAAAGACAGGGCCTCACTATGTTGTCCAGACTGGTCTCGAACTTTTAGTCTCAAGTGATCCTCCTGCTAAGGTCTCCCAAAGTGCTGGGATTACAGGCGTGAGCCACTGTGCCCAGCCTAGATTTAATTTTAATTAAAATAAAAAACATTCAGTTCCTGAGTGCACTAGTCACATTTCAAGTGCGCAGTGGCTATGTGTGACTACTACACTGGACAGCACAGATAAAAATATTTCCATAATTGCAGAAAGTTCTACTGGACAGGGCCACAGCCCTGTCCAATTATACATATTTTTATGTATAATGACATGCTGCACATTCATGCAGCTCGGGTGACCCGAATCAAATTGGTTTCCCATTCAGTTAGTTAAGTAGTGAAAATTCATGTTATTTAACATCCTGAGTAGAGGCCTTGGTCTAATCTCAGCAAAACTAACTGTTTCATTTAACACTGAACAGCGTTCAATGTATTAGATGTTTTATCTCAGAAAAAAAAATAAGATCCAAGCAAGAATACTTGTTTGTAGAATTTAACAAATTAATTTTTTTCAAATAGAAAGCATAAAATGTTATTAACTATAAATAAAAACATTATTAGTTTCAAATTGTAGGCAATTATTACTAAATGAGGATCTTTCTTAGATTAATACAAATACGTAATTTTTCAAAAATAAAAAGCACTTCCTCATCTATTTCACTGCTTTGTTTCATTGGGCTGGTGCTTGTTTCCATTCGAAATCGGTGCTGGGGTTCCCTATGATCTCTGTTTAGCATGCACTGTGTACTTGGCATTCAGGAATATAAATCACAGGAACAGTATTTTTACTTAGAAAAAAAACTCAAAAAGGTTATATAAAGTACATCTTTAAGAATAATATGTAATATTTTCTCCTAGATCCCCTTTCTTTAAAATGAGTGGTTATGAGTATGGGTTTTGGAGCTCAACTGACCAGGTTCAAATCTCAGTTCCATATTTGTTAGCTGTGTGACCTTGGGAAAATCACTTAATATTTCCTCTCTAAATTTTAGTTTCCTTATGTCTAAAATGGGGACAATGACTGTACCTACTTCTAGGCTTGTGGTGAGGATTTAATAATGTAAAATGTATAACGAGCCTAGAATAGTACCTGGACATAATAAGTGGTCAATAAATGTTATGATGCTATAATATATATTGTAGTAATATGATAGTGATTAATATAAAATGCTCTGATTAGCATGATTAAGCCACTTTATGCTACATTTAAACTCTTGGAAGATCTGTTTAAATATTTGTCCATCTAGCAAACATTACTGAAACTATTTTTTTCAGGGCCTGTACTAACTGCTGGACAAAGATAAATCCAACATGATCCCTGCCCTAGAGGACTGCAAATCCTAGAGGGAGTGAGAGACACACATACATATAATCAGATAAATCACAATACAGCCTGGTTAAATGCCATAACAACAGACAAAAGAACAGGGGACAGACACTGGAGAGACCAACTTTGCCTGGGGGAACTGGGGAAGGTTGCATTGCTATAATGCAATTTATTCTGGAAGATGTACAGGACCTTTGAGAAATGATTTCCAACATAAGCAGGTTTATTTAAACTGCAAATACTGGTCAAGAAAGCAGATCCATTTGACCCTGCACATGCAAATTACAGACACACCCAGACACAGACACATCCCTGATTTAGAAAGCACTACTATTCAGAAAGGAAGAAAGAAAAGTTTAAATGTCTGTATCAAAAGGAGGGGGTGAGAAAAGGCATAAACATGGGTAGAATGAGCCATCCCCTCACTGCCGAGTGCTGCCCTGGGGCCTCTCTTCTGGTCTCTTTTAGTCCACTTCTGTGCCTGCAGGGAAAGGCAAGGGAGAAGGAGCCAGTGCGAGGACCAGAGTAGGGGGAAGGGGCAGGTTTTTTTCTCCTCCTTCCACTCCTCACCTTGATCCTATTCTGCCTGTGCCGGGGGACAGGGAGATCTGGGTGACTGGGCAGCTGGGGTGCTGAGAGCACCATGGCACATACAGAACCAACCAGGTGGCAGGCAGATTCCCCAGCCAGGAGGATAAATGTTGGCTGGAGGAGAGCCACCAAGGCCCTGGATCTGGACTCAGACTTTTCTTATCATCCTTGTCCCTGGCCCCTGTCCTCAGCAAACTCAACACCCATCACTATGATTGATCTGACAGCCTGAGCTCATATTCTTCTGCCTTTTCAAATCGAATACCTCCCAACTCCATGGCTCTGCCACCCATGCCTAACTCCAACAGCATCCTCTCCTTCTCACTGGCACAGCTGTGGCATCATGGGACCTACCTCATAACCCACTCGGGCTCTTTTTGGCATGGGTTCTATCTGGGGATCTGTGGTTAATCAGGCTGCACTTACCACCCCACAGACCTTGCATGCTGCTCACTCCTCCTCATGCCACCAAGTCAAGTCACTCGCTCACCCCCTGCCAACTGAACTCTCACTCTTTTTCTGTGTTCAAAGAAGGGTTTACATCTGACCAGGCCTACAACATGCTCATGCTATTTGACTATGGCTAGATCCTCACCACCATCCAATTTTTTGAGCCATTATTTTTTTACTTCCCATCACATCCTCCACCTTATCTGTCACACGTTACCACTACAGAAACACCCTTTCTCCTAACAGATGACCTTTCTGCTATTTTACTGAGAAACGTGAGGCAATTCAGGATGAGCACTGTCATGTAGCTTTCCAGCTCAAAATATACCTGTCTTGGCTTTCTAATTAAAATCATATCTGAATAGTAGTCCCTGACATTCCATTTCCCAGTAAAAGACTTGCGAAAATTCACCACAAATGATGACAACTCTTTTGAATATTAAGAAGGAATGATTGGCAATCCTATGTCCAAAATATCAAGATATTTTCTACTTACTACATGGCCAATGGAGAAGAATCGAGAAATGTATTTGGTGACTGGCTTTGTTGCTTGGAACAGAACAAATCTGTGATAATTATGGAAGGTTGGAAGGCACTTTTTTATTATATTATTATTATACTTTAAGTTTTATGGTACATGTACACAATGTGCAGGTTTGTTACATATGTATCCACGTGCCATGTTGGTGTGCTGCACTCATTAACTCATCATTTAGCATTAGGTATATCTCCTAATGCTATCCCTCCCCCCTCCCCCAACCCCACAACAGTTCCCGGAGTGTGATGTTCCCCTGGAAGGCACTTTAATCTTCCCCACACCATCTAATTTTAGCTAAGAGACATGGGGTCTTTCAGAAGAGTAAGAATAAAACACTAGGAATCATCTTTTTACTGCATGGGCACTGCATTTCGAGGTTGCCTCACTCGTACAAGCACTTCTTTTTCATGACAAGAAAACATTGGACAAGAAGTAGGGAGGGAGAGTGAGTCCATCTTAGAGAATGCAGTCCTCATAAACCAAGTGCCCTAGGTAGGGAGTGAGACATGGAGGTCCTGAGGGCAGAGCATCCTAGGGAGTTTAGTTTCCCCAACATGCCAAGGGGCTGGGAGAGATTTAACCTCTTCACAATCTGCATCCTGTTTTTTGATCTAGACAGCTGGCATTTTCTCAAGCTTATGTAAAGAGCTAAGCAAACATTACTTCAATATGCCTCTTTCAACCAGACTGCTACTGGTAGTTCCTAAGCCCGTCATGTATAAATTCTAGAGCCACTGGTACAGAGCAGCAAAAAGCCAAGCACAGAAGAACATCCTATCTCACTCCAGCAGAGCTTTATAAGATAAACACCAACTAGACCCTGGAAATTGATCAAGGAGCTTTGTATAATCTCCAGCCATCCAGTTGTTTAACTCAGAGAAGCTACAGTCCCAAATGAACAATGATAGCGGAGAGCCAGTTATACATTCTGAATGTTGAAAAAAAGAGTCTGAATAGCTCTTTGTTTTTGTTTGAAGTAAAACAAAAACAAAAACAAAACAAAACAAAACATGGGGGCTATGAAAAAATGCTACACATAATTCTGAAAACTAAAAGAGGGAAGCATACCTCTAACCATCTTTACTATGAAACCAAAATAAAATTTCAGAATAGCCATTGCTGTCCTCAGGAAGAGAGAAGACATGAGCTCTTTGCAATAGTGTAGAAACCTTGTGCAAGTGGGTGAGATAAAAGAGGGCGAAAAAATGCAAATGTAGGATTAAAATCTTCACCGGAGGAGGAAAACAAAATGTTAATTTTAGGGAACTAAAACAGTAATATCTCCATCATTTTAGATGCTGATTATAGAATGCAAAGGAACAAAACAAAATGAAAATAAAAAGAAAGAAAAGACAGTCTTGGAGGACACAGAAAATGGTCTTTACTGTTTTAGGGGAAAAAATAAGCAATAATCAAAGATATAACGGAAGAAAATATTCATCATTGATTAAAGGACTGGATCTAAGAATCCCAGAGGTGCAATGTTTTAAGGAAAATTAATGAAAATAGAAAGGTGCAGATAAATCATGGGAAACATGTAAAAAATGAAAGATGAAAAGAAAAAAAATGTAAGAAAAACCCAGCCAGGAAAGGTCACCAAGAAAGAAACTGAATTGGAACTGGCTCAGATTTCTCTTCAGAACACTAAACGGCAAAAGGTAACTGTACTGGTTGAATAGTGTCCCCCCCAAATTCAGGTCCACCTGGAACCTCAGAATATGGTCTTATTTGCAAATGGGGTCTTTGCAGATGTAATTTGTTGATATAAGGTCCTACTGGATTCAGGTAGGACTTAAATCTCATGACTGATGTCTTTATAAGAGAAAAGGAGAGGGTGATTCGGATACAGAGACACAGAGAGAAGGTGATGTGATAACAGAGGCAGAGACTGGAGTGATGCAGCTACAAGCCAAAGGGGGTTAAGGATTGCTGCAACCCCAGAAACTAGAAGAGGCAAGGAAGGATTCTTCCCCAGGGCCCTCAGAGGGAGGATGGCCCTGCTACACCTTGATTTTGAACTGTTAGCCTCCAGAACTGTAAGAGAATAGACTTCTGTTGTTTTAAGTGACCCAGCCACCCAGTTTATGATAAACTCTTACAGCAGGCCTAGGAAACTAACACAATAACAGATCAACATTTGTGAAGTTTTAAAGGAAAAAGGTGATGACTCAGACACTTAAAAGCGGGTAAAGTTGTTCTTGTGAAAGCTATGAATCAGAGACATGCTCAGACATGTAATGATTAAGAAAAGAAACCCTCATGTACAGCCTTAAAAACTTACCTGAAACTCCAGGACAAGGACATCTGCAACTATTGCTATTTATGATTGCTTTGGAGGTCATAGCCAACGCAATTACACATGAAGAAGAAAAAAGAGATTTGGATATAAGGAAATGAAGTCATTTACGGAAGACAACTTTATGCCTAAAAAGACTATACTTTGTTTTTAAGTAAAGAAGCCCAATAAAATACATAAACCCATTTTGTATACAAATTCAATTACTAAATCGATGTGTACTAAATCATAATAGTGATTATTTGTAGGATTACATATGAATTTAATTTTCTTCTCTGTGCTTTTCATTATATTTCAAATTTTCTATAATGACTATGTATTCCTTTCATAATCAGAAAAATATATTAAAAAGTATATCAGCATCACATGCAATACACAAATACTATGAAGTAATATAAAAATTTAAGAAAAAGAATTTATTAGAGATATTTTTGGCAAAACCCATCTTCTAGCTGATTTGTGGATGTCTGGCAATGAGCCAAGTACTGCTGGGGATACAATAAGAAAAGCACCATAATCTCTGCCTACTAGGACAGGTAAGAAATGCTCACAAATAATGACAATGTAAAATATGACAGGTACCATAGAGAAATGCAAACAATTGTGGGGTTCTAGATAGTGAAAGATGACTTTCCCATAGGGGAATCAGGTAAGGCTGCATGGAAAAAATGAGACTCAACAGAGGCATATTTCAAGAGGGCATTCTAGAATGATGAAAAGGTATAAGGAAGTCTCAGGCCTGGGCAATGGTGGGTAAAGGCCTGTTTGCTGGATCATGGATGGGCCACAGGAGCTAAGTAAGGCTCACAGATAGGTTGGAGCAAGACTGCAGAAAGCCTTGAATGTCAAGCTAAAGACTACCTACTTTATCTCATAAGCAAAAAAGAGATGCTGAAGGTTTGCTGCTGTTATTATGGCAGGAATTTGTTTGTATGAATGCATAAAGATGATGTTGCCAGAGCTGTACATTAGGGAAAGTACTCTTTACAGCATTAAGGAAATCAAAGCTCCCAGGATTAGGTTAATTATATCTGAGGACATGGACAAACTAGATGTAATCTTATCAAGAATTTGTTAAATGGAATTTTTGAGAAGTCAAGGAGAGCAAGAGAAAGTGCCAGCAGCTCAGGGAAAGAGGAAATGATAACAATGTCACACAAAAGAAGGACTACATAGAAGCAAACATCCTGTTCTTTTCTTACTTGTATTTCTTCAAGAGTCTAAATAAGAAACACATAAGGAATTAAAAATCACTTTCAAAATGTAAGCTTGTAAAAAATGCACACGACTCAGTCCACTCCAGATATGCCAAATCAGAACATGGGTTTTAAACAAACTGCTCAAGTGATTTTTACGCATAATCAAGTTTGAGGGGCACTGGAGCAGCCTGTAACAGCAGCAAGATCGTGGATCTTTCAAGTAAATATAATCTATTGTGGATGGGAGTTGGGGGACACCCCCTACACTTACCACTTGACCTTGGACAAGTTAATTTACCTCTCTGAATCTCAGTTAACTCATCTGTAAGATGGGGATGATAACAGTACTCCCATCTCATTAGGTCATTGTGAAACGTAGTTTACACATACGAAGCACTCAAAAGGCTGTCTGACACTGGCTGTGCACAGTGATGTGAATAAAGAGCAACTGGCCATGAAATCCATTGAGAATATATAATAGAACTAATGGGATTTGGTAAGAGACTGGGACATGGCTATGTGTGATTTCTTGGTTTCTAGAATTAGCAACTGAAAGGAAGATGGTGCCATTCACTCAGTGGTTTGGCACAAGAGAGACAGGGTGAGTTCAGTTTGGGGCATGTTGCAGTTTAGTTGCCTATGGGTCATCCCAGGAGAGATTGCCCATGGGCATTTAGGCAAATGGGCCCATGCAAAGAAATCTGTGGATAGAAATCTGGACTCAATATATGGATCTGGGAGTCACCAGTTTTAAGACAGGGAAAGATTACCTACAAAGAGCATATATAGTAAGAACAGTGCTGGAGGCAGAATCTGGAAGAGCACCAACATTTAAGGGCCAGGCAGAAGAGAAGGGATCAAAAAAAAAAATGCAGAGAAGGTGAAGCAGGGAGGCAGGAGGAAAAGCTGATAGTATGGAGATGTCAAGAGAGGAGAAAGTTTTAACAGGGCTACAGAGTTGTCATGTAAGATGAAGACTGACCTGTAATCCCAGTCTTGCCTTGGGAGGCTAAGGTGGGAGGATCACTTGAGGCCAGGAGTCTGAGATCAGCCTGGATAACATAATAAGACCCCATCTATACAATCAATCAACCAATTCAAAATGTTTTTTTAAAAAAAAAGGCAGAGTTGAAGAATGCCAACTGGATTTGGTAGCAAGGAAGTCTTTGGTGACCTTGGCAAGAACAGTTTCAGTGGAGTACAAGGGAAGCATCAAAAGGAGAAAGTAAGAAGGGAAACTGTGGAACCATTACAAGGAGCAAAAAGAGAATTTAGAGAATGGCTGAAATGTACTCCCAAAGTAATTAAAAAGCCTTCATATCTATTATGCACGCACAGTTTGAGATTATATTTTAAAAGACTGCAACACAATGATAACTGCAATAGACCAATTAAAAAGTTGAGGCCAAAAAGCATACAATCCTTTTCTTACACATAAAAGAACCCAAGGTAACTGCTTTAATTATGTGGGTAAAATAGTTCAATATAAAAATATTACTTATAGCTCAACTAACAGTAGCAGTGTGACACCATGAGCCAGCCATTTATGGTAAGCCAGTCATGGCAAGCTACGCTGGATTTTTTTGCATGACTTTCCCTAAATTTGATTAGTGATATAAAAGGGAAGCAAATTTCAGAACCCACAGATGTTCCCCTCCTTAACAAACAGGGCCAAAAGCTCTTCTAACCCATGGAATGGATATGTGCCCTATGAAAACAGAAACTTGCCTTGAGACAGGAGAAAGCTGAAAGACAAGGGGTTCATCTTAAGGGCACCAAGAGAGACTTTGATGAAGCCTCAAATTCTCTTGGATCCTGCATCCCAGGGAAACTTGTTCCAAGTTGCCTGCCAAGGGGCAGTTAATAAGTTAAATAGGCTAGACTTTTCTCTGAGGGCCTAATAAAAGAGCTCTTAAAGTCCACAGCCCATGTGGGGAAAGGTTGGCAAAAACACCAAATTCCTCTTCATCTTTAACAGCCTCAAAGAGGTAAAAGAGTGGTTTTCAAACTCTGTGCATGTTCGTGGCACGTGAATACCACAATTTTGAGGGAAGGCCTGCATAAGTTCAGAAGAAAACATAGGTTCTGAAAAAAAGCAACTTTGAGAAAACAAAATATATTCTATTGCTAAGAGCAGTACATAAAGGTATATTACATTATATATTTTAATCAAGTTTAAAATTTATTCCTGTTACAACAGATGATGCATACTGCTGAGCCTGGTCTTGCTTATCTGAAAGTTGAGGCAGGCACATGACAAGCCATGATGCAGGGCAGAGAATGATCTGGGACAAGTAAGGTGTGAACGGCAACGGCTGTTACCAAACAGACACCAAGAAAGTCTGCGTGTTTAGAGACTTATGTGAATTTTGCCTCCTGAGTATATGAAACCACAATCAAGGTAGAAAACTGCTCTACTCAATTTCCTTTGCTGAAGAGTTAACCAGGTAAGTGGCGTGTTCACAGTTTGTATTTCTGGTTATATGAAAAATAAACTATTATACATTGATCAAAATTTGGAAGTGTTTTTATATACATCAGGGGACCATATCCCATCAGTTGAAGACTACTGGAGTCAAAGAACAGAGACTCCCAGGATACCAGCATAAGGTTGAGGAGCCTGAGATTGTGAGCCAAGCCAAGGTGGCTGCAGGAGAGCAGCACAGAGGCGCAGACAGGCTTGCCCTGAGGAGGAGAGCCTTGAGTGGCACAGGAATGGGAGACTCCTGTGGCCTCTAGGGAGAGCATGAGGAAGCCAGGACTCAGAAAGGAGGGAGTGGGGTGCCTGTAACTCTGGTTTTGAAACTAGAGAGCATGCTGATGTCTAGTATCACTGAGGTGGCTCTTCTAAAGGTTGATTTTGTCTGGGAAAATTTGGAGAAGTTATCTGGTATTCTTATTACAGCATGTATTCAGCTGGTGGATTTGTTAGTTTGTGACCCAGCTATGCATGTCATTAACACAGCACTCGGAGCTCAAGATGGTCACCAAATGGCTGGTCAGGTGGTGTTAATTCTCCCCAAGTTTTGTTGATCCTAGAAAAATAGGTCATAAAACCATACTGTATCAAAAAGTAGGGTAGGGAGGAGACAAGCATCAAAGTTATTCTACAAACCAAAATCCTGTCAGTGGAGGACAGAAGGATTATGCTGTTAAGGCTAGATACAGAAATACTTTTATGTTTATGCTCTACCTTATTTTTTAGAAAGGATTTAAAAGCAGCCTACTTAAATATATCTTACTTAAAGGATAAAATGAGATACTGAGCACACTCAGAACAAGGAAAAATCAAGTGTAGGTAAATAAACTGAAAACAAAAGAATGAGATGAGGATGTATGTTATAAAGTCCTTTAAGACTGTTAGAGATAAGCCACAAATGGAGTTCTGAGCTTCCTAGGAGCCAATGCAAAGAGGAAAAGCCCTTTCATTTACAGGATTCCCACTGCTTATAAGGTTAACAACAAGCCAGCTTCTCAGGAGAAGCATGACACTTTTTGGTCCTGAGAAAATTTTTTCTCATAGGTCTTTTTAAAGGAGACTCTGTATATGATGAACATAAAATTCTTAGCAGCATCCTACAAGCAACACACCACCAAGATCTGTCTGGCTGCTTTCCACTCTGTCCATCAATGCAGGTTAAAGGCATAATGCCATGGTACAAGTCAAGAAAAGCAAATCTGAGAGGGGCCAACAAAGGCAGGCCAAGTGTTTGTAGCTAACTTATGGTTGGGCTTGATCTAGGAATTAAATTTAAACCATTTAAGGCATGGGCATATCTTTGGATAACTTCTTATGGACATTCTTAATAGCAAGCTTTTGTTAAGATTTGGACGAAAAACAGTTTGAAATTATATGTTGGAATGGAAACCTAAAGCAGAGCTACTTTATGCTTTTGATTAAGGATGCGGTATTTATTCTAACAATCAACCTAATTTTCTTAGGAAACACTCTATACACAGCAGGGCTTTAAGAGCATGGGCTTGCAGGCGAAGAGATTAAGCGCAGGGGCTCTCGGAGGCACATAGACCTGGGTTTAAATGTCACTCCTGCTTCTTCCTAGCTGTGGGACTGCTCTGATATCATCAGTTAAATGGGAATCCATTCAATATTCACAAATGTCTTCTGAGCATCTACAGTGTGTGGCCTAGTCAAATAATGCCTACCTCATATGGTTTTTTGTGGGGATTAAATAAGTAAATACATCTAAAGTATTCAACAGAGACTGGTACGTGGTAAGCATTCAATAAAATGTTAAAACTAATAATAAAAATAATAAAATAATAACCATAATAAAATATTTCTGATTCCATTCTAATGTATAAAAAGTAATTATTAAAGTCTCAAAATTCTACATCACAGAAAATGGTTACAATAATTTTGGCCTGAAAAAGTTTGAAAGTGAGCACTACCAATCACCAACAGAGGCAGTAAAAATATCAAAAAAGCACCATCCACAGTTTTAAAACATGTTAACTTGTTGGTGAATGTTCTGATATACGTTGTATCTGGAGGTATCCACAAGAGTTGACTGGGAGGCCGAGGCAGGTGGATCACGAGGTCAGGAGATCAAGACTATCCTGGCCAACATGGTGAAACCTGTCTCTACTAAAAATACAAAAATTAGCCAGGTGTGGTGGTGTGCGCCTGTAGTCCCAGCTACTCAGGAGGCTGAGGCAGGAGAATCGCTTGAACCTGGGAGGCAGAGGTTGCAGTGAGCCAAGATCGAGCCACCAGCCTGGGGGACACAGCGAGACTCCTCAAAAAAAAAAAAAAAAAAAGAGTTGGCCTGCTATGTGAGACACAGATATAAGCCAGATAAATTTTAAAGAACATCTGTCAAAATTATGATTTTAGCTGTACAACGCTGAAGTCTTGATGTTTTGATGTTCCTGAGGGAAATATTCTGGTACCCTCACTAATCTCTCAGTTCGGTAATACTAGACAGAATATAATTTCTCCCATAAAATGCCTTTGAAAGTAAAAACCCTACTTAACCCTGAGTAGAGCACAAAACTGAGTTGTGTTAGGGATGCTGGACAGGCAGTTAAATCACTCATTAGCAAAGCATCATCTTTCTTTACAACAGTCCCACAGGTATAATTCCAATCTGTGCCTGAACAAAAATACAAATTACTACACATCAGACTTCCAAGAGTCCTCAAACAGTCAAAACCTCAAATGTTAAAATCTGCAGATGACAAGCAAGTTCATCATCAACCGATCTTTTGATAGTTATGAGACAGTATAGCCAGATACCCTTTGAGGCTACCCTGAGTTCATGACAACAAAATCATGCTATCTGTATAGAGAAGCACTGATATATTTATTTCCTATATAGCAGGGGAGCATGCACGCAGCTCATCTAAATGCAGGTTTGAGTCATTAAGAAACAAGCTTAAAAAGGAATGGACAATATAATACCCTGTTTTATCTTGACTTGAAATCACCAGTAGATCATTACTTACCCAGAAGTATCAAGATATGGGGTTTTATGAGAGTCAGCAGCTGGGTTGGGGAGGGGAGAGGTGCTCAATAAATGGTATTGTGCTCATACCATTTATCACTGATACTGTATCAATTTCCTAGCCATCCAGTTTAAAGGCCAAAAAAATCAATAAAAGCTACAAACAATCTTGTGCTTTTTCTGACAGATTTCAATATAAAGTGATGAAGAATGGTTGATGGTGTGATAGCTGTGTCTTGCCTAGAATGCTGCCATGAGAGACAAGACTTGCAATTCATCAAGAAGAAAAATGGCATATGCTTTTGATGAAATGCACTGCCAGCTAATGAGCCTAAGTATGTTGGCTGAGGGGGGGAATCAAAGAGGCTTGTTTTCTCTTTCCTTTATTTATTTTTGATGGGTTAGGCCACTCTCTAATTTCAACCAAATTGGATCATTCATTCATTCAATCAATTGTTACTAAGTAACTAATGCTAAGCATTGTGCTTGGTTCTAGAGATACAGTGGCAAATAAACATTATTCCTATTTTTAGGGAGCTCATAATCTATATCTTTATTTATGGTATTTAAAAAAGTACAGAGATAAGGGAGTCCATCAGCCGAGGAAGAAATTTTCACTAAGTGCTTTTAGTTTGAGCTTTTAAATTCTCGCTATATGAAGGAATGTTAATGGACACATTTGGGAGTTTCAGCTCAGCTCATGCCCTTCTTTGAAACTGACTTGTCTATATCATCTCCAGAGAAAATCTGCCCTGGTCCACAAGCATTGCTGAGGGGATGGGCCTCAAAAGCCATGTTTATAGTCTATGACCCCACTACCCTTAGCACAAGTGTTTGAATCAGGGATAGATACCTGAACAAAGAGGAAACAATCCATAGTATTCTATTTGGAATTTGAAATTAGGATCCAAGAATGAAGAGACCACGGTGGCCAACAGAGCTGTAACCCATGTAAACCATGGGGATTGGGGGGCCAGAAATCAATTCAGTAATAAAAAAACATTTATAAGAACTAGTATGTGCCAGGCGCTGTGCCAGGTTCTAGAAATTAAACAATGAACAATACAGAGTAGTAAGTAAGTGGTAAATGAAATGAATATAGATTGTGATAAGCACTGCTAAGAAAACAAATAGGATGTTGAGTTAGAGAATAGCAGAGGAGGGAACTAATGTTGATGGGATGGTCAGGGGAGGCCCCTCTGAGAAGATGGTATTTAAGCTGAGATCAGTCGTGAGAAGCCCCAAGAATTCATCAGTAAGAATGACTAGTAAGCGCAGGGATCCTGGGACAGGGAAGAGCTCAGTGTGTTCTAGAGACCAGAATAAAGGCCAGACGTTTGAGGCACAGTGAGGAAGCGGCATGAAAGACGGTGAAAGAGAAAGGCAGGGTAAGGATCACATAGGTTCTTGTAGGGCTTGGTACATGGTCTGGCCTTGAAGTACAATGAACAGCTGAAGAAACATTTTAAGAAGGAAAATACATTGTATTGTCAACATTTTAAAACATCATTCTGTCATAAGGACAGACATATGGACCAATGAAACAGAACGGAAGCCCAGAAACTAACCCTCACATCTATAGTCAATTGATTTCTGACAAGGGTACCAGGCCATTCAATAGGGAAAGGACAGTCTTTTCAACCACTGGTGCTGGGAAAGCTGGATGTCCACATGCAAGAGAATGCAGCTGGATTCTTACCTCACACCATATAGAAACTGAACTCAAAATGGCTCAAAGACATAAAATGGCTCAAAGACAGCTAAAACCATAAAAGCCTTAGAAGAAAACATATGGGAGAATCTTCTGGACATTGAATTTAGCAATAATTTTTTGGATATAACACCAAAAGCACAGGCAACAAAATAAATAATAGATAAATTTGACTTCATCAAAATTAAAAACTTTTGTGCATTAAAGGCACTGTCAACAGAGTAAATAAGCCACAGAATGGAAGAAAATATTTGGAAATCATCTGATAAGGGAAAATAACCAGAATATAAAAAGAACTCCTACAACTTGACATCAAAAAAAAAAAACCCCAAAAAAACAAAAAAAAACAAAAACCAAAACAAAACAAAAACCCCAAAAACCCAATTCAAGAATGAACAAAGAATTCGAATAGTCATTACTCCAAAGAAGATACACAAATGGCCAATAAGCACATGAAAAGATGCTCAACATCACTAATCACTAGGGAAATGCAAATCAAAGCCACAATGAGATACCACTTCACACTATTACAATGACTACAGGTGTTGTCAAGATTGTGGAGAAATAGAAACTTTGTGCATTACTGGTGGAAATGTAAAACGGTACAGCCACGGTGGAAAAAAGTTTGGCAGTTTCTCAAAAAGCTAAAAACAGAATCACCTTATGATCCAGCAATTCCACTCCTAGTTAATATACTCCAAAGAATTAAAGCAGGACTCCAACGGGTATCTGTACACCAGTGTTCACAGCAGCATTAATTTTAATAGCTAAAATGTAGAAACAACGCAAGTGTTCATCAACAGATGAATCAATAAACACGCTGGGTGTGGTGGCTCATGCCTGTAATCCTAGCACTTTGGGAGGCCAAGGCAGGAGGACTGCTTGAGCCCAGGATTTTGAGACAAGATTTCGAGACCAGCCTGGACAACATAGAGACCTTGTCTCTACTAAAAGTCAAAAAAATTAGCCAGGTGTGGCGGCATGCATCTGTAATACCAGCTACTTGGGAGGCTGAGGTGGGAGGATTACTTGAGCCCAGGAGGTCAAGGCTGCAGTGAGCCATGACTGTGCCACTGCACCCCAGCCTGGGTGACAAGGCGAGATCCTGTCTCACAAACAGACAAATAAACAAAACAGATAAATGGATAAACAAAATGTGGTGTATCCATACAATGGAATATTATTCAGCCATAAAAAGGAATGAAATTCTGCTACACACTATCACATGGATGAACCTTGAAAACATTATGCTAAGAGAAATAAAACCAGATACAAAAGGACAAATATTGTATGATTTCACTTATAGGAGGTATCTAGAATAGGCAAATTCATAGAGACAGAAAGTAGAATAGAGGCTACCTGGGGCTGGGAAGCTCTGTTTTTAGCTTTTTGAGGAACTGCCAAGTAGGAATCCAGTGTTTAATTGATAAAGAGTTTCATTTTGGGATGATGGAAAACATTCTGAAAGTGTATAGCAGTGATGGTTGTACACCAATGTGAATGTATTTAACGCTCCCTGAACTGTACACTTAAAAATAGTCGAAATGGCAAAGTTTATGTTCTGTCTGTTTTACCACAATAAAAAATAAACTAAAAAAGAAAACACCACTCTGGCTGCTGGGAAAATGAGCTGGAGAGAGGCAACTGTGCCATCAGAAGAAGCTGTTCTGCAGAGAGGAGAGTGATACAGACACAGAGAAATGTAAAGACAAGAAAGCATATGGACCAGAGAGAAAGAGAAAATAGAGGCTTGCTGGCTTTCCATCACATGAGGTGCAGCTGCACTTCCCTTCCGTGAGATTTACCCATATCCTTTCAGTGAATTGCTTTATACTTGACCTAGACTCAACAGATCTCTGTTCTTCACAAGGAAACAATCCCTGGTTAAGGCAGGGAAACAGCTGAGATCCAGATATAACACAGCCTGGGGACACAGTGTGAGGCTGCTGGTTTCTAAAGCAAAGGCTCCATGAGAGCAGAAAAATGGTTTTGCTTTTCTCCCCTCACTCTCAGTGACTCGCACAGTGCCTGACACACGGATGACCCTCAGTAAATGTGTGTTGAAAGAATGCTAAGTAGTTCTCCCACGAGTCTGTCAAGATCTGAGTTTCCATCTTCTCATCACCAAACTAATGCAGGATTGAAACCTAGAGAACTAAGCCCTAAGTCTTCTCTCACTACTGATATGAATGGCCGAGCTTCATTCTTCATAAGACTTGTGACTTGTTCAAGGTCAGGAGAAGTTCATGCTAAAATTTCAATTTTATATAACCTTAGATGCCTTTCTGGAAAGTTTGAGTTCCAAGATGCCCAATACTTATTGGGTTCCCAACAATTTTCATCACAGCAGGCATAAGAAAAGTCAAACTCACTTTTTCATAAACCTACAACACATAATGGTTTGTAATTTAATAATACTCTGTTGTTCAGAAGTGAGAGGAAACATCACTCTCCTCTTAAAACACTGCAGTCAGAATTTCAAGAGATCCTCAGATAACAAGAACGGAGCTCTGCTCATTTCACTTTTCCCAACCTTTCTGACCACAAGCACACATGTCATTTTTAATACGGGAAAATGAGAAACAACCTAATTTTACAAAATTTACACAGATAATCATTTATCACTATGTTGGCCTATCATGTACCCATTAAAATATGACTCTGAAGACTATATAAGAAGACATTTAGAAAATACAGTATAAATGGAAAAAGAGGAATGCCAAATTAAATTAAATATATAATTTCATTATAACAATATAAAAATGAGGTTTGTAGCTATAAGGACTGGAAGGTACCAAAAGGAGATGAAAACAGTTGCTGCAAGGTAAGATTATACATGGAATTTTAAAATATATTTAAAATGTATTTTATAATATTCTAAAAAGTCAACTACAAATACGCATACACACAGTCATGGCCCCAGAGGAAAAATGTGAACAAATGGATTGAAGAATGTTTGGTCAATTGGATACCTCATCAGGCTGAGGATAACTGATAACCTAGCTGAGATCCTCTAAGGCAGAGCTTCTTAAAGTGTGATCTGGGACCAGCAATATCAATATCAATCTGGCAACTTGTTAGAATTGCAAATTGTAGGTTAACCTTGGATCTACTGAATTTGAAACTCTGGGACTAGGGCCCAGCAACCTATGTTTTAATCAGCCTTCCAGAGAGTTCTGATGTCTGCTCAAGTTTGAGAACCACTGCTCTCAAGTACTTTTCCATTCTGATATTCTGTGATTTCCCCACATCTTTAAAGAGTCCATCTTTCACACCCTTGTTATCTCCCCCAAGTAGTATTGTCACTGTTTATAAGAGCTCCATATTACTTGCTAGGCCAAGTCCAAAGTGTTCACCTGACAGTCAAGGCTCTACTTTTGCTACTGAATTTTGTCTTTATGACTGCAGCTAGTTAACATAAACTGTGCTTATGTGCTAAGTACTTTATGTACATGATCTCATTTAATCCTCATAACAACCCTCTAAGGTAGATAATAGAAATATCCCCATTTTATAGATGAGAAAACGGATGCCAAAGGAAGTCCAAGATCATACAATTAGTGAATGATGAAACAAGAATGACTTCAGAGCACATGTTCTTCAGCATTACTGAGTTTCAGGGAAGTAACCTGACTGGTCATAAAGATAGGTAATAGACCTGGTATGGGAACCCAGGCCTACCTGATTCCAAAGCTTGCTTGCTTTGTAATCACAAAGCTCTTTGCTAGGCAGGACCATTTGCTCGCTGTCTTGGAACACGGCATTGCCAGGAATCATACTGTTAGCTCATACCTACTGTCTATCCTCTCTGCCACCAACCCACATCCCACAGCTCTCTGCAAGGTCTTCCATGGTGTGTCTCTGAGACCCCTGGCCAGAATGGGTGATCCCTCCCTTCTCTGAACCCCCGTGGTGCTCTACATGCATCTCTTTCACAGTACCAATTCCTACTCTGACTTATAGCTATGCACCTGCTCCTTCAGGGGAGGTGGTGGTCTAAGTGGCGTGGTGTCACCAGTGACAGACAGAACAGGTGTTGACTGAATCAACTGAGGTATCTTTTATGTGGCTAAATTCATTCTTCAGATATTTTATGTGTCTTATCTGCCCAGCCAGAGGACAGTAAGCTCCTTAAGAACAAAGACCATATCTTACTCATTTTATATTTTCAAGAATACCCAGCTCCAGGCTAGGTACAGTCAAGTCCATAATATATGCTTGAGTTCAAGTAGAACACCACTGGTACACAACTCCAGTATAAATTTTTCTACTACTTAAACTCTGCAAGGATGCAGCTTATATTAATAGGGGAAAATTGGATACTACACAAATAGATACAAGCAACTCATTTTTAATAAATAGAAATAGTAGACGATGTCATTAATAGTGTTAAATAATAATCAATATAATTTTATGAGCACATTTCTTTTCTGAAAAATTTGTTCAGATTTTCATGTAATTGGAAAAAATCACATTCTATCTTTAAAAAATATTGAGACTATTATATGCTTTCATTATGGCTCTTTTAAAATGAAAACATACAATTTTTAAAAATCATAGCACAAACACTAATGTCTCTCATTAAGGAAAATGTAGATATTTTCATTCCAAATATTGATCATCCATAATAGTCATTTATCTAGTCCAACCAATATGCTTTTAACGGGAAAAACAGCTCTCATAAATATTCTAACTCCTACCACACACCCAGAAAGCAAACATACAGAAAATCAGAATACGTATTTCAATAATATTTAAACCTTGAAAACTTGATTTATAAACTTTTAGGAAAAAGATCATATATAAGCCAAATGCCACCTTTCTTAATTCATAAATTGTTTTATTTAATTATATACACAGAGAAAAATAGCAAGCCATAACATATTTTTAACAAACTGGAAGACAAGATTAAAAAGTATGTAACAATAAAAACAAATAGATAAAGATGATCAAATTATCATAGCCTTTGTATAGTTGTTTATTCCAATCCAATCCTTACACTGTACCCACATGGTCTAACAGT
Source organism: Symphalangus syndactylus (assembly GCF_028878055.3). NCBI lineage: Eukaryota > Metazoa > Chordata > Mammalia > Primates > Hylobatidae > Symphalangus > Symphalangus syndactylus. The sequence goes on from NC_072425.2 coordinate 17,561,839, forward strand.
AAATATACAACAAAAGATCTGATGAGCTTGGCGATCGTCTCTAAATCTAAATCAATGTACTACCACTGAACAGACAGCATAAACTTACCAGCTCCACAGATCCATAATGTTTCCTACTGAAATCCCCACGTCTACAGCCTAGGTCTTCCGAGACAGAGCTGGAACAAAAATGCTTCATCAGTATTATACATAGCGATCTGGCCACAAACCTTCTGCAAAAATCAACTACCATTTGCAAAAAGGGCTGCTATGGAATAGACTTGCAGTGCCCTGGCTCCTCACTGCAGGGGAGCCTCCTTGCAACAGACACAGTCCCCAGCAGCCATTGCAGAGCCTGGCTTTCATGGAGCCCTCAATAAAAAGCAAATGCCAGAGTCATCCCTGGAAGCATAGGCAATGATTGAATTAAATATTTAGTCATTTGGAATCGATTGAAATTTCCAAGGCTACTGGTGGTTCATAATTTCATTTCTGTATAACCAGAGAGGAGAGAAGCCCTGCAGTAAACTTGAGGCAAGGGACAAAGCTGCTGAACCGGATCTTGCAATTATCTTTCGTTTAAGAGAGGCTCTTTGTCCCAAATATGCAACATAAAAATAACCAGCATTATTTAATGCTATATTTTAAGTAAGAGAAAGAAACTTCACAATCTTGGTAGGCTCCACCCCCGTCCCCCTTTAATTTAGGATTTTTATGTGGCAATATGAAAAAAGACCAGAACTAACAGAAAATCTAATGTCCAAGTATATTCAGCTTTTTACATAGCAGCAGTTACCCACCCCCCAAAAATGCTTAAATCAGATTTCAAAAATCACATGTTGCTGAAGAGTAATTAAAACAAGGGCAAAATTGTTACTACGTTTTCATCCTGAATGCACAGTTGCACATTCAAAAGGCACGAATCTTACTAGTTAGTATATTTAGCACTCAAGCAATACTCATGAAACCACATGAGATCCACAAACTATAAAGTTTTAATAAGTTTGATTCTAATATGTCATGCAAATAACTCTACGATAACATAGAAAATAAAATTATATAGGAACAACATGTTTACTATATTCAAAACATTTGGGATCTAACATGCAAAGAAAGGTGCATTTAATACCTTTTCATCCTTCCTTAAAAGGTAGGTTGCATTTTCTAAATTACAGCCCTCTTGGCACATGCAGAAAGAGACTGACTCTGATGTTTAGCAACCAGAGAACTGACTCTCTGCCAGGACACTGTTTGATAGGCTCCAAGAAAGACAGCATGAGAGAAATGAGATTAGAGAGTCTAATGGTATTCTGCTTCCACCATTTCACAGAGATGGCTGAATTAATCTTACATGAGAAATTTAACCTTTTGTAGTCCTCCCTCTCTTAGCTGAAAATGGGCAACACATCAATGCATGCAGTTTGAAAGAGTGTTCCAGATATTACCCAGGCTACATTCTTGCTTCTAGTGATATGATTTTCTACCCAAAAATCTCCAAAAAAGAATAAAAACCTTCCCTCCATGGTCTATTCCAATCTGTATGAAATATGTCCTCTATGCCCATTTTCTTAGCTCATTTTGAAAACCTTCCTGGAGGCTACTGCCATTGCCCTACATATCAGTTGCCAAGCCCGCATCACTGGCGGCTCCAGTGAGAGGAGTGCCGGTGGACTTGGACAGAGATCGAGCACAGAGCAGATGCCCAATGGCTGTTGACTAAATGCTCTGTGTGCCCAGGGCTCAACCCGCCGCTTCAATTTCAGCCAGGCCCACTAAGAAATCAACAACAGCAACAGCTTCTAACATGAATAGCCAGTAACACGAAAAAAGCGAGGATGTGGAGCACTGGGTCCTCCCTGTGCTGCCATCAGCTCTGCTGAGGGGGTTCTGAGACACGGTGCCAATTCCCTAACTTTACCAGCAGCCAGACACAAACACATAACCCTATATCCTAGACCCACCACCTTCCTTAGATGCCTCACAGAAGGAAAACAGCGTCCTATGAAAACAACCAGGGAGCGAGCTATAAAGAGAATGTCCACTATGTGTTGCCCTCCCTTCCCCCATATTACATTTCATTCAATATACCGCAGAGGGATGCTTGCTAATAGTGGGAACCAGGCTGACCTATATGGGCTGCATTTCTTGGGTTGTAGGAGGCATTCAAACCAGCCAAGTTAAAAAGACCTAGCCGCTTCCCTCTTCCTTTCCCAGGATCTCTGGCCTCTAGGCCTCCAGCACAAGGGTTAGGAGTAGAATGGCTCACCCAGAGCTCCAAGGGGAGCTTTGTTCTCCTCCTAAGGCCCCAGTGTCTGGCCTACTGCTTGGCACATAGTGGACATGCAGTAAATGCTTAGTGCATTAATGAAGGTATTTGTATATCTTTTGAATCATACTAGCTAATGCCTGACAGCACCTCTTCTACCAGGGCAGGCTGCCCACTGCCACCCCTACTAATGAGCCATTATTATTCCCTGCTGGCCATTATTCCCTCAGTCCAGAGTCCTGGCCTATAAGGCAGCCGCTGCTATGTGCATGCCAAAACCTGTTCTCCTTTTGTCTTGGGCTTGGACTACCTTTCCCAGCCCCTCTTGCAGGATGTGTGGCCATGCGACTGAGCTCTGGCCAAGACAACACAGGCCAAAGTGATGGATATGCATCACTTCCAGCACATCCTCTGAAATGTGCCTGATCTCCTAGCCTGTGGCCAGCTGGACAGAGAGGCTGTAGAGACCTGCAGGAGGGCAGAGCTTCAAGATAGAAAACCATGGGTCTCTGATTGACCACATGGAAGGCCACACCATGAAGAACGTCTGTATGGAAGGCTACACCACAAAAAACATCTGTACTAGAATATGATGTGAGCCAAATGTAAACATTTAGTTGTGTTAATCAGGTAGAATTTGAGTCTACCAGTTAAAGCTGCCGTTTTACCTGAACTAATACAGAAGTAGCTATCTTGCAGTGGGGTGCCGCAATAGCAACAACCTAAAGTAGTAGGCAGGCAGCAGCCAGTGAGGAAATGGATCTCAGAGGCTGGAAAGAGAAATCTGTATTAGATGGTAGCAAAATATTTGGTAAAACTTATACCTGCAGTCATTCAGAAGGTGGACCGTATACTCAGTGAGCCTGCAGATCTAGGGAAAGTGGCTAGAAACAATCAGAGTGAAGTTGAGCACCGGCTCCTCTTGGCTGAACTTAGCAAGGTTCTTCACAATGAAGAGACAATCCCAGGAAAGAATTGGAGGGGTTTCAAGCAAACATAGACGAAAACAGAATGAATCTAGAGACCAAGGACCTCATGGACTTGAGAAATCAGTTTCTGGATCCCAAACAATAACAGCTCTGGCCAAAGAAATATGGGTAGAAATGAGGGGCACCTCTACCAGACCCAGCCCATAAAAACTTCCCATGAAGGCCGGGCGCGGTGGCTCACGCCTGTAATCCCAGCACTTTGGGAGGCCGAAGGGGGCAGATTACCTGAGATTGGGAGTTCGAGACCAGCATGACCAACACGGAGAAACCCTGTCTCTACTAAAAAAAATACAAAATTAGCCAGGCATGGTGGTGCATGCCTGTAATCCCAGCTAACTGGGAGGCTGAGGCAGGAGAATCACTTGAATCCGGGAGGCAGAGGTTGCGGTGAGCTGAGATTGTGCCATTGCACTCCAGCCTGAGCAACAAGAGCAAAACTCCGTCTCAAAACAAAAACAAAAACCCAACAACAACAAAAAAACCTTCCCATGAATAATACTTGGTCTCTTTCCTCATCTGCCAGCTGCATGGAGAGGACTCTGGGGCCCAAGAGGGATACAGCCACAATATGAAGGGGCCTGGGTCTTAAATGACCACATAGAAGATTCTTTTTTTTTTTTTTTTTTTTTTTTTGAGACAGAGTTTTGCTCTTGTTGCCCAGGCTGGAGTGCAATGGTGCAGTCTCAGCTCACTGCAACCTCCACCTCCTGGGTTCAAGCAATTCTCATGCCTCAGCCTCCCAAGTAGCTGGGATTACAGGTGCCCGCCACCACACCCAGCTAATTTTCGTATTTTTAGTAGAGATGGGGTTTCACCATGTTGGCCGGGCTGGTCTCGAACTCCTGACCTCAGGTGATCCGCCTGCCTTGACCTCCCAAAGTGTTGGGATTACGGGCGTGAGCCACCGCGCCCGGCCCACATAGAAGATTCTAACCAGGAGTAGCCTCATTGGGCTCTGATATAAGTGAGCAATAACTTTTATTGCCTTAAGTCACTAGGATTCAGGGTTTATCTGCTACATTAGGCAATTTTATCTTAGTTGATACAGCTCTCCATAGGTAATAGAAAGTAGTGTAAGAATAAGTTCCACAAACACGGGTTGTCAGAGGGCTGGTGGGCCAGGATGACTCTAGATCAGGGGTTGGCAAACTACAGCCCAATTCAGCCCACTGCTTGTTTTTGAAAGCAAAGTTTTATTGGAGCATAGCCATGCCCAGTGGTTATGAACTGTCTATGGCTGCTTTTGGATTACAACAGCAGAGTTGAATTGCTCCAACAGAGACCCATATGGCCCACAAAGCCCAAACTATTTACGAACTGACCCTTTAAAGAAAAAGTTTGCCAATCCCTGTAGTATAGTCTCCTGAATCCCTACTGTTGGTTTTAGGCCTACCCAGAAACTGATTAGCGTGTCAGTGAAAAAAATTCTGACACCATGTCAGAGGACATGTTCCTCAGACTTTAGAGTCTGAGCTTTGCAAAAATGCAGATTCCCTGGCCCTATTCCGAGAGGTTGTAAGTCAGTTAATCTGTGATTTTAACAAGCAGCCAGGGGAATTCTGATGCAGGTGGTCCACAAACAATACTTTGAAACATACTCCTTTTCCAGATGACTCAGGAATCCTGGGAAACCTGTAAACCATTCTGTAGCACTCTTTATAAGGAAGGACAAGGCTAACTTAATCCAGGTTTCTATCCACGGGAGGAGATGCAATATAGTCCCTCAGAGCACGCACTTCAGTCACAGATATGGGTTCTCAACCTCTCTGGGCATTAGTTCCTTCATCTGTACAATGCAATTGAAAATATCATCTACTTAGCAGGGTTATAAAGAATAAACAAGAAAAAGCAGGCAAGGTTCTAAACACAATGTCTGTTGCCCAGGCTAGAGTGCAGTGGTGTAATCATAGCTTACTGCAGGCTTGAACTCCTGGGTTTAATCGATCCTCCTACCTTAGCCTCTTGAGTAGATGGGACTACATGCCTGGTTAATTAAAAAAAATTTTTTTTGTAGAGATGGGTGGGGTGTCTCACAATGTTTCCATGGCTGGTCTCGAACTCTGGCCTCAAGTGATCCTCCCACCTCAGTTTTCCAAAGTGCTGGGATTACAGGTATGAGCCACCACATCCAGCCAGCTCTTATTAGTAATATGAATTCCTCTCAGGTTTTTAGAAAGGGACCTGGAAAGTTAGCATAAATGATTACTAAATTTTAAAATAATTTTAAATAAAATGCTTTGCCTTTTATCCCCAGGTAGCAGTAAGGGAGACCCAGGGCCAAGCAGCAGGCTTCCCAGGGCAGCGCTGAGGATGGCATCATGCTTCAGCACTACATCTCCTCCCTAAAAGCGTTGGCCTAGCAGTTTGACCTCACCTAGAAAATACCTGGGACCCCCTGTTGCCATGACAAGGGGAAGAGACTTTGAAACCTGGCTAGAGGAAGTGACCTAAACAAGGCAAGTACCAAAAGGAACTTCAAGTTTCCCACAGGCAACGTGGTCCAGGCTCTAAATATAAACCCTTCTGCTTTGGCAATTTAACATGTGAGGATGCTGAATCACACTTCGCAGGCATGAACAGAGCTGAGGACCTACATGTTAAATCTCTAAATATGGCCTGGGATGAGAGCAAAGATTTCCAGCTCCACGTAGAAGCTAGACAGATTTCCATGATGTAAGTCACATTCCTGGAAAGCAGGACAACCTCCTCCAAAGAGTCAAGAGTTCTTAAAACTGATAAGGAAAGAAAAGGAGTCAGCCAGCCCCCAAGGGCAAGCCAAACTCAGAGATCCAGGTCATCACCCAACTGACACTGAGATTAGTGCTGACCTCACAACAGACCCCGCAAGGCCAGGCCTCAGCAGTGTCCAGGCCTGGTGGAAGAGGTAAGGGCAACAGTGACAAGGGAGACTCTTCCTAGATCAGTAGAGAGAATTTGTGAGAAGTAACAGGCAATTGTTCAGAAGCCTACCAACAGTCAGGAGCTCTAGGAAAAGGCCTCAGCCCCTGCTCCACGATAGGCAGACAGTAAGAAACAGATGGAAGGGATTCTCCTTATTGAGGGACAGAGAATCTAAACCATGTGCCAGACTGTAGTTTTAGGCTTGTAGGGAGCCCAGGGCCTCCTAACAACAGGTGCTAGAATAGCTTCTTGCACAGAAGGGACCAGCTGTCTCTCCTCCTGAAGATAAGTGCCACAGAAAAGCAGGGATGCGATGACATTAATTTCTTTTCTTTTTTTCTTTTGAGACAGGGTCTCACTCTTTGGCCCAGGCTGGAGTGCAGTGGCAGCATCACAGCTCACTGCAGCCTCGAACTCCCAGGTTCAAGCAATCCTCCCACCTTAGCCTCTCAAGTAGCTGGGACTACAGGCATGCACCACCACACCTGGCTAATTTTCATATTTTTGTAGAGATAGGATTTTGCCATGCTGTCCAGGTTGGTCTCAAACTCCTGGGCTCAAGCAATCCATCTGCCTCGGCCTCCTAAAGTGTTGGGATTACAGGCATGAGCCACTGCACCTGGCCCACATTAACTTCTAATAATGAAATGGAACAATTCTGTCTTCTTGAAGGCCTTTGAGACATACGACACAGGAAGTAAGCAGAAAGATTGCCAAAACAAAAGGGGACCCAGGAAATCAGGGCACTTTGATTCTTCTAACTCTCCAGACAGCTCCCTGCTCCCCTGTTGTATTTCTGGGGGTACAATACCATGTGTTCCTTGTACCAGGATCTTAAGTTTACCATCCCTTAGCAAGATCCACCAACCATAAAGTGGTTAGATACTCCTGGATTTGAATTTCAGCTCCATCACACATGACCACTGTGACTTCAGACAAGTTACTTATCCTCTCTGAACCTGTTTCCTCATTGCAACAGCGGGTTAAAACAGTATCTGTCTCCATGGGAGGACTGAAAGAGATCATATGGCACACAGTAGCTACTAAATAAATGCTAGTTATTCTAACTGTCATGGATCTTACCTGTCTTGGCCATCACCATGCCCTGATGCACCTTATAGAGTTCCTGGTTCATAACAGGCCACTTGATAAATATTTGCTGAATAAATTAATTGTGAATAAATTACTAGATTTGCTCTACTTGAACACAGGTGGGTTCCTTTCCCTTTCTCTTCTCCCTGCACCCCCCAACAACTGCCAGTATACATTCTCAGACACACTTTCAAGTACATTTGAAGCTACTGTTTACCGTTTTTCAGTCATCTTTCTCATTCTACTTATCTTTTCTCTAATTCTGGAAAGCACACCTCCTACAGAATCGGTGTGTCCACTAAGTTTCTGATGCAGACATGTGCCCCTGAAATTTATGTGGTTCACTAGCATTAATAAAGACTTGTGGCAATTCACGGCAAGATTCTTTTCAATAACGATCTCTATCAGTGCCTTTACTATCATATCTCTAAAATAAAAAATAGTAACCATACCAAATGCTGGCAAGGAAGTGGAGAAGCTGGACCAGTCATCCATTGCAGGTGGGACTATAAAATTTTAAGCTAAGCCTCTTCAGAAAACAGTTTGGCGGTTTCTTATAAGTGAAATATGCAGTTACCATGTGACCCAGCAATTGCACTGTTGGGCATTTATCCCAGAAAAATGAAAATGTATGGTCAACACCCTGCACAAAAATGTTCAAAGCAGCTTTACTGATAACAGTCAAAAACTGGAAACCACTTAGATGTCCTTCAAAGGGCAAACAGTCAAACAAACTGTGGTACATCCACACCACAGAATATTACTGAGTAATTAAAAGGAACAAACTACTGATGTATGCAACAACTTGGATTAATCTCCAGGGAATTATGCTGAATGGAAAATGTCAATCCCAAAAGGTTACAAATTGTGTGATTCATTCTTGAAATGACCAAATTATAGAGGGAGGATGGAGGGAGGTGTGGTTATAAAAGGGCAACATGAGAGAGCCTTTGGGGATGGAACTGTTCTGTATCTTGTCTGTGAATACAGGTAGATACAGGAACCTACACATGTAATAAAACTGCATGTAAAACTGGGCAAATCTAAACCAGTGGACTATATCAATGTCAATTTCCTGCTTGCAATACAGTACTATAGTTACTATAGTTACACAAGATGCTGCCCCTGGGGGAAACCTGGTAAAGGGTACATGAGATGTCTGTGTTATTTCTTACCACTCCACATGAATCTATAATTATCTCAAAATAAAAAGTTTAGGCCGGGCGCGGTGGCTCACGCTTGTAATCCCAGCACTTTGGGAGGCCGAGGCGGGCGGATCACGAGGTCAGGAGATCGAGACCACGGTGAAACCCCATCTCTACTAAAAATACAACAACAACAAAAAAATTAGCCGGGCATGGTGGCGGGCGCCTGTAGTCCCAGCTACTCGGAGAGGCTGAGGCAGGAGAATGGCCAGAACCCGGGAGGCAGAGCTTGCAGTGAGCCGAGATTGCGCCACTGCACTCCAGCCTGGGTGACAGAGCGAGACTCCGCCTCAAAAAAAAAAAAAAAAAAGTTTAATTTAAAATATTGTATCTGAGTGAAAATTCTTTCACTCACTTAATAAACGGTTACTGAGTACCTGCAAGGTACTAGGCACTGTGCCAGGTGCTGAACCTGAGATATGTGGTCCCTGATCTCATACAGCTTACAGTGCAGTGGGAAAGAAAGATACAAAGTACACAGGACTTCACAGGAACAAAAATATTGTGCAAGCAAAGCATAATATGTATATAGCAAATCTGGCAAACTGTAAAACAGCCTCTTTTTATCCCCTTCGTCAGTAGCATATGCAGTCTTCGGGTGTGGGTGCCCACAGCAGAAGCCGGGGAGGTCTGTCACACTCTTCTCAGCTCAAGACCCATCATCCAGAAACCTGGGAAACATTACTAAGTGGTTCCTGTGAAGTACGATGTTTTGCACACCTGCTCCCTCCTTTCTTAACTCTTCAGTGACAGCGACCTTGGCTTCTCTTTTCCTGTAAGGTCAAGACTTGAAGGTTTTCCAGCCCAGAGTATAATTTAGTTTGGGAAACATCACTCCATGTGGGATCTATAAATGCATGACCAAATTGTATTAAACGGAAACTTAATACAAGGAAAATAATTCAGTAGACAACATATGTTGTGGCATACCTCCCTTAACCACCTGCAGATCTACCTCTTTGGGGAAATCCCTTGAAAGTCTGTCTCTCCAGGTTCATAAGGCTTCCCCGCTGGGATTCACAAGATCTGCCCCCAGCTGTGCCCAGACCTTCAAGGGATGCCTACTATTTGGAACAGGTGTTTCTGCACAGTCCCTAGGTAGCGAGATTCCTAGAGAACACCAAGGTCATTGTGATTCTGCTGCTCAGTGTGGTCTTTTGATATGAGCTGGTGAGAAATGCAATGTCCAGGACCCACTCCAGACCTAAGAAACAGAATCAGCATTTTAACAAGATTTCCCTGGGATTCATATGCACATTGAAATCTGAGAAGCACTGATTGTAGATCTTGGTTCTCAAACCTAGCTATGTATCAGAATCACCTGGAATTTTGTCTCTAACTTGTTCTATTATCAAATATTTCAAGATACAGAATAATGAAGAATAATATAATGAACATTACAGATATACTTAAAACCCCCGTGTACCTCTCCCTGACCCCATTTACATCTCTCCCTCCCCTGAAACAATCACTAATTGGGCTTATACTGCCTGCTCATAGTTTTATATTTATACTATGTACTTATTCATTTCCAATATACTGCATTGTTTAGCATGTTTTAAAAATTTACACAAGTAAATACTACACCGTGCATATCTTCCTGCAACAAGCTCATCTGGCTGAACAATTTGCTCTTGAGATTTGTTCATGGTGATGCCTGTAACTCTAACCCACCCACTTTAGCTGCTACATGATATCCTGCTGCATCAATATCCTCCATTCTCATATTGTTGGACATTTTGGTTGTTTCCAATGTTTAAATAAAGCTGTAATGAACATCCTTTTACACGCCACCTTGAATACCAGTGCAATCATATCCCTAGATTCCATACCCAGGAGTGAAGCTGCAAGGTCATGATGTGTGCACTCTTATTTTTTCTACACAGTGTCACATTTGCTTTCCAAAGTGAGTATGCCAATTTACCCACTCATGAGCAGCAGCATATGCATTCTAGTTGCTCCACAGTCTAGCCAACACTTGGGATGGTCAGACGTTAGTTTTTGCCAGTCTGAAGAGTATGAAATGGTATCTCACTGAGGTACGGCTTTAATTTGCATTCCTCTGATAGCTCAAGAGCTTGAACATCTTTCTCTTTGCTTATTGGCCTTTTGGGCTACCTTTTCCATGATTTGCCTATTCCAAATCTTTTGCCCCCTCCTTTTTTGTATGTTGTTGGTTTTTTTCCAATTAATTGGTAGATTTTTTTTTTTTTTTTTGAGACAGAATCTCGCTCTGTCACCCAGGCTGGAGTGCAGTGGCGCAATCTTGGCTCATTGTAACCTCCACCTCCCAGGTTCAAGCGATTCTCCTGCCTCTGCCTCCCGAGTGGCTGGGATTACAGGCACGTGCCACCACATCTGGTTAATTTTTGTATTTTTAGTAGAGATGGGGTTTCACCATGTTGGCCAGGCTGGTCTCAAACTCCTGATCTCAAGTCATCCGCCTGCTTTGGCCTCCCAAAGTGCTGGGATTACAGGTGTGAGAATTGGTAGATATTATTTGTATATTCCAAATACTAACCCTTTTTTTGTTAACAAATTACAGATGTCTTCTTCCAGATAGTTGTTTTTCTTTTTAAATTTTGTTTCTGATATCTTTGATCATGCATAAGTTTTCAAATTCTAATGCAGACATTTTCAATATTTTCTTTTATGGTCTTTGTTTTTCCCACTTAAGAAATCCTTCACCATCATGATTTCCTGAAGAGTCTCTATTGTTCCATGCAAAAGTTTTAAAGTTTGCTTTATAATTTTTTCATCTAAATAAGTAAATGTCCAGTTCCTACCCCAGACCTCCTCAATTAGAATCTTCAGGAATGGGATCCAAGCACCTAAGTTTTAAACTAAAATACATTTAATAGGTGATTTTGTTACAGTTACCCTGAGAGATGCTAACCAACTCATTTCCCACCCACCAGATGCCAATGAAAGGTATCTTCTCTACAAAATCCCATGAAGCCATCTCATCTCTGTCTCTTTCACTGGATTAGAAGAGACTTCAGAGACTTCCAGGTCCAGAGACTTAAGGACCTTATAGTGTCTAATCTTTTATCTGCAATTGTGTGTCCTTTACCAGATACTTGAAAAATAGCCATCCAGTCTCTACTGGCACACTCTCAGTGATAAGAAACACCCCCACAACCCAGGTCCTCCCTTATTCCTGTTAAACAGATTTTTCTATATTGAGTTGAAATCCATCACACCTTTATCTCCACCAGCTGGTCCTACACCTACACCCTTCATCTTTTCTTAACTTCCTCACCATCACTCCCACACCCCCAACCACCTGCCTAGTCTGGCACCACTCCCCGCTCGGCACTCCAGCCATACTGCCTTTCTCCTATTCCCTTCCATTTGCTGAGCTGCCCTTACCACCTAGAATGCTCCCTCCAAACTCCTCCTTCTTCCTGAATCTCCCTCCCAAACTGGGAATTACAAAGAGGGAATCTGATTAACACCCGCCTCCCCACCTACAATTTAAGCTTCACAATGGGTTCCCTGTTTTCAGTACTGAGCCTAACCACCTAACATACTATCTGGAACAGACTTAGTTCTTAGTAGGGTTTTGTTAAATGAAAGAGTGAATGAATGCAAGCAAGCCAGCCAGTCCTTTGGGGCCATATAAAACAAGTTAAAATCACTTGTATAGGAAAGCCCTTCAAATATCTCAAATATCTGAGGACAGCCATCATGCCCCCTTGGTTTTTTTCCTTCTGTAAAGGAGGCTGGGAGTAACAGGGGAGGGTGAGGCCAGCTATACTGGGGAAGTGTCTAAAGAAGGGACAAGGCAAACACACAGACCAGTTCATAACTTTCTGTAGGGTCAGGCCCATGAGACAATCCCTTGGCTCACAATCCCACTAACAGCTGAAGTGAACTGCCTTATACAGCATATTCATGAAATTTGTTTTTGAGTCAGACATAAAAATGCTATAAATTTTGCCTCAGGTTCATCTAAAAAAATTCATTTCAGAGGTTAATACAATGCCACTAATGTAAGTGAACAAAGAAAATACTGTGGGAGCAATCACAATGAATAAATTGTGACATGGCTCACTAGCTGTCAGTTCACGATGACATTCCCCATGTCTAGAGATTGATGTTTCTCAATACATAGATAATGCAATTAAGTGGAACTGACTGGCACCATAACATTAAAAAATCAATCAGCTACAACTGTCAAAATTCATCCCACTGTATATTTAAGATATCTGCATTTTACTGCATGTAAATTACAGCTTAACAAAAAATTCCAAAACAAAGATTACATACAGAAAATATAGAACTCTGAACTTAAACTTAAATAAATATCTACATGTGTAGAGAAATTATATGTGCGTAAATGTTGCTTGGTATCTACTTAGCCCTGTCTGACTCACCACTAACTCACTGCTTGATCTTAGGCAACAAACATCGCCTTCATGGACCTCAGTTCCTACAACTATACAATGGGGTTTGTTGGTTTGATTAATGAATTAACTCAACAAATATTTATCATCATAGTGTCTTCCCATCGGATTTAACGAAAAAAGACATATGAAGCACTTATTGTGGTGTCCAGCTTACACAATAAATATTTGAATAAACAGGCTGTGTATCCATGCTTCTCATCAACAACAGAGAAGAAAAAAGGTCTCTGTAGGTGGCTGGGAGCAAGCCAGAATTTGCTGTAGTCTACAATTTTGTTGCTTTAGGAACATAACCATGAGAGAAGAAAAACTTCCTCTACCCTCTTAGTTCTTTCCCTGAGGCCTGCAAATTTAACTGGAAAAAGACAGATTGACAGGAGAAAAAGTATACAAGTGTTTTTTATGTTTAATTTTACATGCAGGGAGGTTCCACAGAAAACAAATAAAAATCCAAAAAGGCACTTACACTGGGGGGCTTATATGCTATTTTGACAAAGGGCGATAAATTTGGGAGAAATGACTAGACAAAGGAAAAAGGGTTTGGGGTTTCTAGGGCTGGCAACTTATTGGAAGCTATATGTGGGAGAAACTAACAGTAGTTAAATATTATTTAGTAGAGTTTGTCTCATCTCTATCTCCATCTCTGGTGATAAGTGTTGTTCTCCTCTTGGTGCAGTTAAGGGGAGGGAGCATCTTCACAAGGGGAAATTTATGCCCTGCTTTTAGGCAGATAGAAAAAGGGCAGAGAGTTCTTCCTGTGTCTGCTTTTTTTCAACTGCCTTCAGCTCAAAATAATCCTTTTGCCAAAGTGGTGTATTTTGGGGTGGCATATTTTGATCCCTTTCATTGCCAATACCAATATGTGAGAAATTCTTAGTCTCAAACATAAAAATAAATGTTGTGGGGCCGGGCGCGGTGGCTCACGCTTGTAATCCCAGCACTTTGGGAGGCCGAGGCGTGCGGATCATGAGGTCAGGAGATCGAGACCACGGTGAAACCTCGTCTCTACTAAAAATACAAAAAATTAGCCGGGCGTGGTGGCGGGCGCCTGTAGTCCCAGCTACTCGGAGAGGCTGAGGCAGGAGAATGGCGTGAACCTGGGAGGCGGAGCTTGCAGTGAGCCGAGATTGCGCCACTGCACTCCAGCCTGGGCGACAGAGCGAGACTCCGTCTCAAAAAAAAAAAAAAAAAATGTTGTGGAACTGACACGAATTTTGCCTTAAGGGATCGGGAGGCACAGAGCTACTTTTCAAATGGTCTCCATACTGTATTCCAAATTTCTGGACTAATTTAGGTCCACTCCATGTTATCTGTGCTCTGTTTGTCTTCAGGCACATTCAGACCACGTAGTGGAAGAAAAGCAGCTTACTCTGTGCTTTTAAGGTCAAACTATATTTTTGAAAGATTTTCTAAAATGTTTACTTCACTAAGCTGCTCTGATTCTGAGATACTCTCCTGAAAAAAAAATTATGAAATCAATGGTGATTGAGTGATGAGGGAAGGGGGGATGTTCTTCAAAGAAAGCAGAATAATAGATAAGCCAAACTCATGGAAATATAGGAAGCAAAAGTATTTGAACTAAGAACCTTTATTACTATAGGAGATGACAAGAAAACAACCAGCCTGTTTCTAAGGACGAAATTAGATTTATAAAAATGAGTGCTGGCTAAGGTGAATTTAGGGCAGGGCAGCCCAAACAATTGCCTTTTGCCTCTTAAAAGCACTGATTAAAAATAGTAATACTATCTAATCCCTATTTATAGTGTGCCCTTATGGTGTGCTGTACTGTACTTTGAGATAAGGTTAGCACCAAAAATGGGTTACTGGTCCTTGAGGAACATGAAAGTTGAAAGACCTGAAGACTGGAATAGTCAAAGGAATAGAATTCTTAGTAATGGCATAACCTCCTTGAGGAAAAATGATTACTTTTAGCAGTTATTCCTGCAGGGGATGCTGAGCTCAACAGTGAGCAGGGCATCCAGAAAAGGGCCAGGACGTCCTGGCAGGGAGCGAGACCATCCTCCTCCCTGTTCTTAGGGCACAAGAAGCAGCAACAAACGAGTTCGGTTCTGTGCTTGCAGTCTAGGAGCAGCATCCTTAACTCTGTGTCACCTTGAATGGTGAAGATCCACATCCCTCTCCCTTCAATTCAGTCCACCTCCCTCCCTGAAAATCTTGACGGTGCCTGAGTCTTCACATATTAGCTCTGTTCTAATGACTCTCCAAACCAAACCTCCAACTCGAATCTTTCTCCCCAACTGCAGACTCAGACTTCAAAATACTGAACATGGTTCCATGGATACCCCAGCAGCCCCCAAAATATCATGTGCCCCTAATCAGACTTACTGCCACTCCTGCATTCCTGACTCTGTTAGCAGAGGGGCTGCCCTCTTACCAGTCACTCAAGCTACAAAGTTCAGAGTCATCTCCCATGTCTTCTCTCACCTCCCACATCTAATCAGTCACCAGGCCTGCTACTGCTCCCACCATCACGTTGCTTTTGAAACATGTATGACTGTATCTATGTATTTGTATTTTATTATTTAAAGATATAACACATTCAGTTGGTTCAAAACTCAGAGTACACAAGGCTGTACAGGAAAAAGTCTCCCCATCTTCTGCCTCCCAGCCCCCATTTCCTCTCCCCACAGGCAACCTTTATTTTTTCTTGTACAACTCCCAGAGGTATTGTATGTATTTAAAAGAAAAAGAAATACATCTTCCCCTTTCCCCTTTTTTGTGTAATGGTAGCACACTACACACAATCCTACTCCTTGTTCTTTTCATTTAATGTATCTCAGCAATCCTTCCAAATCAATAACAAAAAAGCTCTTGTATTCTTTCTTTTTTTTTTCAGACAGAGTTTCACTCTTGTTGCCCAGGCTAGCGCCCAAAGGCGCGATCTCGGCTCCCTGCAACCTCTGCCTCCTGGGTTCAAGTGATTCTCCTGCCTCAGCCTCCCGAGTAGCTGGGATTACAGGCGTCTGCCACCACGTCTGGCTAATTTTTTGTATTTTTAGTAGAGACAGGGTTTCACCATGTTGGCCAGGCTGGTCTCGAACTGCTGACCTCAGGTCATCCACCCACCTCAGCCTCCCAAAGTGCTGGGATTACAGGCATGAGCCACCACACCTGGGCCTCTTGTATTCTTTCTTATATTGAGTAGACATACCATATTTTACTTAACCAAGCCCCTAGTTAAATGGTTTTCAATAATGATGCTGCAATGCATAATCTTTTATTTATTTATTTATTTATTTATTTATTTATTTATTTATTTATTTTAAGACAAGTTCTCACTCTATTACCCAGGCAGAAGTGCAGTGACACAATCACGGCTCACTGCAGCCTCAACTTCCTGGGCTCAGGTGATCCTCCCACCTCAGCCTCCCAGGTGGCTGAGACCACAGGCACACACCACCATGCCCAGCTAATTTTCCTGAATCTTTGGTAGAGATGGGGTTAGAGCATGTTGCCCAGGCTGGTCTTGAACTCCTGGGCTCAAGTGATCCACCCACCTCAGCCTCGCAAAGTGCTGGGATTAGAGATGTGAGCCACTGCACCTGGTCCATAATATTGTATATGCCATTTTTCACACGAGAATACTAGTAGAATTCCACCCTGTCATAGTTTCTTGCCCCTTCTCCCCTTTCCATTTTTACTTTCTTTACTTTAGCTCAGATCTTCACTGCTACAGAGGCCTTCTAACTGGCATCTCTACTCTAGTACCCTTAACTTACACACAACAAATAGTAAGCACTTTTTACACGCCAGGTACTCTATTAAGACAGGGAAGAAAAAGGAAATAAAAAAGAAAACCCAGCCCAAAAATCCTCACCTGTCTCATTGTCGCTGGAGCTTTGGGAACTTATTAATAAACAAACCCTTTCTTGCCTTTTTGGAATTAGTTGGGAATTAGTGACAGGAGTCAGGCAAATGAAAAACAAAATACTGGCCAGGCGCGGTGGCTCATTCCTGTAATCCAAGCACTTTGGGAGGCTGAGGCAGGCAGATCTCTTTGAGTTCAGGAGTTCAAGACCAGCCCGGGCAACATGGCGAAACCATGTCTCTACCAAAAATACAAAAACATTAACTGGGCATGGTGGCGTACACCTGTGGTCCTAGCTAATCAGGAGGCTGAGGTAGGAGGATCACTTGAGCCCAGGAAATGGAGGCTGCAATGAACCGAGATCACACCACTGCACTCCAGCTTGGACAATGGAGTGAGACCCTGTCTCAAAAAAAAAAAAAAAAAAAAAGAAAGAAAAAAGAAAAAGAAAATAAGACATTTCCTTGCTGTCAGTGTTTCATTGACAAACAAAGCTGAGTTCAAAAGCAAATGGGTTTCCTACTACTTCCCACAAGTTTAGACCCTGGGGCAACCCTCCTGTGGGAGACTCTGATCTGCAGACAGGCAGACACCTGCCAAGTTGGCTGCAAAGGAAATAGTCTCAGGACTGTCAAGCTCCAACAGGGGAATGGAAACAGATGGGCCCCCACGCCTACCTCTAGAAGACTCGGGTGTATTTTCCCACATAGAAATAGGAGGCGAGGTAACACACAAGCTCTGTGGGCAACCAGATCCCAAAAGGGAGAGAGGAAAGGGGGCAGGGGACAAGTCAGCCACCCTTCCAACCTCTCTCCTCCATGGGAGTAAAGCAGAAGTTTCTCATGGAAACGCAAGGGCAGGGGAATAGAATTCCTCCTAACAGTAAACTAAAAGCTTACTTTCTGGCACTTGTTTTAAAATACAGTAGCTCTACACTTAGGAGCAAACTAGGTATTTCAAAGCTTCTGAAAGCTATTAAAAAGGGTCTAAATACAAACTTCACATGTTTTTACTTATTTGTGGAACTAAATATTAAAATAATAGAACTCACGGAGATAGAGAGTAGGAGGAGGGCTACCAGACGCTGGGAAGGATAGTAGGGGACAGGGGGTAGTGGGAAGCTTTAATTAATGAGTACAAAAAAATAGAAAGGATGAGTAAGACCTAGTATTTGCTAGCACAACAAGGTGACTATAGTAAAAAATAATTTAACTGTATATTTTTAAATAACTAAAAGAGTATAATTGGGTTATTTGTAACACAAAGAATAAATGCTTAAGGCGAGGGATACCCCAATTACCCTGATGTGATTATAACACATTACATAACTGTATCAAAATATCCCAGGTATCCCATAAATATATACACCTACTATGTACCCACAAAACTAAAAACAAATAATAAAAAATAAAATTTTAAAAAATATCTAAATAACAAAATTGCCTAATATTTGTTAAATGCCTTGGTGACAAACTCAAACACATGGCAACTTTGCTCAAAAGATCAAAAAGTAAAATATGGACAGTAGGAGACAGGGAGGCTGGCAGGCATCAAGAAGCACGGGGAAAGGGAGAAAAGGAGGTGAAGGAATAGGAGACAACCATCTGACTTGACAGCATTGAGGCCCTGGATCTAATCAGCCCTGAAGCCAGATCCGTCCCTTTTCTTAGTTTGGGTTCCATGAACCCATACATTCTCTTTTTGGCCTAAGCTAATTTGAGTTGGGTTTCTGTCACTTATGACCAAGAAGCCCCTCACTAGTCCAGCCCGTAACTGGGCTCTTCAGTGTACACAACAGTGAAACTAATTTTCTAAAGCAGACATCAAACCACCACTTGCCTGTCTCAAAAGCCATTCAGCACCTCCCAATGACTCCAGGATTCAGTACAACATCTTGCACAATATGTCCCTCAATTTGACTTTCCAGACTTTCACTACTTCACCACACAAGAGGCAAACTAAGACAGCTGTTATTCCTCAAAAATGCGCTGAGTGTCCCTGCTTTGTGCCTTTGCCATGCCAATCTCACCATCTAGAATCCTCTCCTCCCCAATCTTTGCCTATTAAAATTGATGCAAAAAAAAAAGAAGGAAGGTCTACTCCTTTCTCAAGGTCCATTTCACCTTCTCTCCAAGAAGACTTTCCTAAGTGCCTCCTGTTCCCGAAGATGTTACTGTACCCTTCTTCAGCCCTGACAGCAAATTTTTTTTTTTTTTTGAGACAGAGTCTCACTCTGTTGCCCAGGCTGGAGTGCTGTGATGCAATCTCGGATCACTGCAACCTCTGCCTCCTGGGCTAAAGTGATTCTCCTGCCTCAGCCTCCCACGTAGCTGGGACTACAGGCGCGTGTCACCCTACCTGGCTGATTTTTTGTACTTTTAGTAGAGACGGGGTTTCACCTTGTTGGCCAGGCTGGTCTCGAACTCCTGACCTCAGATGATCCACCCACCTTGGCCTCTCAAAGTGCTGGGATTGCCGGGCGCGGTGGCTCACGCTTGTAATCCCAGCACTTTGGGAGGCCGAGGCGGGCGGATCACGAGGTCAGGAGATCGAGACCACGGTGAAACCCCGTCTCTACTAAAAATACAAAAAATTAGCCGGGCGTGGTGGCGGGCGCCTGTAGTCCCAGCTACTCGGAGAGGCTGAGGCAGGAGAATGGCGTGAACCCGGGAGGCGGAGCTTGCAGTGAGCCGAGATTGCGCCACTGCACTCCAGCCTGGGCGACAGAGTGAGACTCCGTCTCAAAAAAAAAAAAAAAAAAAAAAAAAAAAAAAAAAAAGTGCTGGGATTAAGGGCATGAGCCACTGTTCCTGGCCCCTGATATCATTTTCTACATGATCTTTGCTTTATTCTATCTTATATTTTGTGCTTTCTCATCTCAGTGCCCTCTTATTAATGACAACACCAACTACTTAGCTCCCTGAGTTGAAGCTTTGAGCCTCACTTCCTCACCCCACAACCCACACGCTTACCAGATCCACTCTAATCTTTCTCAAAATACTTCCCAAATCAATCCCATCATTCCTGTTGCTCATCAGAACTCTTAACATCTACCTTCATATCTTCTGCTCTGATAGGTCTTCCTGCCACCAGCCTCATCCTACTGAAATCCGGTTGCCTACTGATGCCAATTATCTTTCCAACTTTCAAATCTGAGCATGCTATGCCACCTTCTAGAGAGTCAAGACCAATGGCTCCCACTCCCCAATGGGTTGATTTCTGTCTCCCTTTACAGGCTCATTGCCCACCACTCCCTAAGAAGCACCAACTTCAAAGTAGGTCTTTGAGGTACTGTGGTACCTAGTGTAAGACCCAACTTGGTGCTTGGTCAACTTCATTGGTGTTCTGCACTGGACTGTTGTTATATATACTTCACTGGACAGCAACGAGAAGCCCTGTGGATGCTGCCATCCCATAAATATTTTTCTCTTGATTGCACGCCTGAGTGTGCTGAGGTTAAGAGATGGGCACTGGACCAGACAGACCGAAGTACAATCCCTGTTCTGTCACTTCCAAGCTGTGTGTCCCAGAAAAGGCTGGGCCTCTGCACCCTTACTTGTAAAGTGGAGATAACAGCACCTATCTCATTGGGGTTTTGTGAATAAATGAGAAAATGCATTTAGGATGCTTGGGTAAGGTGCCTGGTACACAGGTGATCAATAAATATTTGTTCAATGAAGGAGTTAATGAACAGAAGGCCCACAAAATGGTAGTGGTTCTTAAAGACACATCTTTCCAGGGAACCCAATCTCTGGCTGCCTTGCAATTTGGTTTCAAGTCCGGCCCCTAAGTCTGGGGTCCAGAGCAAGGCCTGACTCCACCCATTTCTACATGCCGCTGGGTGAGATAAGCGGGTGAGGCCGCGCAAGTCCAGAATCTGCCGCTGGGCTCCTTCCTAAGGACGGAGGTGTGCACACTACTTGGTCCTACCCGGCAGCAATCGCAGTCCCGCAGCCCCCACCCCGTGCGCGTGGCGCTTTGCCATCCCTCCGGCCGCCAATCACCAGGGCTCGGTCTCACCCCTGATCGGATTCACCAATAGGGCCGGAAGGCGGCCCCTCGGGGTGCTTCCGCTGTGCTCATAGGCTCTCCAGCGGTCCCGCCCGCCCCTGTTACACGTCATCCGCGCGGTGCACTGTGGGCCTTGCAGTCTGGAAAGGAGGCAACGCGGGCTAGCTGCATTGCTGGGACTTTAACTCCTGCTCCAAGCTCCAGCGCTGAGCGTCCCCGGGTTATCTCCAAACCCCCCCGGACACAAATTCCTTCTCCTAATTAGTGATAAAGTGGGAAGACGGGGCTACCCACCCGCCCCACCTTTGGAGCTGACACCCTGGGTTCCCTCCCCTCCTCGGCAGTGGGCTGGGGCCACCGAGGACCCGCGAGACTACCGGGTCCATGTAGCTCTGATAATTCAGTATCGCCTGAAATTTGAAATTCCCATTTCAGATCAAGGAGACATTCAATATCTTATTCACCTAAGAGGCAGTTTCTGGAAGGTGCGGAAGCTCTGAAAAGCCAACAGTGACTCCTGGCTTCGCTAGTTTCCCTTAAGAATCCACCACAGAACTGACCATCACGATTTTATTTAAACGATGTGACCTGTTTACATTCCAAACTGCATCACTTCTTAAGTGCATAAAAGCTGTCAATGGTGCCCATTGCTTAAGATGTAAGGTTCAGGCCCCTGAGCTAGGCATATAAGGTGCTTCATAATTATTTTGTATTTACTTATTTGCGGTTACATTTCTTAAAAGCAGCGTTTTTCAACGTCTACCACACGTCAGAATCACCTGGGGAGCTTTGTAAAAATACGAGTTCTTGTGTCCCACCCTAGACCTCAGAATTTTGGAGGGGCAGGGCAGACTTCTATGTTTTTAAAGCTACCCTGGGTAATTTTCACGTGCAACCCGGGTTAAGAACTGTTGGTTTACTGCGTATCAACACAGCCTCATGCATGTGAGCCTTTGCTTTGTGGCATCCTCGTTTTAAAGAGGTCTTCTTCCCTCTCTCTTGCCTCATCAATGCTCATCCTACAAGGCCAAGCTCAACTGTTATCCCTTCTCTTCCCTGTCCTCCAGCAGGTGATGGTTTCCTTTAGCACGTTATTCACGCTGCTTCTCCAGCATCACTGGCATGACCTGGTGACTTGTCTGTCTCCCTGGATAAGTAGGGAGTTCCTTGAGGGCAGACAAAGTGTCTTCCTTCACCCACTTCAGATCCACTGAATCAGAATCTCAAGGGGCAGGTCTCAGGCATAAATGACTTTTAAAGTCCCACTGGTGATTCTGATCCATGTCCCTATCTAGGAACTCGCTTCACAAAAGCACTGGGTACAGTAAGTAAGCATACAAATATTTGTTGCATTGAATTGATGAAGCATCTCATTTGTTTTGAAGTCAATCGTGTTGTTGCATCTGGCTGCCTTTGATTCCCCCTGGAAAGCTAAGTACCCCTCTCTTGTATCATCTTTATTCATTTACTTATTCACTTATCCGAGTATTATCATACACCATAACAAAGGCCTGGGGATTCAGGAGTAAATATAAAAACACAGTTACCACCCTATAGGCCTTAGAGTCTACTGATGTATTAATTCTATTCTAGTTATTATTAAAATTTATTTTGTATTACATTGGAATGTTTTTGCTTCCATATACTATTTATATTCAAAGGTAGGTAAAATGTCTTATTCTCTAATATCCCCAGTAGGTTGCTGGCACAGAGAAGACATTCTGTAAATGTTTATTGAATCAAGGCAGCACATTTCATAGAGCTTATTACAATTTGTTAGTATTTATTTATGTGATTATTTGAGTAATGGCTATCTGTCCCATGTGCTGCAAGCCCACTGATGACAAGAACTGAATCTATTTTGCTCATAATGTCTGACACAGGACCTGGACGGAGTAGGTGCTCAATGAATATTACTAAATACACAAATAAGAACAGAAATGCAGTCTCCCAACCAAACATCCACTCCTCTCTCCCTCCCCACTATCCCCCCAAAAGTAAAAAGTATATTCTTCCTAAACATGGAGATTTCAAGCTATGGTGAACATAAACCCAAGCTGAGATGATGCTTCTTTTACTTACTTACAGGTTGACCTGGGACTCTAGTTCAGGGTCTTTCGTTGGCCATGTCTGAAGGGGCTGGATGCCGAAGGAGAGAGACGACTTTGCTTTCCATAGAATGGTTTGTGCCATCTGACTCCCACAGGGCCCCTTCGTTAACGGGTCCATCAGTGGGCCTGGAAGCTGGGCAGCTGTCCTGAAGCAGAAGAGTTGGGAAAGGCACTAAGAGACAGAGAAGAACAGCAGGCCAATCCCTGACCTGCTTTACCCTCCTCCCAAAGGGCAGCCCCACTGGTAAGCAAGGAAGAGGGTGACACTGAAGCACCCTCAAGACCCAGGGGCCCCACCAAGACCGCATATGACCTTACTGCATCAAGGAAGCATTGGGCCATGGAACCATCCGAGTCCTGTTACATCCCTCAGCAATCAGTTAAGTCAGTGGAGTGTAAAATAAAAGGAGGCCCAGTGAGCATTTGAACAATCACAAACTTGTTTAGAGAAAGGCAGTATGAATTTGGTAAGGGAAGCTAAGTCTAGAATGCTTCTGGATAATCACTGGTGGCAGGACTTCATGGCCATCACTGCGGTAATCCAGGAGCACTTGGTTTATCTTCTAATTTAAAAATCCAAGAAAAGCCATAAAAAGGGCCTAGACTGGCAACAACACTGGAGACAAGGACCAAAGCCCACAGTTCAAGAGTAATAGCATATAGTATATATAAGCAGTAAATGCTTGCTGAATTAATAAATGCCTTGTTCATGGGAATAAACTGAGAAATGCATTCCTGAGATGTGTTTGCTCCTTTCTCTGGTGATGCATCAAGGAAGGTGGAAAAGGCAGTTGTGGGATGATGGGGCTACTTTGTTAGGAAATGCAAGCATCATGCTCCTTCTGACTGAAATTATTTTCTGAGCCAGTTGGCAGGGCTCTTCACTCACCTCTACCTCAATTGACAGACAAACAAGCCAGCAAAATCCAATTACTTGGAAATGGAAAAATAAAAAGCAATCCTATATAACACTTTGGTCAAAGGGGACTCTATAATGTCTTCTTAAGAAACATGTGACATCTCTGGCTGGAGTCGTGAGTGAATTTAAAAAAGAAAGAAAGAAAGACTGTGACAAGACAAAAGGCCTAATGGCTCAGAAAGGTTTTATGCATGAGAAGGGAGTGCTGTGAGGCTGGAGACCAAGAAAAGCGACTCCACACAAGTTGGGGCTTTGGAATCAGATAGGCACTGGCCACTCTGAAGGTTCTATAGTGGTGCCAATTAGACCCAAGGCTGCAGGCATATTAAAAAACAAACAACAACAACAACAAACCAGGCCGGGCATGGTGGCTTACGCCTGTAATCCTAGCTATCTGGGAGGCTGAGGCAGAGGAATCACTTGAACCCAGGAGGTAGAGGTTACAGTGAGCTGAGATCGCACCACTGCACTCCAGCCTGGGTGACAGAGTGAGACTGTCTCAAACAAAACAAAACAAAACAAACAAACAAAAAAACCTCAAAAAAGTCACCGTAATGACCTGTGCCTAATGCAGGAAGGATTCAAGACTCACATAACCTCCTACCTGTCCCCTTTGTCTTCTCTCTTGCCAGGTCCCTCTGGTATTCCTCTTATAAATGATGACCTGGCTTCCCCCATTGCCTTTCCTGGGCCCAAGAGGCCACATGCTGCATACCTGACCCAGACTTCTAGGTGATCTCACTGTAGGCTGGCTTCAGGCCATTTATCTTGGCAGCAACTAGATAGACATCAAAGGCTCAAGTGGCCACTTATGACAAAGCGCAAGAAACCAGGGTTCTGTTATCAGTTGTTCTTTACCCAAAGGAACCCCGAGTCTTCTAAAACCCAGTGTCACTAGAGTTTACGGCTACCTTAGTGATACACCAACAAATAAATAACAAATCAGGGCTTTGGGATGAGAGACACTTTCTTTTTCTTTTGAACCTCCCAGATTTAATTACAAAGATAATACTTGTATGCAAAAGATTTATTAAGCAGTGCTCTCAAAAGATACCGATAAGGGAGTGGAGGAAGCAGGACAGGGAACGAGAAGAAACCCAGTGAAACTTCAGTTTCAGGCAGAGCCCTGTGGAGGAACAGCTTCCACGTGACTGACGCTGTGCTGTCCGACTTGGTAGCCACTAGCCACTACTGAGCAACTGAAATGGGGACATCCCAAGTGAAGTGTGTTATACACTGGGTTTTGAAGACTTAGTACAAATAAAAATGAATTTTAAACATCTCAATACTTTTTCAAACTGATTACATGTTGAATGATATAAATACATTGTTAGAATGATTTTAATTAAAAAAAATTTTTTTTGAGACAGGGTCTCACTCTGCCACCCAGGATGGAGTGCAGTGGCACAATCATAACTCACGATAACTTTGAGTTCCCAGGCTCAGGAGATACTCCTGCCTCAACCTCCTGAGTAGCTGGGACCACAGGTGTGCACCATCACACCTGGCTAATTTTTTAAAACATTAATTGTATAGACATGGGTCTCCCTATGTTGCCCACAGTGGTCTGAAACTCCTCAGCTCAAGTGATCCTCCCACCTCAACTTCCCAAAGTGTTGGGATTATAAGCATGAGTGCCATGCCTAGCCCCTTATGAAAATGAATTTTAATGTGGCTACTAGAAAATGTAAAGTCACATATGTAGCTTGCTTTATATTTTGGACACTGCTGCTCAAGGTAACTGACATCTCAGACTTGTCCCCACCTGAGACAAGGGGCGAGGCTTCCATTTCCTGCAGCCTCAGTCACTGGCTGAGGGCCACAGGGTGGGAGTGAGGATGGGGTGCTGTAAAGGCCCAAGTGAATCCTTCAAGCTGTCTACGCATGTGGGGTGCAAGGGTGCAAAGGCAGTTCACCTGTGAGTCACCATTTTGAGTGCTGGCGGTGCATGGAACTCAGGATGGGAAAAAGAGCACAGAAACGGTAAAAGGACCTGAGAGCATCTAAGGGGACTGGCTGACGATGTCCATGACACCCCCCACCCCACTCCCTTTCCTCTTCAGTAGCTCCCTACCACTTCAGTAGTTTGGCCTCCTACCATTCTTTTCTCTATCTGCAAACCTTTATGCAATATATATGCTCAGACTATACAATGTTCTGTGACTTGCTTTTCTTTCTAAACTAGAGGTCTTATACATCTTTCTACATCAGTAAATATGCATGCATCCTTAATTTGGAATACTACAGAATACACTGTTTACATTCTTCTTAGCTTTTTAATCTTTAAATACTAAGATGATTTAATTGTCTTACCATGTTCTTTTCCAGCCCTTTAATATTTAAGATTTTATTAAAAATTTAAAAGGCTAGCCTTTTTAAACCTTTTCTCATTTAATTTTATCTTTTTGCCATCTTTACTCTTAGAGTTCTTTTTTTGCACTTTCATCTAATTCTTTGACTTCTGAAACTGTTCAGATTTTGTCTCATCACTGTTAATTTTAATTCATTTACTCATTTATTTTTTCTAGTCCTAACTTTCTAATTAAAAAAAATATGTTCCTCTTAACCTTCTGACATATTTTACCTTTATCTTCTCACTATTTAAAATATATAGCAGTTGAAGAACTTCTTGGAAAGAAGTGGAGTAAGTACTCATCTGCATAATAACTCCTTGGCGCTCTTGGAAAAAAGCAAAAAATAGCTCAATATATAAAGACAACTTATTGAAACAAGAGAGTGGCCAAACTCCATGCTAGAACTCTGAGATCTGCTACATATGACTAAGTGTAGACAAACTGAAAGAGATCATTGAGAGTCTGTACATCTCCCATAATGTGAGGGAAATGACCTGGCGTGTCCTGAAGGCCTGGCCAGGCTTGATTTGGAGGGGTGAGGACTGGCAGCAAGGGTGGGACTGGGCAGAGGGTTTCCTCTTCTTTTTGTTTTTTTTCACTGTCCCAGCTTTCTAATGAGAAAGGGTGACCTTCTGAAGACAGGCTGCAAAGAAGAGAAGGATAAGTATGTCTTAGGAGCCACTTAGATCTCTTGAAAGATATTAACCAGAAGTACACGTGAACCTGCCCAAAGAAAGACTACAAGTCAGGGGAAATCACACTGACCCACAGAGGGTCTTGCCTTGAAGTGAGGGGTGAAGGCTGGAAATTCAAGGGAAGCCCTGCCAGGGGGGTCAGATACAGCACAGGAACAGGGAATTGGGTGGACTGATGGGAAAATGTGGGACTGGTAAGAAGAGATGGCACATTCCTATTGCCTCTGTACCCTCCCCACTTCCTGAGGCCAGACCTCAAGCTCAGATTCTAAAAGAGAAGATCCAACCATTGCTCAGATAGAGCGGGAGGGAGTCTAGGTGGTTCCACCCACATTATTAGTGGGTACGTGACCCAGGAGAGCTGCTGCTAGTCAAAGATGAACATGCAAGACTACCGAGCACAGGACCTATGAGAAACGGCAGCACCGGGCAGATGAGGAGTACAGATCAGGAGGTTTCCACAGGGAGCACATGAAAAATAAGACACCAAGAGAACAAAGGTTCTCTCAAAATGTCAAATACTGCAATAGGCAGATTTCACAAGGCTCTAGGATAAATATCCCAGAATAAGGTAGGAGAAAGGATGATTCAGTGTGGAGGTGCTTTCTCGGGGCAGTGGACCTGTAGGAGAGGACATGGGGGTATCCCTGAGCAGCTCTCCTATGGAAAGTGTTTTTGTATGTATGTGGTTTCCTATTTGACAGAGGACAGCACTGAGAGGCATACAGTTTACAGTTTTCCCCTCCTGTGTTGTGACTCCCAAGCCCTAGGTGTGCCTTGAGTCTCACTATTGTGAATCCAAAGGGATAGGGGTAGAGAGAAACATAGCCTACTTCACAGTTAGGCCTCTCCTCAAGGCCACAAGAAAGTAACAGCAGTCCAGAGAACTTGTATGGGAGCTGGACTGGGCCCCTCTAGCTGTAGCAGCCACAGCCAGGCCTGATGAGGCCTAATTATGAAGTCTAAAAGAGACCATACTTTGGGAGGCCAAGGTGGGCGGATCACAAGGTCAGGAGTTCGAGACCAGCCTGGCCAACATGGTGAAATCCCGTCTCTACTAAAGATACAAAAAAATTAGCCAGGCATGGTGGCATGCTCCTGTAATCCCAGCTACTCAGGAGGCTAAGGCAGGAGAATCGCTTCCTGGGAGGCAGAGGTTGCAGTGAGCTGAGATCACACCATTGCACTCCAGCTTGGGTGACAGGGTGAGACTCTGTCCTCAAAAAAAAAAAAAAAGGCCAGGTGCGGTGGCTCATGCCTGTAATCCCAGCACTTTGCAAGGCCGAGGTGGGTGGATCACCTGAGGTCGAGAGTTCAAGACCAGCCTGACCAACATGGAAAAACCGTGTCTCTACTAAAAATACAAAATTAGCCGGGGTGGTGGCACATGCCTGTAATCCCAGCTACTTGGGAGGCTGAGGCAGGAGAATCGCTTGAACCCGGGAGACGGAGTTTGCGGTGAGCCAAGATCGTGCCATTGCACTCCAGCCTGGGCAACAAGAGCAAAACTCCGTCTCCAAAAAAAAAAAAAAAAAAAGACCACGGAAGAACACAACTGTGCCCAGAAGGCATCTCAAATATTAGTAGGGAGACCCCTGAATGCAGCACAACAGCAAAAAGGACAAGATCTCAGTTTTGGCTCCTTCAACTTGGCAGCCACTTCACCACCCTGATCACTGACCTTCAGCCATATCCCACAGGGAACATGGGAAGCTTCAGGGAGCTACACCCACTCACTTGCACCCTTAATCTTGCACACTCCTTGTTCTGATTGTTCACTGAAAACTACCTGGACCCAGTCATAAATCATCATTCTTGCAGGTCTTCAAACCAATATCAGCTTTTGAGGTTGGAGTGATGCAGCCACCAAGTGAGCAGCAACCCCCGCAGAGCTGGCGTAGTGGGAGGCTACAGTGAGCAGCCGGCTGTCAGTGGACGAATCAGGAGTGGACACCAGATTCCCTGTCACCAAATCTAAACTGGCCCCCTCCCATGCACACTCCTTATATGCTATCACCTCCTACTCCACAGCCCTCATCACTGTTGGAAGTCATCCTAGTTACGCATTTGTTTATTGGGACATGGTCTATCTCCCTCCACTAGAATGTGAGCTCCATGAGGGGGCAGGAACCTCATCTGTTTTGTTCATGGTGTATCCCAAGCACTTAGCACATAGCAGTCTCCACAAATAGCTGCTGAATGAATACATGACTATGTGAATGCCAAAAGCATTAGAGAGATGTTCATCTGGCATAGGGAGAACATGTCAGGTTGATCTGGCCTTTCTTGAATGAGGTCACTGCTGGCTTCAGTCAGGCGGA
This sequence comes from Symphalangus syndactylus, assembly GCF_028878055.3. NCBI lineage: Eukaryota > Metazoa > Chordata > Mammalia > Primates > Hylobatidae > Symphalangus > Symphalangus syndactylus. Next base: position 17,590,920 of record NC_072425.2, read on the forward strand.
TGGGAAACCTGTTCCACGGCTTTACCAGTCTCTGATAGGCAGCTGCTTTGTGAGGACTGTGACAAGTGCACAGGAGCAAAGACAATCCATCTGCAAAACATCAACCTGGGCTTGATCTATGGAACTGACACTGGGGAATACTTAGTGGCTGGCAGTGCTTCTAGAGACACTTTTTTCTCTGGTCATAAAATGCAAGACAGATATTTATGTCCTTACTTTCATTTGTGCTGAAACTATGCAATTGCTGACACTTATGGTTGGAAAGTCTACCTCAAGCACCCAACTGAAGCTGGACTGCCCATTTTTACCTCTTCACCCAATAAGGTGGTTCCCACATGAGCATGCCAGCTATGCAACAGCACACCCATGTACAGGGAACCTTTGGCTACTGTGTGACCAACTTTCCATCAATATGTCTCATTTATTTTTGTTATGATTAGAGAAAAATATTGTCTGTGGCAGATACTGTGGAATGACTTGCTCAATACCCACTTCAGTCCCCTTCCACTGTGCAAAAGTTGGAAAGCTAAAACTTAAATGTTCTCAACTCCTTTGCAGTTAGAGTTCTGGATGTGATTTAGATTCCACAAGTCAGATGCACTCATGAGAGACTCTGACTTGGAACTGAGTCAGTGGTGCAAAAGAGAGGATACAAGCATCGTTCTGGTTTTACAGACAGTGACAAGGGTATCATGGTTCTAGAGTCAGCAGCTTCTTGATTCTCCAGCTTTCTGAAGTAGCAGTGGTGGCTCTGGGGATCCAGGCAGAGTCGGCAGCATGGGTCTGTAGTTAGTCAAGGTGCCAGGAGCTCCTTGCTTCTTGATTGATCAGCTTCTTGACATGATGTGGCAGCTTTCCTTTCCTGAAGACAGTAGAGCAGAGTGGTCCTGGGAGCTCAGACAGCAGTCGGCTCTCCAGCCCTTCCAACAAAATTGTACACACTTAATTCCCTGGATCAGTAAAACATCCCTTACTGCTTATATTGGGTAGAGTGGATTCTGTTGTCTGCAACAGATTACTAACTGATATGCCTTTTTTAGTGTCTGTCAGATTGGATTGTGAGCTTAACAGTTTAAATGACCCTGTGCACAGCGTAGAGTAGGGCACAAATTTCTTCTTCTGGCAGAAGCAATGGATAACCTCCAGGGCAACAAAAAGAGACTGCATATTTTTACTGGAATACATAGGAATGTTGTCTTTTAGAACAAAAGAGAGCCTGCTCAAAGCACTAGGTATTTCTGCTCGAGCAGCAAAGAAATGTTGAGGAGCAACCAAAAGAATAGCACACCAGGGTTGTGTGGAGGCTCACACCTGTAATCCCAGCACTTTGGGAGGCCGAAGCAGGGGGAACTGAGGCCAGGAGTTCGAGACCAGCAAGGGCAACATAGTGAGACCTTGTCTACAAGAAGTTTAGTCCTAGTTACTCAAGAGGCTGAGGTGGGAGGATCAGGTGAGAAGATCACTTGAGCCCAGAAGTTCAAAGTTACAGTGAGCTATGGATCACGCCACTGTGCACCTGACTGTCTGGTCTAGAGACAATAGGTCTAGAGACCCTGTTTCTAACAGCACACTAATTGAGAATACTTCTGAGGTCACCGTTACACTGGAGTGTGATTGTGCTATCACTGGTGCTGACCTGCTTAGCATTGTTTTGAGTCTTTTCAAGTTTGTTACCAAAAATTATATTCAAAAGTGTGCAGAAAACATAAAATAGTTGAGAAATACTAGTCTAACTTAGAGATGCTTTGACATTTCCGATAACATTTTTTACTGCTCCTTATAGTAAGCCATCCTAGCTTGGAGCAGAACTAACTGTAGGAATGTACTTTCAGTTGCTGAGTCCAACCAGTTTTAGCATACCTCATACCCACTGTGATTTCAGGTCTAGCCAACGGCCATATGCCGAGTGAGCCTAATTTCTCTGTAAATGAAACCCTGTCAACTGTGGTAAGGCAGCTGTCATATCCTCCATGAATTTTCTTTTTCATGTAAAACACTACTCTCCCATATTGATTTTTTCCCTTTTTGGATCACTTCCATCAGATATAAACATCTTTATAAAACAAGAGCTAAAAAACCCAAACAAAAACATACAAACAAAAACAAATTTTCAACTCACATTCCCTCCACCTGTGCAAAGAGTTGACTATATTCGTTGTTTCCAATCATCTCCTTTCATTATCTCTTGAAGCCAGTCCAGTGAGATTTTCACCCTCACTGTTCCAAAGAAACAGTTTTGTCAAAGGCCACCAATGGACCAATGATGCTAAACCCAGTGGTCAACTCTTAGTTCTTCATTTTGTTTGACCTATCAACATATGACACAGAAAATCACTCCCTCTTTGTTTTTCTTAAAAAAAAAAAAAAAAAAAACTATATGAATCTTACTTCCCCCAAATAAAAAAATGTCAATCATTTATGTATCCATGACACAATGATTTCACATTCAAGTCTCAAGTCTACATTTCACTTGAGATTTATATGAACAATTAATCAAAGTCTACCAAATCACAGGTTACCTTTCCTGACTAATAAAGTTTCTGTAGTGATTCTCTTTCCTAACATCTCCTGATATCCCTTTTTTCCACAAAATTTTTATGTTTCCCTATTTCACTGTGATTCACAGTCACATTAAATAACAAAGCTAAACAAAACAAAAACCTTGGTGCATTCTTTCAAACGTTTCCTACCTGAGGATCCATGTCTGCTCTGTCCTAAGGCAGCCACCAACCACAGGTGGCTACTCAGCACTTAAAATGTGGCTAGCCTGAAGTGAGATGTGCTATAAGTGTAAAATGCATACTAGATTTTGAAGACAGTATGGGAAAAAAGGAAACTTTCTCAATAATTTGGCCACTAGAATTTTTAAATTACATATGCAATTCTGTACCCTGGCTATTGCCAGAAGCTGCTTATTTCTCTTCACTTAACACATATGTATATGCTAGCTATCTTTCCGAGCAGAAATATAAATTCTAACAGATTATTTATATTATATTGACATACTTCTGATGGACTTAAAAATAAAACTTTTATAAGTGCTATGGTCTAATGTCTGTGTCTCTCCAAAATTCATATGTTGAAACTTAATCCCCAACGTGATGGTATTAAGAGGTGGGGCCTTTGGGAGGACACGAGGGGTCAGCTCTCATGAATATGTCCTTTTGTGTCCGTATAACAGAATCCCAAGAGAGCTTATTCACCTCTTCTACCACATGAGGACACAAAAGGCGCTGTAACAGGCCCTCACCAGACACCAAATCTGCTGGTACCTGGATCTTGGACTTTACAGCCTCCAGAAGTGTGAACAATAAATTTCTGTTGTTTATAAATTACTCAATCTAAAGGATTTTGTTTTAGCAGCCCAAATGGACTAGGGCAACAAGCAATCCTACAGTGAATAGCCTTCTTCGTAAATCTCTTTGGGCAGTCACACCTCATTGCTAACTCATACTTGCTTACTGTCCTCTAAGATCCTAGCTCTAGAGACAACCAGATGTGGGGTTTCTATTTTCCCACATCTCTACACTCTCTGCCTCTGTATATCTCTGCATGCCGCTGTAGAACTTCTCCTCCCAGGAAAACCAGCCGTGAGTCTCACTGTAAAGGACAAATCTTTTATAATTTTCCTACAGCACTGTTTGTCAGACTTCATCTCTCTTAAGATCTTTAACTCTAGAAACCAGACAACCAAGCATAATCTCTCATATTAACCTTCTAAAGCAAAACTAATTTGACTATTGTCTTCCTCCAAGAAAGGAAGCTGGTTTGCATTAATTTAAAATCTTAGTGAATAATAAAAGTTGTTTTTTCTCTGCTCTTAGGAGAACAGACATAATATGAACATTAATTTTCTTCTGCTGGCCCTAAGAGCCCATTATGTCAGCCCAATACAAGACAGCTTTTAATAGTCTTTCCCAAGAAGACTGTTGTTTTTCCAAAAGAAAACTGACAGCAGCAGATTTATTTGTGATTAAATACTTAAGGGCCTGATACAAAAAAAAGAGTAATAACCTAACACAGAGGAATGAAGACTGTGAAAAAAGCTCACGTTAAAATATTTGTTCACAAAACTACCTGAAAAAAAGAAAGTCTGCAAAACTACAAGAAAAACAAACTCTAAGAGTCCCAAGAAACATAAGGAAGAAGAAAAGGAGGCACCCCGATGCATAATGGATAACTGCTCTTTTCTGAACTTATCTTGGCCTGGAAAGCAACATTCAGGAACAAGAAAGCATTTGTCTTGGCATCGAATTTGTTCTCACAAGGCGTGGGTTCTATGCATTACTAATAAGGAAACCACCATGTACAGAGCAATATTTGGGAAAGTAGAAAATATGTTTTCCATTTGTAATTCAAAATCTTCTGTCTATGGTAGGGCTCTGCACCCACAGTGGCTAAACTTAGCAAGCATAATCTAACCACTTAACTAAGGCAGTCTTTTACAACAAAAACTAAAAAAAATACAGAAACCCCAATTCTGTGACCCTGGGTGGCATCTGGGTATCCATATTTTGGAAAAGCATTCCAGATATAATGACTTTTTTTTTCTGCCAACCCACTATCAATTCCCTTCTTCTGGTAATAGCACTGTGGTTTTCCTTTGAGAAATCGCTACCTCTTGGTCTTTGTGAATGGAAGATTTCAGCATGTGACCAGGCCCAGCCAATCAGCATGTTTCACCCCCTTCTAGCCAAAGCAATTGGTTCAAGGATAACCATGGAACCCAAGAGAGCCAATGAATGTCAACTCAGGGACATATGCTAGAATTATTATTGTTATTGTTATTTTAACAGACAGGGTTTCACTCTGTCACCCAGGCTGGAGTGCAGTGGCATGATCCTGGCTCACTGTAGCCTCAAGCTCCTACTCTAGTGATCCTCTCATCTCAGCCCCCTGAGTAGCTGGGACTACAGGCATGCAACACCATGCCCAGCCAATTTTTATTTTATTTTTTATTTTCTTTTGAGACAAGGTCTTGCTCTGTCACCCAGGCCGGAGTGCAGCGGTATAATCATGAGTCACTGAAACCTCGACCTCCTGGACTCAAAAATTTTGGGATTACAGGCACAAGCCACCATGCCAAGTCATATGCTAGAATTATTGAGAAAGCAGCACTATATTTCTGCTGGGATCCTACATTGAAAGTAAGTCTGGAGTAGTTAACTTTCTTTGCCTCAATGAGGAAAGGCCTTGAGAATAAAGTCAACTCAGAAGATGAAGACTACTAATATCATTATTTAAGCACCTGGAGCCATCTTTTCCTAACGCTTGGTCTACCCCAGCATTTTGCAATTGCAGGAACCAATAATTCTCCTTTGCTTGTCATTCATAGCTTTTGACAATATTAAGAAAAAATTTAACTACTGGTAAGGCACTGATATCAGCCAATCAGGAAAGATGCTAATGCAGGCTGGGCATGGTGCCTCATGCCTATAATCCTAGTGCTTTGATAGGCCAAGGTGGAAGGATCACTTGAGCCTAGGAGTTCGAGGCCAGCCTGGGCAACACAGGAAGACCTCATTTCTACAAAAAAATTTAAAAATTAGCCAGGAGTAGTTGTGCATACTTGTAGTCCTAGCTACTTAGGAGGCCGAGGCAGGAGGATCATTGAGCCCAGGAGTTCAAGGCTGCAGTGAGCTATGATCATACCACTGTACTCCAGTCTGGGCAACAGAGTGAGACTCTGTCTTTTAAAAAGACAAAAAGAAAGGATGTTGATGAGTTACTACTCCTGCTTCAGTAGCTGAAGGAGAAGGGTTCAATGGTGATTACAAGTGGGTAAGAGCCACCTGACAAGGCTACACCTGGAATCAGCCTACGAACATTGGTACTACAAGTGGCCATGAGAGCATCATGAGTGATGGGTGGCAAGAATAATGAGGCAAGCTTTGACTTCACTCTCAGGGAAAGATAATGCAGCTGCTCAATACTAAAAAGGCTTGTTTTATGAAGTGGTGGGCTCCTGGACCTTAGATGTAAGAAACAGAAGCCAGATGATCAACTACAAAGGTTGTTGCAGGAAAGATTCTGGTATTACTCAGAGGGTGGGTTTTCGAAGTACTGTATGTCCCTGGGCCAGCAGTATGGCATTACTTATGAGCGTGTTAAAAACAGATTCAGAGAACCCACTGATGACCTTGTGAATCAGAATCTCTGGGGGTGGGGCCCAGGCAACTGTGTTTTAAGAAGCCCTCCTCCTGTCTATGCTCTGTTTGAGAACTGTATTAGCAATCTGACTCAGTTTCATGAGCCCCATTCCACAGATTCCGACTAAGTAGATTTGGGGTGAGGCTTGAGAATCTGTATTTCTAACAAGATCTTAGGGAATGCTGATGCTGCTGGTCCAGGGACCACACTTTGAGAAGCACTGTCTGAGCAGTTGGCCTAGGTGATGTCTAAAGTTCCATTCAAAGTTGAGATTATTTGATCTTCAGGATTTACCTCACAAATTCAATCCTACTAATATATAACCCTGTTAATGTGGTAGCTCATATGTGGTTTGGCCTCTATGAAATATTGCAGCCAAAATGACACAGCTCAGCAATCGAAAATAATTTAAAATTATTTCTGGTTCATCAATTGCTTGATCACCACAAAGGGACAAAAGACAACAGATATATGTCTTAAAATATAGTTTGCCTGGCCGGGCATGGTGGCTCACGCCTGTAATCCCAGCACTTTGGGAGACTGAGGCAGGCGGATCACGAGGTCAGGAGATCTAGACCATCCTGGCTAATACAGTGAAACCCTGTCTCTACTAAAAATACCAAAAAAAAAAAAAAAATTAGCTGGGCGTGGTGGTGGGCGCCTGTAGTCCCAGCTACTAGGGAGGCTGAGGCAGGAGAATGGCGTGAGCCCAGAAGGCAGAGCTTGCAGTGAGCTGAGATCGCACCACTGCACTCCAGCCTGGGCGACAGAGCAAGACTCTGTCTCAAAAAAAAAAAAAAAAAAATATATATATATATATACACACACATATATGTGTATATATATGTATATATCTATATATATGTATATATATGTGTGTATATATATACACACATATATGTATATATTATATATGTGTGTATATATATACACATATATGTATATATTATATATGTGTGTATATATGTATATATTATATATGTGTATATATGTATATATGTGTGTATATATATGTATATATGTATATATGTGTGTATATATACATATGTGTGTGTATATATATATCATTTGCCTGTATTAGCCTCCCTCACACAAAGTAGGTTTTCCTGTATGTTTCACCTCTAAACACCCCTAAAAGTTTTGTTCAGCCAATTTTAACCATTTCCCTAGGTACCTATTGTCCTTTTCCTCACCTCCTCTCTTCCTAAATCTGCAGCTCAAAAATGCAACAAAGCAAAGCGGAACCTTATTCTGAGGGCAGGGAAGGAGGAAAAACTGAATAGGCAAAGCTGAAGTTTCAATCAGGCAAGGGGAGGAAAAGGTTGAGAAGAATTTTTATGTAAATGTCTTTTTTTTTTTTTTTTTTTTGTGAGATGGAGTTTCACTCTTGTTGCCCAGGCTGGAGTGCAATGGCGTGATCTTGGCTCACTGCAACCTCTGCCTCCTGGGTTCATGCGATTCTCTTGCCTCAGCCTCCTGAGTAGCTGGGATTATAGGCATGCGCCACCACGCCGGCTAATTTTGTATTTTTAGTAGAGACGGGGTTTCTCCATGTTGGTCAGGCTCGAACCCCCGACCTCAGGTGATCTGCCTGCCTCGGCCTCCCAAAGTGCTGGGATTACAGGCATGAGCCACCACGCCCGGCTGAATGTTAGTTACCATTTACTAAAGCTTTGTGCCAGGTACTGTTTTTTAGCACTTTGCATAAATTAGTTCATTTAAAGCTGACAGCAATACTTTGAGGCAGGTCATTTTATAAAGGAGTTAACCAAGGCTCAGAGGGGTTACGCAACTTGTCCAAGTTCACAGGTGGTGAGTGAAAAGACAGAAACTTGAACCAAGTCTGTCTCACTCCAAAGCCCTTGTTCTTTAACACTATCTGATGTGCCTTCCTACAAAATGATGGCAAATACATCCAGGGCAAGTGGTTTAACAGCATAAGTGTCTTACTCTACTGCATCCAGGTTTCCCAGCTACTCTCTCACTGCCCCTGCCTGGAGGCCTAATGCCTGGGCTATTCCCATCGCCTTTACATTAATCCGTTTGCTGTGTCTGCAGGCTAGTTAGTTATCAGAGCTGACATCAGATATTTAGCCAACAGAGTTGCCAAAGTGAAAATAAGGCCTTTCTTCTCCTGATGCCAACAGGATGCTTAGGTAAATAGGGCTAAATCAGATTCTGAAAGGCCCTAAACATGAGGCATTTAAACTGCTGGGTATGGTGGCTCAAGCCTGTAACCCAGCACTTTGGGAAGCCAAGGCAGGAGCATAGCTTGAGGCCAGGATTTTGAGATCAGCCTGGGAAACAAAGTGAGATCAAGTCTCTACACAAAATTTTAAAAATTAGCTGGGCATGGTGGTGTTCACCTGTAGTCTCAGCTACTCGGGAGGCTGGGGTTGGAGAATCGCTTGAGTCCAAGAGTTCAAGGATGCAATGAGCTATGATTGTGCCACTGCACTCCAGCCTGGGCAATAGAGTGAGACTTTGTCTCAAAAATAAATGAATAAATAAATAAAATTGATATAACAGGAAATGAGAAAGAATTAAGGACTCTGGATAAGGGAGGCTAATCTGGTAACAGGCCCACAATTGAGGCAGGCGCTGTTGCCTCTGAAGCACCTGCAGAGCTTTCTGAACATCCACATGCCCAGTGCCACTCTGGACTTTCTGAATCAACAGGCCTGGAGCAGGGGCACCCATATGCACATGTATGGCTAAGATGGTCCACAGGTGATTCTGATGCACAGTCAGGGTTGTGAGGTAACTTGGATTAATGAATTAAGGAGGTAGATTTTTGAGGCAACAAAAATAAGGGGAGAAGGTATAAATAGATGAATATTTATCTGTTTTAAGTTAAGGAATTCACTTTTACTTAAGCATGAACAAGGCCAGGCACAGTGACTCACACCTGTAATCCCAGCACTTTGGGAGGCTGAGGCGGGTGGATTACTTGAGGTCAGGAGTTTGAGACCAGCCTGGCCATCATGGTGAAACCCCGCCTCTAGTAAAAAATACAAAAGTTAGCCGAGTGTGGTGGTGGGCGCCTGTAATCCCAGCTACTCAAGGCTGAGGCAGAAGAATCGCTTGAACCCAGGAGGCGGAGGTTGCAATGAGCCGAGATTGAGCCACTGTCCTCCAGCCTGGGTGACAGAGCAAGACTGTGCCTCAAAAAAAAAAAAAAAAAAAAAAAAAAGCATAAACAGGAGGAAGATCTGACTAAATTTTAAAACAACAACCACAATTTTAAAAAGCTTTATCAGAAACATAAAGAAAATAAAAAGGCAAATAATAAACTGGAAAAAGTATTTGCTATATATTTGACCCAAACAATTAATTTCCTTAATAAATAAATAAAAAGTGCTTCAATTCAATAAGGAAAAAATAAGCATTCCAAAGGAAAATAGACAAAGTGTATGCATCCATATTTCATAAAAATAAGTACAAATTATGGATAAATATAAGGAAAAGTTTCACCTCACTATGAAACAAAGAAATTCAAATTAAAACAAGGTACCACTTTGGCAAATATTTATAAATGATAATGCCTAGTATTGACAGTGGGGAAAAACAGGCACACTCATATGCCCTTGGGGGACTATAAATTGGTACAACTCTCTGGTGAGCAATTTAGCATTATGCTTCAAAAGGCTTTAAAATGTTCATTTTCTTTGATCCAATAACTCCCATCACTTCTATAAATTTATGATGACCTCTTTATAAAAGTTGACCTCTTCATAGCAAACAAATGCACATGGATTTACAGCCTCTTTAGTAAGAGTGAAAAACTATAAGTAAACTACATGTGTCCAATAAATAAATGGTAATATATCCATATGACAGAATACCAGGTAGCAATTTAAAATAGATTTCACAAATGTTTAAGGATGTGTGGAAATCCTTACACTATATTAAGTGGAAAAGCAAGTTAAAACATTAATATAAATATACACATACATAGTTAAGAAAAAAGGCTAGTTAATACCTAGTGGTATTATGGGTAAATAAAAATTTAATTATCCTTTTATATTTTTCTTGATTTTTCAGATTTCTTCTCACAAACACAAATTAGTTTTATTTTGTTTTATTGAGATAGGGTCTTGCTCTGTTGCCCAGGCTGGGGTGCAGTGATGCAATCACAGCTCACTGTAACCTCAAACTCCTGGGCTCAAGTGATCCTCCTGACTCAGCCTCTGGAGTAGCTGAGACTACAGGCATGTGCCCCTATGCCTGGCTAATTTCTTTTCATTTTTGTAGAGATGGGGTCTTGCTATGTAGCCCAGGCTAGTCTTGAACTCCTGAGGCCTCAAGTGGTCCTCGTGCCTCAGCCTCCCAATGCACTGAGTATAGGTGTGAGCTGCTATGCCCAGCCACAAATTAGTTTTGTCTTGTTTTGTTTTGTTTTGAGACGGAGTCTCACTCTTGTGGCCCAGGCTGGAGTGCAGTGGCGCAATCTCAGCTCACTACAACCTCTACCTCCTGGGTTCAAACAACTCTCCTACGTCAGCCTCCTCAGTAGTTGGGATTACAGGCACCCACCACCACATCCGGCTAATTTTTGTATTTTTAGTAGAGATGGGGTCTCACCATGTTGTGCCAAGCTGGTCTCAAACTCCTGACCTCAAATGATCCATCCGCCTTGGCCTCCCAAAGTACTGGGATTACAGGCATGAGCCACTGCGCCTAGCCCACAAATTAGTTTTATAGTCAGAAAAAATGATAATCATTATTATCCTACAGCTGATAAGATAATGTCATGGAGTATCAAATAGAGAATAAGAAAACTCTGGAAGCCAGGAAATCATTAGTCTTTCAGGTGTAAGGTTATGAAGACAAAGGAGAGGGTAATAAAAGTGGGAATTCAAAGGAAAACATTTTCTAAACTGGCACTACCCAATATGGTAGACTTTAGTCCTAGGCGGTTAAATTAATTAAAGCTAAATAAAATGTAAAATTCAGTTCCTTAGTTCAAGTAGCCACATTACAAGTGCCGCATGGCCACAGGTGGCTAGAGGCTACCATAACAGACAGCATGGATTATATGTTTCCATCACTGTGGAAAATTCCATGGGACAGCGCTGCTCCATGCATTCCACTTCAGGCCTGAGGGATCCAGCTTCCGGCTTGTCTCTTCAGCCTCATCCCTTGGTTCAGTTTCTCACATCCTTCATGCTCCAGCAACAGGCATGTAAGCACCATGAGCACAAAGACCGTATCTGTCTAGTTCTCCAAGTCTAGTGGGGGAGACATACTACCTGGGTAACTACACGCAGTGTTATGTGGCCTTGAAGACAGGTGCGCAGATTATTAACACAGCAAAGAGCTCAATCTGGGGTTCAAGGAAGACTTCCGAAGGAGGAGGGGTGGGCGTATACAGAGAGGAAAGGAAAGAAAATTCTAAGTAGACAGAAGAGTATGATATGAATAAGGGCCCAGAAGAGAAACAGTGCAGCACAAGGGAGGAAGCACTAGCGGGTCAGACACTGACTCATACAACACACAGTTGATGTCCCATGGGCCAGGCCTGAGACAGCTCTGGGCACCCAGCAGTGACCAGGCCAGCTCTGTTCCCTGCCCTCGCGATGCTTATATGCCAGGCTCACCAGTACTGCTGGAGCGCCAAGGGTGAGGCAGGGAATGCCAAGAACTGAGGATGGAGGGAAAAGGCCAAGTCAAGGGCCCCGCACCTCACCTTAAGGATCCTGGTTAGTTTGCTTTTTATCCTAGCAATGGAATCCTCCTATTGGCCTCAGTGCCGGTTGGAGTCCACATCCTTCTCTCTCTCTGTCCCCCACTCTGGTCCCTACCACTGCTGCGGGTGATGGGGAGCTCCTCAAGGGGTGTTGGCCGCGAAGGGCACAGTCATGGCTTTAGGGAGACCCCTTTCGCGGCCGGCTGGGGTGTGGATTTCAGAGGTGTCAGGACAGAGACGGGAAGTGTGGCTGAGAGGACGCTGGAGTCATCTCCAAGACCTGGGAAAATAGTAGGGCCGACTTGAGCGACGTCGAAGCAGGAGAATCCGTTCCAAGTTCAGGGAATGCCAGGGAAGCTGAGGGGAGGGCACGCGCCTGGGCGGCGGTCGTCCCGTGAGAGGCCCCGGGGGAAGAGCAGCCGAGGGGCGCCGGCGGCCCAGGCAGAGGCCAGCGTCGCGAGGGAGAGGGGCGCGCGGGCCGCGGGCACCAGGCCGAGCCGGGCCGCGGAGGCAGCAGGTGCGCGGCTGCCAGGGCACGCGGGCGCCGGAAGGAAGCCTCCAGTGGACCGAGGGGTGAGCTCCCGACCTTGCCCTTGAGGGTTTACCAGAGGTGGGCAGGGCACGTTCTCCTCAGCTCATGCCCCGCCGAAGCCGCGGGCGTGCGGGGCCTGCCACTGGACCAACGCTTCTGGACGCCCGACACCCGTCCCTGCACCTCCCGCGCGACGGCCCGGCCCCTCCCACAGCCCACGGCCGCTCAGCCCGGGCTCCGCGCCCGGTCTCCTCAGAACCTCCGCCGACCCTTCCCACGCCACGGCCTCGCCCCGCTGTCCCTTTACATCGCCATCCCCCCACGTGGCCAGCACCCCGTCCGGCCGCACCCCTCCCCGGCCGCAGTACCTTGGGCTCTCGAAGCTGCATCCCCTGCGCCGCAGCGCCGCCCTCTTCTGCCGCAGGAGCGCAGCGGCCACCCCGCCGGGCTCCGGCTCCATCGCCCCGGGCGGGGGCCGCGGGCTCGGGCGCACTCGGGTGGGCTCGGGCCTCGGCCGGCCGCTCGGCTCGCGCGCCGCAGCCCACGTCCCGCCCCACGCCCCTCGCTGGACCCAGGCCCCGCCCCGGCCCCGCCCCGAAACACGGCCCAGCTCGCCTCGCGCCTCTCATCCTGGCTCAGGCCCCGCCCCAGCCCGCCCCGAACCCCAGCCTGCCCGGACCCTCCGCTGGGCCCAAGCCCCGCCCCGCGATCACTCACCCTGGTCCCGGCCCCGCCCCGCGCCCGCTCAGCCTGTTACAGACCCCGCCCCGTGCCCGCTCAGCCTGTTACAGGCCCCGCCCCGGCCCCGCTCCCAACTCCAGCTCTGCTTCCCCCGCGCCCTCGGCCCAGAGCAGGCCCCGCCCACGCCCCGCCCACGCCCCGCCCCGCGCTCCGGTAACGCCCCTCCCGCGCCAGCCCCGCAGGGGTCTTGCCGCCGGCTTTCTGCTCCTCTGCGGGGCCCACAGGCCCAAAACGCCCACCCTAACCTCGACTGTCCAGTCCACGACCCCGCCCCTCCTGCTGCTTGCCCCTCGGCACAGACCCAGGCCCTGCTCACCTACCCCTGCACTACTAAGCTCGCGCAAGGCCCTCGCCCTCACCTCAAACCTCTGCTTCCTCGAGCGTCGTCCCTTGGAGTTCGGCCTCTCCTCGCCTCAGCACCTCCTGGCCCTTTCTATATTAGCTCCGCCCCTCGGGCCCTCCTTTCCCATGTCCCGTCCACAGGTATGGCTCTGCCCCCAGGAGCCCGCCTTTTCCCTTCGAAGCTCCCACTCCTTGCCCGGACCACACCCAGCTCCACCGCCTGCTCAGTTCTGCTCTGACAGGGCCCGCCACAGCCCCGCCCAGCCGCGAGAGGCCCCGCCCGCACTCGGTGGCCCCGCCCAACCACTCCCTCCTCCCGCGCCCTCGCCCAGCCTGTCCGCAGGCTCTGAGCTGGGTACATGCCCGCACCCGGGGCTAAAGCGGCGTTCCGCCGTCTGGTCTGCGTTGGCTCCGGGATCCCGCCATCCATCAAGGCGGAGGTACTGCTGTCTCCTGGTGGCCGTTTGTGGCGCCTGACGCCTTGAGGCTAAGGGGCTGGAACTTTGCAGGATACCAGTTGTGGGTTCGAGTCTTGGCTGTTAAACTGTGACAACCCCCAACCCCATCCCCACTTCGCTAAGTCAAATGCATTCTTCTCAGGGCCCTGGAACACTGCACTGTGACTGAGGGCAGCGACCCCATCTGGGTAAAGCTGGGGCCACCGTGCCGTCTAAATCAGGAGGAGGAGGTAAGCTAGGGCTACCTCGGCAAGCGGGGTTTTGTCGTAGCTAGGGAGGTGTGGCCATGCTGGCCTGGAACTGGGATGGTGGAGCAGAGCCCGAGGAGTGTGCTTGTTGGGGGGAAGCTGTGCTTGGGGGACTAGCCACTGCAGCTTTGGAAGGCACTGGCTGGGAAACTGAGGCAGTCCGGGCCAGGGGATCCTATAGTCAACTTGGATCACATCACCCCCTGGTGCACACTTCCTCAATTACTTCCAGGTTCTTTCTTAGTAAGGCCTGAACTTTGTTAGAGAATGAAGGGGCTGCCCAGATAGCACTGAAAGATGTAGAGGAGGCCTGTTTCTCCTTCCAGCCCCTCTAGAGATGCCCCTGGTCCTCCCCTCAGGTTTCCAGGAGATAACCCTTTTAAGACAGCCCTCCTTTTTCTCCAAGCGAGGTATAGTGGAGTTCTGGATTTTTGCCTAACATCATGAAGTCCTCCCAACATATCTTTTCAGACTTAAATCCCATTACCCCCGCGAAACCTGTACTCAGTGCGATCAGGTTGCCTCCTTTTTCCCCAACCTCATCCTGCTCCTTCTCATTTCTGTCTCCCTATTGCCCCCACCCTTCCTGTGTTCTGCAGCCTCTGAACTGAATCTCCAAATACCCACTGCTCTCTAAAGCATCCCCAGGTCTCCTGCCTCTCTCCCTGGAGTGCCTGTCCCTTCCTGAGGATGCTGCTCCTGCATGGTTTTTATGTTCTGGTTACGTCCTAGCTGAGTTTTGGGCACCCCATGCCTCCTTTGTGTCTATCTGAAACAGCAACTGTTTGCTAAGTGAATGTGTGTGACTTTAATAAACTGAGCAATATTCATTGGAAAACACATTTAATTTCAAAGTAAACAAAGATGTTTGTACATTATTTAATTAGTGAAATAATTATCATCAATGTAACAAGCTGAAAAATACAGCAACTTGATACAAGACTGAGGTAACAAAATACTTCACCAAAAATCTAAAGAACCCCGTGGAGGGCTGATTGATGTTCAGTGGTTACTGCGGGTGAGACAATTCACAAGAATTAGAGAAAGTCCTTACACAACTGCATGCAGGGGTCTGCTGGAAAAAAAGACAGCCCTGGAGAGTGCAACAGATTTAACAGGAAACGAATTAAAATGTAGAAACTGATTTTCAACTTACTTCGAAGAGTACATAAGAAACTGAAAACTACTCTCTATGCAGCATTTTGAATGCTAAGTGGGAAACCATGCATTTTGGCACGAAATGTATTAAAGATTATACCATACTAATAAATTAATTACTATTATTTCATTACTGAATAGTCACAGTCATTCAGCAATGGATAAAGAGATCAATGGTTCTAAAATGGACAGATGATCTCCTGTGTTGCTGCTGTAAGCGGGGTTTTGAGGCTGCCCAGGGGGTGTACACGCTTGTGCAGTATAGGGCTGCAAGGCGGTCTCAAGTCCATGGTACAAGGTCTCAATACCCAAGAAAATGCAGTTCTCGCTCATATTGTAGTTGTATTTAACATTGAAATTAAAAACAGAAACCTATGGAGCAAATACTGTGACATTTTGACCCTACTCTCTCATTCCACCTTTGGAATCCTCGGCGTGCCCAACTGCAGCTCTGTGCTTGGCTCTTCTGGGCCAAGCAGCCTCTAGGATAGTGACTTCATCCTCATTGCAACTGAACTCGCAGACCAAGAGGATATTCAGTTTGTTGAGCCTTTTGATGCCTTTCTGGAGGAATCTATGCACAGGATTTATACTCAGGACTAGGAGAGAGGCAGTCTTGCCTAAGGAGATAGGTGTGGTGGGGACTGCTCGTTGAGTGGTCAGGTCCATGAGGGCAGGGATCAGATCTGACTTGTTCTTAGCACAGGCAGCACTTGCTAGTGATGTGAATGAATGGGTGGTTTTGTGCACAGAATCTGTTATTTCTAAAGGACTAGGAGTTTGTTTTTTTAACATGAAACCACTTGATATGTAAAAATGATGTAAAGCTGATTTAAGTCATTTATGGGCTCACAAACCAGAAAGCTGTAGTTTTGGCAGTGCTCCCCAGTGGTCACAGCCATCAGCAGTCTCGGGGAAGGGCTCTGGGCCCCACCCGAGGAACAGAGCAGATGTTGCTTACAAGTGGCTTCCTGTTTCATGGAGCATTTCCGCCTGTAAAATGGCATCTGAAAAGGTACACCTCTTGGGGCTTGGGAGGTGGGGATAAGATGATAACTGGCCATCTTGGTAAGAAAAAAAATGCTCTATAAATTCAATTGGCAAAAGAGAGTGAGTTTCTTCCTAAACAAAATCTCTTCAAGTATCTACTTCCTCAGGTTCCACAGCCTTATAGGGAGGGAGGGGGCCAAAGTCTCTCACTGGGCACAGTTACAACAAGGTTTCTACTGCTCTCTGCCGAACCAATCCTCCATCGAGTACGTCCGTTGCCAGAATGCACCTGACTGATCTTGAATGACAAAACATGTTCAACAGAGAGACAAAAATTAGTCCTAGGGAGAGAGGTGAGTTGTTCTTGGGACAACAATGTTACCAGCTACCAACTCCACAGTTGTAGACAGCTTTCTATAACTTTCATTTTGGGGTGCCATGATCCATTTGCTTAAAAAATACAGCATATGCATATAAGAAATAATCCCTTCAATGGCTTTATGAACATTTGTACACTCTGGGCAGTCAAGGAGCAAAAACTAGAAATGCTTCCCTCCAGGGGGGAGGGTCCACCCATGGACTTTCCCGCCTTGTGGTTGGTGCCTGGCCCTCTCTGTCTCAGGCTCACAGGGTTCAAATCAACACTGGGAAGACAAGCAGCACTTAACGCCCATGTTTGGCCGAGCCCCTGCTTAGAGAGCTGAGTGTCTTCCAGCTTTAGCTCCAGGACTCTTCCGGTGTGGTCAAGGCTCTTACTGCTTCTATAAGGCTTTTACCAACAAAATCTAAAGAGATTCTTCAAGAGTCCGAGCTAAGAATGTTCTTGGGAGAGGACGAGGAAGCAGACTCAATTAGTGAGAAGACTAACCATTTTGAATTGTGATTGTGCTATTTCACATTAGGCTCAGAGATGTTTGTGAAAGAAAAGACAAACTTGTAAGGGATAGAAAATTACCTGTTTTTGTGGTGCCTGAAATTCTGAGGTTTTGGATTGGCATCTATAATACTTCATTGGTATGAAAAACCAGGACAGTTTGCAGAGTGGAAAAACCCAAGGAAAATAGGTAGTTGATGTTCCACATCTTGCACTTTCATCCAAACTTACAACTTTTTAAAAGTTAACAGGTAGAATCAGATTCAATGTAGGTTAAAGTGTTAACACTGCATGGTTCTGATCAGAGGTGGAGTGTTTGGCATTGTCATTCAGCCTCTAGATGCTGATTTGAATAGTCATCGGGAGAATGAGGTGCAACATCCGCGTGGGTGTGCAAAGCACCCAGTGTCAAGGTTTGATGGCATCAACTTTATCACCTGGGAGTTTCTCTTAGAAGGAAAGTATTCTAGTCTTCGCTCAGAAAGAAGATGAAGTACTAAGCACTGTAAGGCTCAACTACAAAATGAAGCCCTGGTGACAACTACTTTCCTCACCAAGCCATTCAAATTTCTAGAGAAGTTGTCATTATTTGGTCAAAATACAGTGATGGGTCTTTTGGTCGTTTTGAAACTGACCTATTATAGTTTACTGGTGTAGATGTTGTTCTGAAGCATCCAGCCCAGAAACTCTTGAGGGTAGCTTGATGCCTGATTAGTCTGAGCTCTGAAACCATTACAGCTACAAGGACCCAGAAATTCAGTCTCTTCCAGAAAACTGTTTAAGGGTTAACTTCTCAGAGTTAGGCTATCCAAACTAAAGGGGAAGGGGGAAGAGAAGATACTGTGATAAAGAGTGATTTATTATTTTGAATAAAAATTATTTGTGCAAAATAAAAATCACTTTAAAATGTGACAAAAGGTGACAGATAAGGATGTGGTTCGTGTAAAGAGCTCCTAACTGAATGCAGAGGTTGGACCGTTCACTCCCCGGGGCTCTGCTCTGTTGTCACACGGTCATCAACAATTGTGCCCTTGGACTTGGAAAATGGAAAACTTGCTGGTGACTGCATTTGGGGCCAAGACTGGGGAAGCTTAAGGCCTCAGGGTCACTCAGCTTCCCGTCATGATCAGGAATCTTGGTGGGCCCCACCCTGGCAGTGCAGGCAAAGGGGTGAGATGATGGGGGCACAGGCTTTGCCCTGCGGGGAGAAGTTGGTGCCTCGTGGCTCCTGCACAGCTGATCACTATGAGCACGTTGGTTGGAGCTGCAACGTCACAACTTCCCATTCTGGCATGGTGGGAAGGGTGAGAAGAGGAGGGCCTCAGGCCCTGCTAGGAATGGGGAAGGGAGGAAGCAAGCAGGCTAGCAGCCCAGTCCACAGTCCTGAAGCCAGGTCCTGTCTCAGAAGGGCTGACAGCAAAGAGGCCTGGAGGCAGGCCTTCCAGATGAATAGCACCCATAGGAACAGAAAACAAGACACAATTTAAGGCATTGTTTGTTTACAGTAAAAGAATGCGAGGGACCCTTAACACAGGAGGAATCTAGGCTCTCACACTGACCTTCCTCGGTGGACAGGGCTGTAACTTAAGGTTAAAGCAGGGCCTCAAAGCGAATGAAGTGTGTGATGTCACAAGTCTTGTGCCAAAATGCATGTTTCTTGAAGAGTTCACACTCGCTCACACACACACGTACAGCACGCACACGCAGAGGACGCTTCGGGGTTGTACAAAATCTGAGGCAGCCCTGTGGGCGAGCAACCCCATGCACTTGGGGTGTAAAAAGCCTGTTCCACAGCTGTTCCTTCTCTCAGGTCCCTCTCGCAGGTTAGTTAGCGCTGTCCACTCTGCACAGTAGAAAGCGCTGAGAACCCAACGTGGGCCGGGCGCTCTCTAGTCGCAGATGCAGGTGGTGGGCCCAGAGAGGGAGAGCGGGGTGTCCAGTCTGGGGTCTCACCACTGCCCCAAGAGGCAGTGCTGCAGAATGAGTGTCATGAGAGTCGCTGGGGACTGACAGGTGGATCCCACACTGGTGAAGCCCTCTGGGATGGTGAGGCCACAGGCTGTGTCCCCTGAGTCTGGCTGTGAGATTCCCAGCACCCTGGCTCACAGCCTGTGCCCAGGACTGCTCTTCACCACCAGGCCCAGCCTGGGTTCCCAGAAGCCTCTGAAGTCATTCCACATCCTGCAGAGACTTACTCAAATGACATAAGGTTTGCAGGTACCTAGAAGAGAAAGCTCAGCCTCTTGTTAAAGTTCCGACCTCAGAGAAGGACAAGGGGTGGTCCCTAGGGGAAGGGACAGGCCTTTCCCTGTGAGTCTGGGAATGAACAGGTTGGGGAGGGAGAGGGTATGGCAATAACAATAGCCACCCCATGTGAAGCAGCAACTGCATGCCAGGCACTGCTCTGAATCCACCGCATGCACTGCGTTCTTGAGTCCTCACTTCAACCCCATGGGGCAGGCACTGGGATCGTCCTCATTACAAAGACAGGAAACTGAGGCTTAGAGAGGTTCAGTACACAGCAAGTAAGCAGCAGGGCTAAGAACCCAGAGCCCACGCTCTCAACCTATCTCCTTCAGTGAAAATCAAACTGCGCTTGGGGCAGACAGACAAATCCTGAAGGCCTGAGGTGTGTGCGGAGGGTGGGTGGCTGGAGTTGGCAAAGGGAAGCATGGGAGAAAGAGTCAGTTCGGGAATATCAGAAACCCCAAGATCTTCCCATAGCTCTGCCCCCAGGACAAGATCCTAGCCCCCTTTACTGGCGGGACCACTAGCCCCAAGGTCAGAGTGTTTCTGCCAACCCCCAAAGCTGCCAACAGGCCCTCAGCCCCAGACCTCCTCCCTCAGCACTGCTGTGGGAGGATTTGATTAGAAATAATTTCATTTAAAAAAATCCATTTTGGTGTCAGTTTGGTCAAACGATGAATTAGGAAAAAATGCATCTCCATGTACCAGGAGACAGTTAAAAGAATGGTCATTAGCAGCACTGTTCACTATAGCAAAAAAGCGGAAAATCAGTCCTGGGATGCCCAACAGAAGAACTAATAAAAACAAAATCAGTAAAAATAAATGAATGACTGCTACATGTGGTAACACAGATGAATCCTAGGAACATGTTATAGGAGAAAAGCAAGACATAAGAAAATGCATCGTTATGGTTCTATTTATAAGAAAGTTTAAAAATGCACCCCAGGCCGGGCGCGGTGGCTCACGCTTGTAATCCCAGCACTTTGGGAGGCCGAGGCGGGCGGATCACGAGGTCAGGAGATTGAGGCCACGGTGAAACTCCGTCTCTACTAAAAATACAAAAAAATTAGCTGGGCGTGGTGGCAGGCGCCTGTAGTCCCAGCTACTCAGAGAGGCTGAGGCAGGAGAATGGCGTGAACCCGGGAGGCGGAGCTTGCAGTGAGCCGAGATTGAGCCACTGCACTCCAGCCTGGGCAACAGAGCGAGACTCCATCTCAAAAAAAAAAAAAAAAAAAAAAAAAAAAAGCACCCCAGACAATACATGAAGGAATCAAGTACGTGACCTGCAATTCTAAAGGAATAATCAGCAAACAAATCAGGAGAGTGGTTCTGGGGCACAGGTGGGAGGGAGAGAAACCGAATTAGGAAGAGGCCACTGTGAGGGACAGCATTCCAAGGCCCTGGTGGCTCTGCTGTTAGGCGCATGGTGGCAATAAGGTGTTTTATTGCTGTTGTTTATAGCTATACATATGTTATAGATAAGGTTTAAGTGTATTCAGTGTTAACAAAAACAAGTTTAGGACATGCAGTTCCACAGAATAGAAAATCAATCTAGTCACTGCGATGTTTCCTCGTGAATAGATGCATTTCTGTCACACTCTTTCTTACACCCTCCTGGCATTCCATCACACGGATGTACTGTGATTCACTTAAATCATCCTCTGCTGTTGAATATTTCAGTTGTTGTCAACTTTTTATTATTACATATAGCACAGAGTGGGAATATTTGGTTGAAAGTAAATTAGAAATAAAAAAAGGGAAAAGTAGGAAGAAAAATCCCCTCCTCCAGGTCTGAAAATCAGACAAAAATCCTTAAAAGTTGTAGCCCTGCCATGCTACACCACATTTGCCAATACATGAAACTGACCCATTAGTGCTCTGCTGGATCAGCCTGCCCAGGCACTGCTGCCTGCTGGGGCTGTTGTCATCCTCTGGCTGCTCCTCCGAAGAGGGACAATGGGTTTTACTCAGGGCTACCACTGCTGCTCCTGACTGGGGCCACCATGGTGCCCAGGCTTCAGGCACAGGGCCCCGCCGCCCTCCAGGTGGTACACCTCGGGGCTGTCAGTTCCTGTTGGACCTGGAGCTGCTCCGGCTTCCTGTGTGTGGTAGGTGAGCTTCAGTGTGCTGTGCTCTTAGAGAGTGGCCCTCAGAGCTACTGAGGGACCCCAGACACACATGGTGTGACCAGTGTGAGGAGGCCAGGATGCTCTTCCTCTCTTAATGCAAGCTGGGGTGGCGGCAGCCTTGTTCAGGTCTTGGCACCTTGTCTCAAGGGATCACCTTAAGATGGCTGCCGACCAAAACCCTTGCCTTCCTGTCATACGGATGGCCAATTACATTTATTCAATGTACAAACTATACATAAAGCTCTCTAGAAACTATAGAATTACCATTTCTTGTGTATCATCTTAGAACTTTTATACAGATGAGATCATCCTTTCCAAATGTTTTTGCCCTGATCTGCCTCTTTCTAATAACTATCAAGTGTCACATAATAGGGACCCCCTGAGGGTCACAGAGGCTTCCAGGGTTTTGTTCCTATCAAGAACAATGCTGCGGTGAACATTCTTAAACACATCTTTGAGCACATGTGTGAGCACATCCCTAGGACAAATTCCCCAAAGTCAGACGGGTGAGTCAAGGGAATCAAGTGCAATTTATTTGGAACCTCCCTGTGGCACCTCATGTTTATTCTTGTATTAGTCTTGTCCTATCTTAGTTGGTTGAGGACTAATTCTGAGAACTTGCTAATTCTGCTTTCTAGCTTATCATCTATAATTTCAATCAGCTTCTCATATTTGTCCTCATCTGTGTTACAGACCAAGCTGAGCACAGAGCCCTAGGACCTGTCACTGTCACTAGAGACCTCCCTCCAGCTTCCAGAACCACTTGGAGGGACCAAGAAGTCTGTGACTGTGCCGTGTGGCACCATGAAGTCCTCATCCTCCTGGACCCAAATGCCTGGTATGAACTTGCCTTTGCTGAGGTCCCCACACTTCAGAGCTGCTGCCTGCAAGGGACCTGCTGAGCCTACTCCCAGGCACTACCCCTAACTGTCCTCCTTGAAGCGCCACCCTCTATGCCATGCGCCTAGCCCTCCCAAGATGGGCTAGGAGAGGACTCCTGCTTCCCCCGCTCCTCCTCTGGCTGATCCCTGGGGAAAACACACATGGACACTTAGGGACAGGAGCATCAATGCTGCCCACCTGACCCCCAGGGAGCAGGAGGCTTCAGCCTGCCCCCATCTGCTGCTGAGGGCTCAGGTAGCCATTTCTCTCACAAGCCTGGACAGCTGGGGATGTGCTTCCAGTCTTTTGCTCAGCTGCAGGGGTTACCAGGGAAGCGGAGGCAGGAGGGCTCAGGGGCAACAAGTAGAGAATCAGGGGAGTCAGGCAGACCTGGGTTCAATCCCAGCTCCACTGCTCACTAATGTGGGACCTTAAACATGTGTCTGCCCCTTTCTGAGCCTCAGGACCCTCAGCATAAAATGGAGACAGTAAGAGAATCTACCTCACAGGGATGTTGGGAGAATTCAGCCAATTCCTGCATGTGAGACATTTTGCATAACACCCTTCGTGGGACGGCTGGGGGTGACCGGGGAGGGGGCCATACCATGAGCCAGGCCCAGCAGGCCAGAGGGCGCCTACGTCAAGACAGATCCCACTGGTTCAAACACACTGAGAAGCTAGGGACCCCCCTTCACCAGCAGCCTTCCGTGGCCCATGGCTGGCTGTCAGTAAGTTAGCTAGCAGCATTATTCCCAAGGGTTGTGGGGCAGGGAGGCCCTTTAGTGAGTTTGGAGTATTCCCATGAAGTCAGCTCTTGGCAGGGATGACCTAAACAGATGCTAGAACCTGATCCTGGGGTGATATCACAGCTGCTCATAATTACCCCCCAGTGGGTGTTTCTGTGGCATTTCCTATTGTGGGAAAGACACAGGAACCAGATTCAAAGTTCTGGTCTGGAGCTGGGCTTAGTTCTAAGCTGAGCAAGGGGGTGCCTTGTCTCAAGGGAAGATGCTGATCAGAAGAGGGTATCTGAGAGTGTGGCCAGTGGGCTCTGAAAGAAGAAGGGAACTATGTTTTCTAAAGACCCTTAGTTCCAAGGGTGGGAGAGGATATTTCAGGTGACAAGCAGGATTTTGGTGACTTTACCTGAGGCCTGTTGCTTTTACATGCATCATCCAAATGCTTGTGCCACAGTATTGCATGAAATCGGGAACCAGTCTGAAACTTGTAAACATTGCCTGATGGGTAGAGAAACCGTGAGTTAAGAAGAGGGCCACGTAGGAGGGTCAGCTGGTGACTGTGGCATAAAGAGAAATGTAAACACGGGTAACTAAACTAGGAAGGTCGGCCCCAGGTGAGCTGGAACGTGCAGAGAAAGCAGCCTCCAGGGCTCCCTCCAGTGGTCTCTTTGGACCATGGCTTTTAACCATTTTGGGGCCATAGTGCCTTTGGCCGTCTGGTTAAACCTGTGGGCCATCCTCAGAATAATGTTTCCAAATGTGTAAAATACAAAGGAAATCGATAATACTCAAATACAGTTATTAAACTACTAAAAAACAAACCAGTGGTATAATTCTATAGGTGCTTCTACATTAAAGCACTAAGAACAAGATCTAGTACAGGTCTGATACTGCACTGTAATTTCAAAGAGATGAGCATAAGTGACATTTTGAAATGTAACAATATGTGATTCCTCTTGGAGATAAAGTCACAGGTATTGCTAACATTTTTGTTGTTGGATGCTTATACTCATAACTGAAGGAGTCAGAAGTCACTCAAAACAAAGATGCATTTTTTTTTCCACCCAAGTTCACAGACCTCTTGAATTCTATCCATGGGCCCTGGCCACCCTCGTGTCACATTTCCTTAAGAAACCACTGCTAATCCGGTCCAGACTGTCGAGGGAGGAAGAAACTCAAATGGTATCCAAACTCAGGACACACTGCCACATCTGTGCAACAAATGTGGCTTCAGTCACTCAGACACGGAGCAGAGAACTTGGCAATTTATCTCTTCCCCATTCCAGGCTCCTGGAGGCTCCCTTTGTTTCTCTGCTTCTCAGCTAAGAACACTAGAGCCTGACACTGAAGGCATGGTCTCCCCACCAGCACTGCCATCTGCATCGCCCGGGAGCTTGTTGGAAATGCAGAATCTTGGTCTCTACCCCCAGATCTGTTGAATCCAAATCTGAATTTTAACCGATCCCCAGGTGATTTGTGTGTTCATGAACCCTACAGTAGAACATTCCTGTTAAGGTGTGAAAATGCGTGGGGATTTTCCAGCCCCAATCAGTTTGCCTGGTTGGAATCCAATTGACCCAGGCAATTTTGGGTTTTTGTCATGTGACATGGGTTACTGAGGAGACCCACCATAGTCTGTTCTGAATGTCAGTGAAGACGGGGCTACTGGACAGGATGGCATCCAGAATCTCTCCTCCTTCCCAGCATGATCATGAAGTGGTAACCAGGAGGAACTGGGAGATAGCTAGAGAAGGCTGGAGCTTTGGGAAGTTAAAAGGGTTCTTCTCTGAGTTGGCCTTTGATCTGGACACTGCCAGTCTTATGGCACAGGCACGTGAGGGGATCCCTGAAATCTCCCCAGAGCCAAGACCCTTCCAGCCTCATGGCCCTGCCTCATCCAGCCTTACTATATTTTCCAAGACCATGAGGCTACAGCTCCTGGAGTGATGGGCCCCAGCAGCCATAGGTAAGGCTGCAAAAAGGATTCCAGCACCCCGTGCCTCGTACCCTGCTCAATGGACGTGCCAACCATGATCTATGCAGCTTTGTGGACTAGCGTGGACCCCATGAACATCAGAATCTAAAGCAAAGGGAAGGCAGCAGCCTCAAAAGCTCCTAATAACTTCAAAATGCACGCTGTGCAGGAGAGGAAATGGGCAGAGAGCAGCTGCAGGCGCCAGCTCTGGCCTGCTGCCTACCTTTGTCAGGGTTGTTCAGCTGGAAGATATCTGGGTGCTCGGGGTCATCGGGCAGCTGCACCATCCAGCCCATGATGGAAACCTTTTTGCCAGGTGTGGATTTATACTGGAGGAGAGCAACAACACAGCTGGAGACCCGGGCCCAGCCCTCCACTCCACAAGGGAGGCCGACCTGGGCCAGGCAAGGCTCCCTCCCTCCCCTGCCACCTTCCCACCCACATCCTCCGCAGTTCACATAGATCCCTTTCCCACCCCCATCCTCCACAGTTCACGGAAGTCCCTTTCCCACTAGAGGAAGTCCCAGCACTAGAGTCCTTTCAAGGGACTTACGTGTTTTCTCTCTGTGCCCCGCAAGGACTTGGCTCCATAGTACAGGAGGGTGGATCCTGAGAGTATGACCCAGTACCTGGTCCACGAGGACAGCTACAGAGGAAGGGGAGGCTGAGTGATGCCACCAGGGGTCGTGGGGGTAGAGGACCCCCGGCTGATTACATACCCAGCCATCCCATCAATGCCAGTGCAGGCCCCATCTCTTCCCTGGCCCTCCACCACCCCCTGGCAATGCCAGCTTCCACCTAGGACCAAGAAAGGAGGCGTCTTCCCTCCCCTCTTTTGCTCCTTTACTCAAGGAGCCTTTCCTTTGTTCGTTTTAAGGCAGTGTCAGGTATAATTCCTGAGTTCAGCTTCCTGCACGCCCAATGCAAGCAGAGCCTCTGCCACACATGTGACTTTCTTGCTGAGACCTCTGGGAGTGGGCACTATTTACAGATGGGGAAGCCCCTGCTGCCCCGGGTGGATGTGGGTCTGTACTTACTGCAGGCTTCCGCCCTTCCTTGAGCAGGGTTTTTCTTCTCAGAGGCCCCTCCATGGTGGGCATAGCTGCGGAGTTCCCCAGAGAACAGATGCATGGGCCGGTGGGGCTGAGGAGAGACTACCAGTCAGACATCGCCCTGGAGGAGCTGAGGTCAAGCACCCTCTCACTCACTGGGGACCACAGGTGCCCCACTACCAAGTCCGTGACTTCCCAGCAGTCCAGACTCAACGGCGCAGGGCAAGGCCCGGAGAAGAGGGCCAGGTGATAACACACATGAAGGGCCCACTGCCAAGGACTCCCACACCCGTCTCTCTGGGGCTGCAAAGCTCCAGGCTTGGTGACCAAGTTCTTCATAACCCAGGCCCTGATCAGCACCCCCACCCTATCCTAAGGGATGCTTTTGTCGCTGCTGCAGCCTGGCCGCTCCCTGGGGCTGGCGTGGGCTCCTCCACACCTGAGGAGCTGGTGCCTGTGAAGCCCAAGCTCCAGCAGCCCCTCCTTCTGGTGTTGGCAGGAGCCTCAGAGGAGCAGCGAGGAAGGGAAGAGGCGGTGTGGAGTGACAGGAGTGACGTGAGCCCACATGCACTATTCCCCACATCTTTCCCAGGCTCTTCACTCATCCTCTCCCTTGGGGACTCAAGCACCACCTACAGATGAAGGCGTCCAAGGGCATGGCAGCCCACACCTCCCTCCTGAGCTCCAGATCTGCCCATGCCCTAGGAATGGCACCACCCCCTACTGGCTGCTTCAGCCAGAAAGTGGGGGTTTTCTTCCTCTCGGATACCCCTGCAACCTAATCATTCCCAAGGGTGCACTGGGGATCAGGTACTAAATATGTCTGACCATCCATCTTAGCCATCCCACCACACCTTAGGCCACCAGACCTTCCTTTGAGCCACTGCCCAGTGCGCTCCACGGGCCTTCCTGGGTCCACACCGGCCAGTGCCTCCACCCTCCCCCTCTCCTCTCCTCTACCTGCCCACAGCAAGCCCCTTTCATGGCTCCCTGTTGCTTTTAAGGTCTGAACCACCATTCTCACCCCTGCTGGATGCTAGATGCTGGATGCGGCTCCAGCTCATCTCATGTTCCTGCCCTCTCTCATTCCTTCGAACACTCCCTTCCCTTCACTCGAATCATCAGGCTCTTCCTGCCTCAGAGCCCATGCTGTCCCTTTGCTGGGAGCATTCTCATTGCCCTTCCACTTCCAATTATTTGGCGAATTCCTATCATTCTTCCAGTCTCTTCTTCAGGGAGGCCTTCCCTGATCTCCCGAACCAAGTAAGCTCCCCCTCCTCTTCCTGAGTGTTCCTCACCTCCTCTGGGACAGCCAGTGCACCTGGCAGTAGCCTCATGGAGGCAAAGGCTGTGTCTGTTTCTTTTGGCAGCCTCTAGCACAGTGCTTGGCATCCAACAGGCCACATAACAAGCTATGTGTCAAACAAATGAACACATGAACACATGAATACCTGTAGACACAGCTCCGGGTTCTGGGAGAATTCCTAACTGGAACCCGCCAGTTGGGCCCCAGGGTGGCATAGAGACGTCCCCTGCTTCAGAGGAAAAGGGTTAAATTTTAGCAACAGCTTTGAAAGACCAGATGCTCCTGAAGGAGGCAAGAGCAGCCTGGACTACATAGTCAATTAGCTCAGGAAGCCCTGCAGAGCAACCTCCCTCTCTCCCCAACTCCTCCCAGCCGCCTCGGCCACACTACAAGCACACCTGGAGCTGCCAGGCCAGTAAACACAGCACCCCTCAGAGTCTCCAAGTCTCCGGGTAATTCTTTCAATTTTTTATTGAGTGTTAACCCTTTTTCCAGTGACAAGAACATGATTAAAATCCAGGCATGCCCACTTGCCTCAGCATGGAGCTGAGATGTTTCATAGCAAACACTGTACAGCCCAGAGAGTCCATGGCAAGTCCACATGAAAAGTGCACACAGAATTGTGGGCAACCTTGCAGGTTGGGCCTGGGGGTCATTCACCGGGACACAACTGGAGCCTTCTGTTTGCTGCATCCTCTCCACTGGACAGTCTCCTCTGTGGCTCCAGCCAGGCCCCTGCAAACTTGCTCTGTGACCTGCTGCAGCATCCAGGAGTCCATGCTCCAAGCTTGCGCCGTGGGCGGCCCTCTGGCTTTCCTCTCACCTGCACTCCCCGACAGTGAGCCTTTCCAGGGCAACGTGCAGCTTCCTGCTCAGCCTCTTTGCGGGGAGGCACCCTCTTTCTCCTTTAGCCTCTCTGTCTTAGAAGACTCACTTCCTGTATCCACTTGATGTTCCAACCTTCTCCCTACCCTTGAGGCATGGCCTATTCTCTGACCACAGCTCTTCTTGCCCATTGGCCAGACAACAATGTAATCAACTTAATAAAGTCAGATGAGGCCCAGAGTTCCTTTGTAAGATCCCCTCAGTCCTCCATGGTCAGCTGTAGGTTGCTGCATGTTGCTCTGTGACACCAGTACCTGTGGGTAGTGTGGGGCCGCCCTCACGCATTGTAGCAGGTACATCGTACCTGCCCAGGGGCCTTTGTCCACCTCCCAGGAAGGAGCTCTTCTTGATGACCATCTCAGGTCCACTGTCTGGGGGCCCAATTTCAGGGCTGGTGGGAGTCTGATGGTTAGCTGGGATGGCTGCTCCAGGCCCTCGAGCCTCCTGCCCC
This sequence comes from Symphalangus syndactylus, assembly GCF_028878055.3. Lineage (NCBI taxonomy): Eukaryota > Metazoa > Chordata > Mammalia > Primates > Hylobatidae > Symphalangus > Symphalangus syndactylus. Next base: position 17,619,769 of record NC_072425.2, read on the forward strand.
CTAGCCTCCTGCCCATCGGCTCCTCCTCTCTGGGTGATGGTGTACCATAGCATGTGCTTGGCCCCCCGGTCCTCTAACAAAACGGGTGTCAGGGTGGTCATAGGCTGACCCCACCACCACCCACACTGAGCTGTGGCACAGACGAGAGAGGCCCTGGTGTGCTCAACTCCCAGGCCACTGGCCCATTGGCCACCTCTATCTCAGAAAGAGGGGTGGAATGCAGCAAGTGAACGTGACCCATGCAGATAACCGTGATTCTCTCATTTTGGACAAGTCAAACAGTCACCAACTTCACTGTTGCCGGCATCACACGCTGGGCACCTCACAAGTGAGTGCAATAGCACAGCAGGTCCCTAGCCCATGCAGAAGCAGCACTGCTCAGGAGAACCGGCCACGGCTGCCTCCGGGGCTGCTCTTCTTCTAGCCATAACTGGGGATTTCTTCTGAGCAGGGTCCTGACAATGGACTTTTCTGCAGTGAGATCCTTTGTGGCTTTGTCTGCTACCCAGGGACGTTTCCTCCTCACCTGGGCCAGATTCCAGCTCTGAGCTGCCGACTGTTGGAAGTTGAGGATGGAGTCCCCCTTCCCAGAGCTGGGCCCTCTGGCCCCTTTGCCACTTTTCTTCTCATGAGTCTTTTTCCCTGTTACCTGAGGAGAATGTGATGGCAGTGGACCGTCCGCAGTTCCCACAGTACCTGAGACAGGGCACAGTGGCCAGCGCGGCTACTACCTTCTTCCCATCATTCTCTCCTTTTGCGTGAGACAGTGCGTGGCTTCATATTTCACAGATGTTTGAAGGAAATGACATCTGCTGATGGAGAGCTTGAAACGAGCATCTTCCAAGCAGGCTAGCCTCGTAAGCAGCCTTTCCTCATGTCCTCCCTAAAGGAGTGAGGAGCGGACTGGCGGGGAGCACAGGGACACCAGGGGTCTCTGGGTACGTCTTGACAGACCAAGCAGTCACTAGGTAGTGAGCGCTCACATGCTCTGAAGCCCCTGCAACTTCATCGAGTGCACTCGCACTGCCACCGAAGCTTTGTGTAAAGCACCCTTACCCTCCCCACAATGAGGAAACTGAGGCTCAGTGATGTGAATCTACTTGACCAAGGCATGAGCCTTGTAAGCTAGGACTTGAACCCAGGACTGTTTGACTCTGCAGCCCAAGTTCGTCACCACACTGTGAGATGCGGCCTTGCAGGAGAAGGGAGAGGCGGCAGCGTCAACATGGTGGGGTCTGTCATTGGGACTGGGCCCACTGTGGGGGCCCTTTCTGGCATTCTCCTCTCAAAGGCACCTCTACTTGTGGATCCCCACCTGCACTCACGCTGCCTGGGATTTGTCAGTGTCTGAGACCAAATGACCACAAGATTCTTAGGCTTGGGGATCTCCCAGGATAGGGCCACTTCCCAGGTCTCCTGGTCCCTTGGTGGCCCCAGTGGAGCAGTCTCCTGGCAGTTGCTGCCTGGCACTGAAGAGCAGCTGCCTCTTCTCAACTGCACGCCATGTGCCAACTACATGCTTTCACACAAGAGCATGCCCAGCTCTGTGAGAGGGGCCCTGTTCTCACAGTTTTAGATGAGAAAACTGAGGCTCAAAGAGGCGAAGCCACTTGTCCCACCCTACTGGCCTGTCATTAGAGACAGAGACTCAAGTGTTCACAAAGGGAGGCTCATTTTCTGGTGTGGGTGGAGGGCCTGTGCCGGGGTGGCTGCTCCAGGCTATGGAAGTCAGAGCCTGCTCTCTCTGGAGCCACAGGGAGCGACCCCAGGCCTTGAAGGGCGGCACCAGTGTGACCTTTCTCCAGGCCAGCCTTTAGGAACACAGAGTCAGGGTGGAAGTGGCCAGCCTTCCCTCCAGGTGAGCCCTCCAGAGCTGGAGGAGGACCGTGCTGGACAGGACAACTCTGGCTGCCTGGCAGGCCAGCATCAGCATAGAGGAGCTAGGATCTTCAGCCACTGGAAAACCAGACAATCTGAAAGTGTCGGGAAATGTCCCTGCTTTGAGAAAATTTGTTATTTGAATGTTCAGGGCAAGAAAATGCAAAATGATTGGGTGGTGGTATCAGAGGAACCCCACCAGAAATCATAGTTTTTGTTTTTGGGTTTTTTTTTTTTTTTTTTTTTGGTAACTGGCATAGGGGCTCACAGCCCAGAACCACAGACACCTTTTCCAGTGTCATTCTGAGAACCTGTGGCTGAACACAGTGTCCTAGGAAGGCCATTTGACTAAGATCCCTCTCAGGGATCTTAGGTGGAGTCAGAAGGAGGACGGCAACAGGCAATTGAGGCTTGCCCAGACCAGGAGCTTGTGGGAACCTGGGTCTGGGGAAGACATCGACTGGCAACAAAGTACAACACTTCAGTCCCAAGGGGTGTACAAGGTGATGATGAGCAGGAGGATGGGGCCATGGGATGATGATAACGATGGGACAATGAGATGATGGGATAACGATGGTGGTGGTGGTGGCGGTGGTGACAGTAAAAGTGGGAGGATGAAATGAGGACGGTGATAGTGGTAACAGTGGCGGTGGTGGTGATGAGACAATGGGTGCCAGGCAATGTGCTAAGCAGGATTTGCTCAGCATCTCATTTATTCATATAACACTGTGAGGTAGGCACTATTATTATCCCCACCTTATAGATAAAGAACCTGATGCTTGGAGATGTGGAGTCACTTGCCCAAGATCACGACACTGGGAAGAGGCAGAGTGGGTGGTGCTATTGAGGTGGAAGTGGCCAGGGCACTTCCTGGGCCAACAGCATCATGAGAATTCAGACTAGTCAAGCAGGTCTGAAAGGCCATCTTCACTCCATCATTTACTACATACACATTAGGTTGTAGGTATCCTGGGGATTACATTTCATAAAGCCCTAAGTCCCTGTTTCTGGGCTAGGAGGTTGGGGAGCAACCTCCCCAGAAAATAATTATGTTGAGGCCTTGGTAATCTTGGTCTTAGTAGAAGTAGGGTCCCTCCCTGATATGGTTTGGCTGTGTCCCCACCCAAATCTCATCTTGAATTGTAGTTCCCATAATCTCCATGTGTCATGGGAGGGACCCAGTGGGAGGTAATTGAATCATGGGGGTGGTTACCCCCATGCTGCTGTTCTCATGATAGTGAGTGAGTTCTCATGAGATCTGATGGTTTTCTAAGGGTCTTTTCCCCCTTTTGCTCAGCACTTCTCCTTGCTGCCACCATGTGAAGAAGAACGTGTTTGCTTCGCCTTCCACCATGATTATAAGTTTCCTGAGGCCTCTCCAGCCATGCTGAACTGTGAGTCAATTAAACCTTTCCTTTATAAATTACCTAGTCTCGGGTATGTCTTCATTAGCAGCGTAATAACAGACTAATATACTTCCCCTAATCTTCTGTACACAGAGCCCCAGCCTCAAGTCCACAGAGCCTGGGTAGGAGTGCACATGTGGAAGGGCCCAGGTGATGCTACTGATCAGCAGTGTCCACCTGCGCCTGCACACCCTGGATGGGAAGCCATCCAATTAGGCCATGGCCTACGCTGGCCACTTTCTGATGCTTCACCCTCATCCTCAGGCAGGAAGCTGCTACCCTGAATTCTGCTGGGCCCTGGGATGTCCCTTCTAGCAGCACTTTTTGAAGGATATTTGCTCTCTATGGGCCACCCACTCTTCTCTGGGCAATGTCCCTGATTCACTAAGTGGGCCCCTAGGAACCACATTTGTATTGTATGTCCCCATCCTTCTGACAGCTAAGTGGACAGGGCAACACCAGTGATCCAAGCCAGGTATGCCAGATCTTCTCTCCTGGTGATTAGGAACCAGATCTAAGAGACTGAAAGTGAGGCTCAGTGACTGGGCGAAACTATCACATGTAAACTTGGGAGCTCTGAGGCATCATCCATCTTCCCCTCTGTGCACTGAGAAGTTCAGAAATCTTGTCTGAGAGAGAGTGGGGAGGGGTAAAGCAGATATGCACAGACAAGGATGGACACAAGATGGAAGGAGTGTCCTGCCTGCTTTCTAGGTGCTGACTCTGGAGGAATTGTAGATATTGAACAGGGAAGCTGTGGGCACAGATTTCTCAGCTACCCATGAAGCAGCAGCAGCTGCCTGGCAGGGCTCGAAAACAGAGTCAAGCAAAGGCCCTGGCACCTAGAGGCCAGGGGCTCTTCGTGCACTCTTCTCTCTGCAGACTTCTCTCAGTCTGCTGGCTGGAGCCTCAACTGCCAGACTTTAGTGTTTGGAGCTAAGGGAGTGAAGCAAGAGATCACATATTGGAGGGAAACCCAAATCAGAAGCTGGCAAATTGTCTAACTGGGCTGCCACCCAGAGGACATTTGGTGAAGAGAACCCTAGTGATCCCTCGAGGGGGGTCCTGGGACCTGAAGAGGCTGCAGGCTCTGAGTCATGCACCAAGCTGGGACAGGTGGCCCAGGGCTCAGTGTCTCTGAGTCTCATGCAGGAGAGATAGGCCAAGTGTCCAGAGCACTGCAGAATGAACCCGAGGACACCAGACTCAGGGGAGGAATGACAGCCTGGGATCCTGGCCTCAGCCACAGGTGTGGGGGACAGTGAGGTCCTCTGTGGCAGTCACCCTGAGAATGGCCACTGGCATGTCTGCTGCAGCCAAGGGGACCTATCACCTGCAGGATCGCCTCCAGAGCCTGGCCTGCCTCTCCCAAAATACTGCAGAGTTTGGGGCTTGAGAGGCATCCTTGGGACCTGGCAGACCTGGACATCTACCAGGGTCCTCTCATCTTCTCAAGGAAGGAAACGAGTGTCTTCTAAAACTCAGTTTTTGGGGCAGGAGACTTGGTGCTCTGTCACCATGACTGCATTTCCCTGGTGCCTCCCTAAGGATGTCAGATGATCCCACCAGCTAAAACGAACAGGTAAACCTCATATGGGCAGAAACTGCATCACCCAACTCCCTGAACGCCCTACAGCACCGCCCTACAGCACTCTGGGGGGCAACTGTCTGCAGTGACCTCTTAGAGGGGCGCTTCCACAGTCCACTGTCATCCTGGAGGCCAGCAGGTGCTGGTAGAAATTTGCTATCACTCCGGTCTATCCCTCCCATGATGACTTAACTGCATTTGAGGAAATTTTTCTTCCCCCTACCCAGCGTTAGACCCCTGGGTTGCTTTCTTGGTGGTAAGTAGTACCTATTGAGGGAAATTCATAAAAGTCTCCAACTCAGGCTGGACACAGTGGCTCCTGCCTGTCATCCCAGCACTTTGGGAAGTAAGGGTGGGAGGATTGCTTGAGACCAGCTGGGAAATACAGTCAGCCCCCATCTCTACTGAAAAATGAAAATTAAAAAAATTACCCAGGTATGGTGGCATGTACCTGTACCCAGCTACTTGGGAGACAGAGACAGCAGGATCGCTTGAGCCTGGGAGATCAAGGCTGCAGTGAGCTATGACAGTGCCACTGCACTCCAGCCTGGAAAACAGAGTGAGACTCTGTCTAAAAAAAAAAAAAAAGTCCCTAAATCAGTTCCTCAGATGTGGTAGCTCCACCTATGTGTTAGATCTTCACTGTGCCTAGCCTCATCACAGGGCTGAGGAATGGAGGCTCAGAGGTACTGAGAGCTGCCCAAGGGCCTGGGAGGATCAGTGGTCCTAACTTCAGGTGCCCCCACATGGCTGGCTGTGCCTTTCACTGTGGAGGTCAACTGGGAACTTCAGAGAACAGGACCTGCCATGGGGCCCAGCTCTCCTGTATGAGACTCTCACAGACACCAAGCCCTGGGCCATCTGTCCCAGCCTGGTGCATGATTCACAGCCCACAGCCTCTTCAGGTCCCAGGTCCTGCCTCGAGGGCTCTCTAGGGTCCTCTTCACTAAATGTCCTGGGCTACTGCTTAACCATCCCCTCCTCCAGAAGCCACCTCTGGAGGTGGCTGATGCAGGTCACCCTGTTGGATCCTCCCACTGCATCCTGCACAACTGCTTCCCTGACAGGACTTATTTAAGACTGTGAGCTCTGACCCATTCCCTCACCTCCTCCAGAGCAGGAAGAGGAATGGGCTTTGCTTCAGAGAGGGTTGTGCACCGTACCCCCCAACCCTGCCCCAGCCTCACTTCCCTCACCCACTACAGGGGCCTCCTCTCACCCTGGGCCTTCCGAGGACTCCCCGATCCCCTACTCTTCCCACTACCTGTATTACAGCCTGTGCCTCACATGAGAAGGCCCTTCCACAGAGACAGGTGATTCCGACCAGGGGAGATGGTGGCCAAGGGTTTCGTAATCAACTTTGTGGCACTTTCATACTTCAGTTGTTAAAAACTGATCAGTAATCATTTCTGATTATGTCTTCTTTTGTACAGTTAAATGTTAATTGTTTTTCTGGGTAGAAAAGAAACATTTACGCACTGTGGAAAATCTGAAGAATACAGGGAAAATAAACTCACTCAATAAACCTAGAGACCAGAAATACTCAGGATGAGTGAGACTCTATTTTCATATATACATACATGATCGCCGCTACAATCCATTTTGTTCGTCTTTTTAAAAACACCTCATTTAAAATCCTTTAACTCGTAGGCTGATATTCTTGTTTTCATCTTAGTGCCAACACTTGCTTTCCAAATCAGGCAGAAAAAGGCATCTGTTATCCATTACTGCTGCTCCTGACTAAACGCTCCCTTCCCTGTTGGTTTCCGAGGGGCCCGAGGATGGTTGGAGATCATCCTGACAAGCCCATAGCCCTCCTCTCCAGGCAACTGATGCCCTGTGGCCACCTCCCCGCCTCCCTGGGAGAGCAGAGTGTGCTGGGGGACCCCCTTCTCTCCTCGTCCCTACTCTCCCCGGCATGAGATGAGGAAGACTGCTGACCAGGGACACTAGGTGGAGTCAGAGAAGAGCAGGCCCACCCCTGCCCACAGCTCTCTGGTTCCTGAGGGCCGTGGCCCAGGACCACCACCCTGTCCTCATTCTGGGCCCCGAGGGTAGGGGAGGGTCTTTAAGGCAGCCTGGGAGCTCAGAAGTGACTAACAAACACCTCCCTGCATCTCACTGCCCCTCCCCGGCCCCACAGGCCCTGTGACCTTGCCAAGGCTGACATGGGTGAGGAGACAGGAGGATGAAGAGCAGAAGAGGGTCCCCCTTTGCTCTCTGCACCCTTGTTCCGCAGTCCAGTAGGAACAGGCCCATTCCCACCGAGGGCAGTACACGCAGCTCCACAGGCCTCAGTGGGCTCCAGCTCCCGTGTGGAAGCTCTTTATGGCCGAACACTTTGGGGATCTACTGGGCATCTGCAGCCTGAACTCTGGCTACTACCCAAAGAGGAGACATCTATGTGTGTAAACTCAGGGAAGGCAAATTCACCAGACGCGCATGCGCGGTCCCACCCCTGGCCAGACAATAGAAACTCCTGCCTGCCTGCTGACAGCGGCATTCTTGGTGATGAAGGTGTGCCCTCAACCCACCAGAGGTGTGTGTGGTGTGGAGGAACTGGCCTGGGGTCTCCCTGTCTTTCCTCTTGGTATCTGGCTCTATTTCTCTTCCTAGCCTGGGCAGGCTTATTACCAGGGCTGAGGGGCAGGGGGCTGGTGGCAATCTTCAAGAGAAGATTGTGGCCCCTACACTTCAGAGCTGTGGGGCGAAATGCTGTCTCCCCCACCACGGCCAAGCCTCTTCCTCTCCTCTCGCACACCCTCATTTCTCTGAGTGGGCCCCAGGCCTCCCCTGCACCCTTGGCTCTGGCTCCACGGCCTCTGTCTGCTCAAGCGGTGTGACCTGCAGAGAAAGCTGTGTTCTTTTTTTTTTTTTTTTTTGAGACGGAGTCTTGCTCTGTCGCCCAGGCTGGGGTGCAGTGGCGCGATATCGGCTCACTGCAAGCTCCGCCTCCCGGGTTCACGCCATTCTCCTGCCTCAGCCTCTCCAAGTAGCTGGAACTACAGGCGCCCGCCACCACGCCCGGCTAATTTTTTTTTGTATTTTCAGTAGAGACGGGGTTTCACCGTGGTCTCGATCTCCTGACCTCGTGATCCACCCGCCTCGGCCTCCCAAAGTGCTGGGATTACAGGCTTGAGCCACCACGCCCAGCCGAAAGCTGTGTTCTTATGGCATCTGCAGGGAACAGCTGGTGGGGTCTCCGAGGAGGGGAACCTCTTTCAGGACAGGTGCTGGCCTCTGGGCCCAGGCAGGCTGACACTCAGCTTCTGAGGAAGAGGGAGTCTGCTCCCCATTAGAGTAGGAGGATTTGGCCTGGGGGAGAGCTGGGAGTGGAGGGAGGACCTGGAGGAGCTAAGCATCGGGCCCATGAAGGTCAGGAATAGAGAAGACCCAGGAAAGAGCATGAAGGTGAGTAACTGAAAGAAAAGAGCCACAGGCAATGAAGATTTTCAAGCTGCAAGAGGTAAATCTTCCCCTCCAACTCTCGCGTGGACTCTCCAGGAAGGTCCAGAATGCTCCGGTACTTTTGCGAGTGTGGATTATTTCAGGGAATGTAAGAGGCAGTGCAGGATGGAGACGGAGGCCGGTAGCCAAGAGGCAGCTGGCATCTGCTCATCAGGACTGCACGGGGCCTGGGTCTTGACTGGAGGAGACATCGCAGGCCCACTGGCATCCTCCAAAGCAGGTGGCCTCCTGCTCCCCTCAGCAAGGTGGGGCTGGGCCAAAAGCCATCCTCTGAGGATGAGAAACAGGACATCCTCCCTGCAGGGATGTTTCAAGACTGCTGGAGGCAGAGCCGGGCATCTGTGCCAGCCATGAGACCAGTGCTTGGAAGAGATCCTAAAATCACTTATTCTAGACATTCAGATGGATAGTGATCTAAATGGTATGAAATGCTGTGGCCTACAGTGATCATGACAGCATTGCAAACAGCATCATCTCCCTGGGACAAGGAATTCTCTCTCACCATCCTCCTTCCTAGAAGCTCTAATCTCAGTCATGAGTACTTAGCAGGAACTGTATCTGCTACACCTTCAGTAACTAGTGTGGTGTCTGGACGGGAGCAGTTGCTTAACAGCTGCTGAATGGATAAGTGAGTGAATGAAGGAATAAGCGAGTGAAAGAATGAATGAATGAATGAACAACAGGTTCAGGTCTAGCTGCTATTCAGGATCTGTGCCTCTGTTTGCCATTTGATGTCTTCTCATTGGCCTGAGGCCAGGGGAGGTGCTGGCTTGCCTGTAAGCCATCTCCCTCAGGGTGTCCCCAGGAGTCCCCTGACTGATGCTGAGTTCTAGAGTCTGCCCTTGTGCCTGTCCGGTTCTCCTCCCCACTGCTGGGGTGGCTTCCAGGGTGAAAGCTACTGGCCCATTTGCCTGAGCAACCCAGATGGGCGGGGAGGGGAAAGAGAGAGCCTCTGAGGGTTGGCATATCATCACTCCCCCACCAACCCCCATCTTGGGTTTCGCAGGCAGACAGACTGACTGACCAATATGGGACAGTCCCCGTATCTGGCCAAGCTGTGGAGCAGTGATGAAGAGGTGGCTCAGTGGTCAGGAGGCTGTTGGATGTGGCTCAGCTCTGTCCATACCAGAGTGTGGAGCAGGTAAGTCACTTTACCTCTCTGAGCCTTGTTTTCCACATGTATAAAATGGGGACACTATGAATGGCTGTTGTGCAGGAGTGCTGAGGATTTGGTACATCCATGCATGCAAAGCACCAGGACAGTGCTTGGCACAGGCCATGCTCAACCAAGAGCACTGACCAGCAGGCAGCCCCTCTGCCCTGGGAGGAGTTGCTAGGCAGCACTTATCTTCTCTCTGGCCAATTTATGATTATGGGAACTGAGGAGAGAAGCTTCAGCGCCAGAGGAGAAGTGTGTGTGTGTGTGCATGTATGCATGTGAGTGTTTATGCACACAAATGTGTGAGAGTGTACATGCATGCATGCATATGTACATGTGTGAGTGTATACACCCACATGTGTGGCAGTGTAGTTATATGAATGTGTACACAAGCACATGTGTGAGCGTGTGCCTGTGTATGTGAGACTGCATGCATAGGTGAGTGCAAGTGTACAGTGTGTGCATGGGTATATGTGAGTGTGTAGGGTGTGTATATGTGAGTGTGCATGTGTATGTGTGTGTGCCCAGGGCCCTGGATACTGGTGCAAACCTGCCTTTCCTGCACATTCTGTGTCACTGGATGTTTCCCACCTCCCCTCAGACCCTGAGTCGCCATGATGCCCTTCACCCCTGGTGGTGCCATGGCTGTAGGGGCACCCCCTTCACAGCATCCCCTGCCTTCCTAGCGATCACCTGGTGCCTGGCACAGGAAAACACCAGGACATGGAGCTGTGCGATGGGAATTCCTGAGCAAGAGGCCTGGGGCCCTGGCAGACAGGCTCTCCCAGGGAGCCAAACCCTGGGCCGAGGGATCCTCGAGGGAGGCAGAGGGATCCTCGAGGGAGGCAGAGGGATCCTCGAGGGAGGCAGAGGGATCCTCGAGAGAGGCAGAGGGATCCTCGAGGGAGGCAGAGGCTGTGGCCACTTCCCTGTCACCAGTGCCTAGCAGGGTGGGGGTCAATAAATACCCAAGGCCTGAGGCCATTAGGGTGCAATATTCTTAGACCCCACCAGGCGGAGCCACATGCCCATCTCAAGAACAGGCCACTTCTTAGGCTTTCGGTTTCAGGAACCCACACTTCAGACCAAATCTACTCCCAGGCCTCCTGCAGCTGTGCTGGAGGAAGAGCCTCCTGGATCAGGGGAGGCATGGGGCTGCTCAGAGCATGGGGGCTGGGGCCCCAACAACCATCCTGCTCTTTCATCCTCCCTCCTAGTCAGCTCTGCCCCGGCCAGGCTGCTGGAGGAGCCACAGAGCAGCCTCATGGGGTGGGTGGGGCAGGGCCTGTCCCTGCCCGGGGCCTGTCTTTGGCTCCCTCAGCCCTGAGCACCACCCCTGGGAGGGAGGCCATGCTGAGGCCACACTCACCTTTCCAGCCCTGAAGACATCTCTTCACTAAACTCTGAGCTCTCACTACTGCCTGGAAAAGGAACACAGGTCAATGAGCACAACGGCTTCACAGAAGAGGGGCCTGTTCTGGGTCACCGGGCCCAGGCCCCTGAGCTCACAGAAGTGCCACAGAAACTGCTTCCTGACATTGGGAGCCTCAACATACTCGAGATTTTGCTGCGAGTTCTAACTCTGCTCTGGGAGGGTCAAAGAACCACCCCATCCCACTGTTCCAGGCAGGTCCTCTGCTACCTTCCCACTGCCCCCGGGGGCCGCAACTAACTGCCCACTGGCCCACTGGGGTCTGGGTCCTCAGGCTTTCTTCTGGACCTGACCTGGCTCCACCACTGCCTCCCTTCTGGCCCAAGGGAAGCCAGGACTAGAGCAGGCCTCAGCTGGTGAGGCCAAATGAGCACCTCTTCCTCTTCCCCAAGGGTCAGGGCTTGACTAGACGCTGGTCACAGTGCAGCTACCTGGCATTAGACAGAAGCCTCAAGGGAAAGCCCCTACAGACCCCTGGCCAGTGGGGTCACAGAGAGGGGCTGGGTCGCAGCTTTGCTACCTATTCCTCCTTTAGGCCTGTCCCTCTGGGCTGAATGGGTGACCCTGCTTCTCCCGGGCTCTCTAAGCCCTCTTGAAGGAGAGATTTTCTCCTCTCACCCAAGCATCCATGTGCAATGCTTCTAGAGCATCTCTCAGACCTCAGAGGCTCTGAGGTTCAGTGCTCTTTGCCTGAAAGACCACCAAGGCCGAGCACTGGGAAAGGGAGAGGGAGGAGATCCCAGGCCCCTTGGCATCTGTCTGAGTAATGGCCCTCATCACAGAGGGGAGGACCAGCCCAGCTCCTAACAGGGCACATGCACACATGGCCACTTAATCAGGGCTTTTGGCCCCAAACAGAAACACAGTTTCAATTCCCCAACTTGAGGAGCCGGGAACCAAATAACCTTAGGATCTCCCGTCTGGACGTTGGACAGCTCTGCATCTGACTCCGTTTTCTGTCTCAGGAATAGCAAGGCATGGACTCAGGCGCAGCTCAGAAAGTTTTCTGGATATAAAACAGCTGTTTTGCCGCCCAGCTAAGTGCTGTTGGGCCGGCATTTCCCAGAGGGCATTCCTCAGAACCCAGGTCCCATTGGACACTCCAAGGAAGAGGGTCCCATGACCAAAGAATGTGGACACTGTGGACTCTGATGCCTTCTTAGAGGACTCCCACCCACCAGCACAGCTTCGTCTCTGGGAAGAAACCTGCACACCTTTGCTCAACCCAGCCTTTCCGCATGCATGACCTGGAACTCTTCTCCCAAGGCACACCTCGGAACCCTGGACACATTGTCCTGAGCCGTTGTATAACCCTGACTGGCTCCAAACAGGATGACCTCCTATGAGGACAGAGGCAGACACAGAACATGCTTGTTAGACTTCCAGGGCGTGGGAGATGGCGACCCCTGGACTGATATTGCCCACACCCTCTGAGACTGACTTGCTTTCACAGAGACGTGGGAGTGATTCCTGCCTGTTTCTCCTGTCCCCTCCCGCCCCCCACCCCCATGCTCTGGGCCCTCTGCCCTGCAGTCCTCACAAGATCAACTCCCAGCTCAGCAACTGGTCTAACCACCAGCCATGGGAGGACTCCCTGCTAAGGGAAGCCGACAGACACACAGACACACAGACCACAAAGGCATAGGCACACTGAAAGGCAACAGGCATCAGAGCGCACTGGCCTGATGGCCGTTAATAACAGGGTGGTGCCCACCTGTCCTCAGCTGACCTGGACACTGCAGGGGTACGGACTTACAACCAGAGCTCAACCAGAGCTCAACACCAGCCTGAGTCCTAATGTCAAGTTCTTCCTATCCTAGCCTCAGCAGCACAGTTTCTGTCTGTTCTGTTGCCATAAGCACCATGTCTGGCTGACGCTCAGTGATACAATTTCATCCCTGAACATCAATTTTTCATCCTCCCTCCTTCTAGCTTCCGATTGTGAAGACAAGTACGCAGTGAGAACCCAGTGGCCACCCAGCTACCCTCCCTGGTAGCCTCTCCTGCTTTGCCCTGCAGGGCCCTGTGGGTCATCACCCCTCAGGGACAGAAGCCTGACTGTGGTCCAGTCTGGTCTGGGGAGCTGCCAGCCAATGGCAGCTGGTCACAGGCATGTATTTGGCTGCTTTTTCTACCTGCCTGCCATGCCACCAGTAGGATGAGGACAGATCCAGGGCTCTTCATGAAGCCCACGAGGCTAGGAGACAAGGGTTTCCCTGGCTCTGGGCGATTCCTGCAGGCAGCCACCTCTGCAGGGAGGTGAGGGGCCACTGGGTCCCCCAGAATGATAGCGCCACTGGGCATGGCACAGTGACACAGAGACAGACACGGAGCACACGCTGGGCCTACAGCCCACCAGCCTATCATGTGCAGGCCGGAAACGCTTACCTAGGGAGAGTCCATTGGTGACAGCAGAGGAGGAGGTCAGGGCCAGGCCCCTTCGGGGGCTGCGGGACTCTAGGACACTGTCGTCCAGTAGGTGCCTTGCTTTCTCCGATGGGAATGTCGCACTTTTACTCTCAACTACACTCAACTGACACATCATACTGGAAAATGGAAAGGAAGAAAGAAGGCAAAGCTCCTTATCTATGGAGTGACAGTGGTTACACCTGCCTGGGGCCGGAGCAGATGGTGCAGCTGCAGGAAAAAGGCCTCCACTCAGAGCCATGGTACAGCCCAGGCTCTGTCCTCTCTCACGCCATGACCTTGGGCAAGTCACATCCTTTCTCTGAGCCTCAGTTTCTCCATCCATCCAACGGGGATAACGATACTTGCCCTGCCCGTCTCCCAGGTGGCTATAAGGCTCGAGTGAGCAGATGCTGCTTGTGAGTGATGAGGCTGCACAGGTGAGCAGCAGTGGGCCTGAGGCCAGGATGTCTGCTCCTGGAGTCACACGCACCGAGTCCAGACCCTTGCTCCAATGTTTTTCCACCATTGCAAGGAACTTCACCTTGTTGAACCTCATTAGACTCATTCTCAAAATATGTAATAACAGCACCCACATCAGAGGCCTGCATGGGGACTCAGGGAGATCATGCTTGACAGGCATATGCAGAGTGTCTAGCACAGAGGGCTGCTTAACACTCAAAGAGCAACTCTTTCTCCTCCAGCCTTGGAGCTCCTCCAGGGCCTGCCTGGGCTGGGCTGAGGCTTGTGCCTTGGAAGTGGTAGGTAGGTAGGTAGAAAGGAAGGAAGGAGGAAGGGAGGGAGGGAGGAAAGGAAGGGAGGAAGGAAGGAAGGAAAGAAGGGAGGAAGGAAGGAAGGAAAGAAGGAAGGAAGGAAGGAAGGAAGGAAGGAAGGAGGGAAGGAGGGAGGGAGGGAGGGAGGGAAGGAAGGAAGGAAAGAAGGAAGGAAGGAAGGAAGGAAGGAAGGAAGGAAGGAAGGAAGGAAGGAAGGAAGGGACTCATCTGTTCGGAAGCCTGTACCTAATGCCCTGGAGACACAGGCATAGTTGCCCTAGCCATGCTGAGGGCTCACGCATGTCCCCCAGCTATGGGCCCCGAAGGGCTGATGAGCAGGTTCACTGCTCTGTAGGCAGATGCCATGAGAAACTGAACACTGCCCTGGATGACAGCCACTGGTGTCCACTGGACTTTGGGGTTTTCCATGAGTCATTAACTGGGCTTGGGCAAATTCTCTGGAATGCCACTGCTACTTCCCTGCCCTTCCCTGCACCCTTCCTCCATCAGCTGCTGAGCCTGAGACACCTGTCGGTGTTGTGGAGTCAGTGCTGCCACAGTGCCCCTCAGCTCTTCCCAAGCTCACACCAGCCTCAGGAAAGCGCACTGGCCAGGATTCCAAGAGCTTTCATCAGCAACTCCCAGAACAGGGCAGAGGAGGGACCCAGCCAGCAAGGGTTTTCCCTGCACTGTGCCCAGGCCCATGTGCAGGACGGTCTGAAGCCCGGGGGGAGGGCTTGCTCAGTCACCCACTTGTTGCCTAGGCTGTGGCTCTTCCTGTGTCTGGGGACTGGAGGTGTGGGGAGGCTGCCAGCAACAGATGTATCAGGACAAGTGGGCCTCCGGCTGAACCTCGCAGAACCGGCGCAAGCAGAGGGACCTGCAAACAGAGCAGAGAGAGCAACAATGGGGGTTATGATGGGAGGGTGAGGGGCTGCGCAGGCTGGGTTGGGGTGTGGAGGTGGGCCCTGGGTTTGAAGTAACAGCAACTGGCCCAGCTGTCACAGGTGGGGCAAGGTTCATATGAGCCCTGTAGCTTCCTACTCATTAGATATTGATCCTTCACTCTCCATATAGTAATTGACTTCCAAGGCTGATAATCAAGTCTCAGGATGGTCAATGTCCTGCTGTCCTGGACGAAGGGAGGGCACCATGGATGGACATGGGGATAAGCAGCCTAGTCTTGGCCCTGCTTCACCATGGCATGACTTATCCAAGGACACCTAGCTGGTGAACGACAGAGGTGAGACTTCAAAGTATGTCTTCTAGGCCGGATGTGGTGGCTCATGCCTGTAATCCCAGCAGTTCGGGAGGCCGAGGCAGGTGGATCACCTGAGGTCAGGCATTCGAAACCAGCCTGGCCAACATGGTGAAACCCCATCTCTACTAAAAATACAAAAATCAGCCGGGCATGGTGGCACACGCCTGTAATCCCAGTTACTCGGGAGGCTGAGGCAGAAGAATCGCTTGAATCCGGGAGGTGGAGGTTGCAGTGAGCCAAGATTGTGCCACTGTACTCCAGCCTGGGTGACAGAGTGAGACTTCGTCTCCAAAGAAAAAAGTGTGTTTTCTAACACCAAGTCCATTCCCTTACCCCTGATTTCTTACACAGCCACTTTCTGGTCTCTATGTACTCATTAAACAAAATGGGGCAAGAGCACAGCTAGACAGATAGGGTTCAGATCTTAGGTCTTTCATTTGCTACCTGGGATCATGGATAGGTTACTGAACTTATCCCTTGAGCCGCAGTTTCCACGTCTGAAAAGTGGGAACAATTCAACTCACCTTGCAGGTGGTCAGAAGAAGTCCATGAGGTAATGTACACAGACTTTCATAGTTGGCCCTCATACTTAATTTATTATTACCATGTCCTTCTCAACCCAGTCATGGGGCTAACAGGTCACCAGAGCCAGGGAGTTAGGGGTGCAAACCTCACTGTGCACAATACACAGAGACTGAGGCCAAATCCTTCATGCTGGCCATGTCTTCAGCTATGTCTGGAGGAATGTGACCCTGGCCACTGTGGCACTCTTTAGTTTCTGTGGCTTGGGAAGGGAGGTCTTTAAGGGAGGTGACTTCAGAGGCTCGCCTAGCTCTGGCTATCTGGGCCAGGCACTGAGGGTGGGAACCAGTGACTCTACAAAGGGGCTCAGCTGCTTCCTGCAGAGCACATCAAATGCAGAGCAGATCAAGGGGGTGGCTGCCTGGCCATGGCTGGAGAACTTTCCTGGGGGGCCCATAAAGCCCAAGCCCACCCAGAGCTCCAGGTCCTCCAACACAAGGCCCTACAGACCCACCAGTGGCCTACAGGTTCCCATGTCCTCCAGCCTGCTTGGGTCATCTTAATGTCCAAAATAATGACCCACACTCCCAGCCCGTATACCATGGGAAGTCTGGCCCATCTGGCATTTTGGCAGATTCAGGAGGCAAGGGCACTTGCATTACCTCCAGTTCTGAGCTCCTGCTGCCAGCTGAGTGCTCACTTCCCACGAGTTGTCTCCTCTACTGTCCCCCCTCCTTCCCAAGCCCACTGTGCACAGGCACCTTCTTCATCCGCCCCCCCCAATCCCTTTATTAGGCCTTAGCCAACTTTCTTATTGTCAATAACATTCCAAAATGTCACTTCTTTCCTTAGTGCCCCTGGGCAACTCCAAGACCCCAACCCTTTCAAATGCTGCCACTCTTTACTTCAGTGACAACACTGGTTGTCAGGTGGGATCTCTCTCACAGCCACCCTTGCAGTGGCCATGCACACCTCCATTCACACTGGCCTTCCCGCCAGGCCGGGGCCCTTCTCTTCTCTCAGGTCCTACCCGTCTCCTCTGAGAATTCACTGCCTCACTTTCCCCTTCTCACTCTGGCTCCTTCCCCCAGTCTATAGGCAAGCTGTAGTCTCTCTTTTCCTGTAAGCCAAGGTCCTCCACTGGATCTTTTCCCAGCAAATGGAGGTCTGTGCTCCTCCAGTCACTCAGCTCTGACTTCTGTACCTAACAACATGTCTACTGACCTCCTTCTTGCCAAATCAATGAAGGTTTGTCAGCCTCCTCCCAGAGCCCTTGGCACCTGGTGCTCGGGGTCACTCCTTCTCAAAGTGCCCTCCTTCCTTGGTGGGCGCTATGCCACACTCTCCTGCTTCTCCCTGTGCCTCTTCAATCACTGTCACCACCTCCTCCGTGAGCTCCTCCTCTTCCTCGAACACCCCTCTTGCTTAAGTTGTCCACATAGGCCTCCCTCTTTGGCTCCTGTTTTTTATTTGATTGGATAGCTGATGACTCTTAAATCTTGACTATAGTCCTCTTTTCTTTTCTTTTTTTTTTTTGACACAGGGTCTGGCCCTGTCACCCAGGATGGAGCGCAGTGATGCCATGATGGCTCACTGCAGCCTCAACCTCCCCGGCTCACCAGCTCAAGCAACCCTCTCAGCTCAGCCTCCTGAGTAGCTCGGACCACAGGAGGGTGCCACCAGGCCTGGTCCAGACCTCTTTTCTGAGCCTGAGACCCATATATCCACCTCTTGCCACTATTCCTCCATCTGCCCTTTCCTAAGATGCAACAAGTGCAGCACAGCTGAGGCTAGGCCTGCAACTCCTTCTCCTGTTTCCAGCCTTGGCTGGAGGCACTGTGGGTTACCCAGTCGCCTGGCCTGGAATGGGAGCCCGCCCTCGGCTCCTCCCACACGGCAACTTGCCTCTTCTCTCCTCCCTTTCCCTCCTCACTTGCTGCACAGTCACCACGGCCTCCAGACTCTGCACAGCCCCTCCCTGCCCACCTCTCTTGTCACTGACTGGTCTGGGCCCCCACATTTTATTGTCTTCCTGCCTCCAGTCTGATCTTCTAAAATCTAACCCAAGCACAGCTTCACAAGTATTTGAAAAACGTGAAGCTAACCATGTCACCGCCTTGCTTGAAATCATCCATGACATGGTGTTCAAAGTTCTTCCTGACCTGGCCATTTAAGCCGATCTTAAAATCCCGATGGAGGTCAGGCGCGGTGGCTCACGCCTGTAATCCCAGCACTTTGGGAGGCCGAGGTGGGCAGATCACAAGGTCAG
Organism: Symphalangus syndactylus; assembly: GCF_028878055.3. Lineage (NCBI taxonomy): Eukaryota > Metazoa > Chordata > Mammalia > Primates > Hylobatidae > Symphalangus > Symphalangus syndactylus. Next base: position 17,637,931 of record NC_072425.2, read on the forward strand.
GAGATCAAGACCATCCTGGCTAACATGGTGAAACTCCGTCTCTACTAAAAATACAAAAAATTAGCTGGGCATGGTGGCAGGTGCCTGTAGTCCCAGCTACTTGGGAGGCTGAGGTGGGAGAACGGCATGAACCCAGGAGGCGGAGCTTGCAGTGAGCCAAGATCGTGCCACTGCACTCCAGCCTGGGCAACAGAGTGAGACTCCATCTCAAAAAAAAAAAAAAAATCCTGATGGAAAAGAAAAGGGGCAAAGTAGACAAGACTATTCTGAAGAAAAACAGTGCAAGACTTGCCCTACTGGATGGCAGAACAAAACCTAAAGCAGTAGTATTCAAAGAGTGTGGTATTGGGCACGGATGCAGACACAGTTCAGTGAATACAAAGTGAGAGCCTGACCTGCTTCCTGATGGTGGCAGCATTACCAGTCAGTGGGGAAAGGAGGAACTTTTCAGGATGAGGGGCAAAACCACTGGGTTCCATGTGGAAAAAGACAAAATTAGAGTCTTGCCTTATGTTAAGCAAGTGGATTAATGTCACAAATGTGAAAAGCAAAACTACTGGGAAAAAAATAGGAGACAATCACTATAATCTTGGGGAACGGGAAGAAAGAAAAAACACAAATCCTAAAGGAAAAGATGAATAAATTTGACAACATTTCAATGTCTGTACCAAAACAACCGACCAAAAACGACATCAAAATCAGTGTTAAAAGGCGAATCATAGTCTGGGAGAAGGTATGTGTCACCCCTAAACCAACACACGATTAGCTTTCAGATATACAGAGAATTTCAAATATCTGTAAGAAAGGACAAACCACACAGAGACAACAAGCAAAAGATATGAAAGGCAAATTCAAGGAACAGAGTCTCCAAATGGCCAGTAACAATAAGGAAAGACGCTTAACCCCACTGGTAATAATGGAAATGCAAATGAGAGTAAAAGGAGACATCTTTTTATTACAACAGATGGTAAAAAAAAAATTAGCCTGATAATGTATTGCACTGGCAAAGGTGGAGGAACAGGAACTCTAGTTCGGGGCTTATATGAAGGTAAAATATTTGGAAAGCAATGAGCAATGCTGAATAAAGGAAGATGCCCTGCCTTTTATATCTGGTGATTCTAATTTAGGTTTTTACTCTAGAGAAACTCTTGCATATATACACGAGGAGCCACATATACAAGGATGCTCAAAGTAGCATTGTGCGTCATTGCAAAAAAGCAGAAACAAGCTACATGCTAATCAGTAGGGAAATAGATAAATGAGCTGTGGTTTATTTACTCAACAAATTTTACAAAGAGAAGAAACTGCATCTACAGGTATCAATACAGACAAATCGTAAAAACTTATGTTTCAGCCTGGGCAACATAGTGAAAACCCGTCTCTAAAAAAAAAATACAAAACCTAGTCCAGCATGGTGGTGTGCACCTGCAGTCCCAGCTACTCAGGAGACTGAGGTGGGAGAACTGCTTGAACCCAGGAGGTGGAGGTTGCAGTAAGCTGATATCATGCCACTGCACTCCAGCCTGGGCAACTGAGACCCGTCTCAAACAAACAAAACTCAAAACTTATGTTAAGTGGAGAGAGTAAGTTGCAAAAGAATGTTTATGGCATTATGCCACTTAGGTCAAATTTTTAAAAACACACAAAACAACAGTATATATGTTTACACACAAGTATATATGCAGTAAAATGCAAAACCTGCACAAGAATAATGTAAATCAGCACAGCAGTTATCTGTAGGGAGGAAAGGGAAATGAGGCAGGATAGGGGTGACAGGCCTTCCTTCCATGTGTAGTATTATTACTTAAAGAAATATGTGGTGAACCTGGCAAAACGTTAACTGCTGTTAAATACGGATAGTGAGGACAATGGGTATTCTCTATGCATTAACTATTTCATTATTTAAAGTGAGACTACTTTAAAAATAGTGGCCACCTACTCTGTGCCAGGTGTTGTGCTGGAATCTCCATCTGCCCCTCCAGATTTGTCCTCCACCCTTCTCCACTCTGTGCCATGGACCAGGGGGCTGCATATGGGGCTAGGTCAATAGGCTCCCTGGCCCCCTCTGGCTCCTCACTGGGTTAGGCTGATGGGGAGCAGGCTGGGGCACTGCCTCCTCTGGCTCTCTCCCTGCGGGGTCACTCCTGAGAGGTGGCAGTCTATTTCTAACCCTGGGGTACTGCGCTGTCCTTTGGGGTCCCCACATTCTGCCCACATCTTTGTAAACAGCCCCATTCTGAAACTCTCCTCCAACCACCCAACTTGAGTGTGTCATTTGTGTCTGCCTTGACCCTGTAGTGCCTTCACATTTAATCCCCACAGCACTCCTCTGAGGTATTATTAGCTTAAACTTGCAAGTGAAGTAGTAGAAGCTCAGTGGGTAGGCACCAAGCATGCATCCAGGACCTGGCTGGCGATGGGGTTAGGTTCAAGTCTAGGCCTTGTGGGTGCACGAAGCAGACACCTGGGACCACCTGCCCAGCACCTTCTCAGGAAGCACGTTCTCCTCCCACTGATGAAGACAGGGGAGGCAATGCCAGTCCAAAGCGGCCTCGCCTCTGGCCCCAGCTGATGGGTCTACGAGTGGATACCCTCCCCAGGATTTTTGGATTTGAGCCTAGAAAGCATTTGAGGACAATCTCTGTTTGATGAATGAGAAATAAAACCTAGATACTAAGGATGGCCATGTTTCCCTGCTTGTGGTGAGGGAATCTGATCTGTGGTGACAGAAAAAGAAAGTAACCTCACTGAGTGAGGCCACAAAGCAAGGTGGAAGAGAGTTCTGTTTCAGTTGTTCCTGACACCCAGTGTGTCCTTGGCCTGGCTGTTCAGCCCTCCCTGGATTCTGTGAGCCAATGGGTCTTTTTTATTTTTTGAGACAGTCTTGCTCTGTCGCCCAGGCTGGAGTGCAGTGGTGCCATCTTGGCTCACTGCAACCTCCACCTCCTGCATTCAAGTGATTCTCATGCCTTAACCTCCCAAGCAGCTGGGATTACAGGCGTACGCCACAATGCCTGGCTAAATTTTTTTTTTTTTTTGTACTTTTAGTAGAGACGGGGTTTTTTAGTCTTTAGTAGAGACAGGGTTTTGCGACCACGTTGGCCAGGCTGGTCTCAAGCTCCCGGCCCAAACTGATCCACCGATCTCAGGCTCCCAAAGTGCTGGAATTGTAGGCATGAGCCACTGCAACCAGCCCAATGGGTCCTCTTTTGGTTGAAGTCAGCCAGTCTGTCTTTGTTGCTGCAGTTCAAAGAACCTTAACAAAGAGACCCCACCACCCAACACTGCCTCTCGGCGCAGCTGCCTAAATAAACTAGCCTGGTGGCAGGAGAGAGGAGAGGCTCTCTGAGGCCCCAGTTCCTGCTTTCAGATGGCATCTCAAGAACAGGATCTGACAGACCAATCCACCGTAATGGAAACGGAGAGGCATGACTCTAAAGGAAAGGTTTGTGGTCTAGACTTCACAAACCCAGGAGAGGTGTATAGAGGACTGAAAGTGCAGCTAAGCTTTTGTATCTGTGCATTTTCCCCGCAAGGGGTTCCATGTGGTCATCAGCTTCTTTGAGGCTCAGGTGGATCATGAGGTCAGGAGTTTGAGACCAGCCTGGCCAATATAGTGAAACCCTGTCTCTACTAAAAAATACAAAAAATTAGCCGGGTGTGGCAGGGGGCACCTATAGTCCCAGCTACTCAGGAGGCTGACGCAAGAGAATCACTTGAACCCGGGAGGCGGAGGTTGCAGTGAGCCGAGATCGCGCCACTGCACTCCAGCCTGGGCAACAGAGTGAGACTCTGTCTCAAAAAAAAAAAAAAAAAAGGCTCTAATTCTTAACCAAAGAATATATCAGAACCATCTGGAGACAGTGTTAAAAGTGGAGTTTCTTGGGCCACCCCTGGAGGTTGAGTCTGTGGGCCACAGGTGGGTCTGGACATTGCAGTCAGCCAAAGCTCTCCAGGTGATTCTGCTGTGCACCCTGGGGGAAGAAACTCTGCTCAAAGCACTGCAATACAGGCAGGCTCTGTTCCGAAGGAAACATCTCGTGCAGTTGTTCCAGAGAGGAAAAGGAAGAATGAAAACCATCCTGCTTTGTTTTGGTTCTGCACATATTGCTCAAGAAACGAATCCATGTAGAGGGTGGATCTTGCCCTTGTTTATCAGCAGCCGTGTGCGAGGGATTACAGTCTCACTGCCTGAGTCACTCTGGCTCCCACCCTGACTCAGAAAAGTGTTTTCTAAAGGTCAAACTGCATTGCTCCTCCCTTGTGGTTTGGAGTGGAACCCAAGGCTACCTGGTGTTGTGGTAGTAATAATAATGATGATAATTATAATCTAATGTGACGCACCCGGCGCTATGCTCTGTACCTGTGCCACAAGACTTGAGGTGGAAACTCTAAGTAGCCCCATTTTACAGATCAGAAAGTGGGGCTTACAGAGCTACAGCACGCTGGAGGCAGGACTTGATCCCAGGTGTGTGGCACTCTTGTGGTGGCTGGGGAGGAAGGCTAGCTGTTCACAGGTCAGGCGCTGGTCAGAACATGAGGAAGGAGGAACACGATGGCCATATCTGAAGTGATCTAGTAAACAGGAGACATTTCCTCCAGGAAGTCTGTAGTGGGTAAGACCCATTACTACCCTTGAGGAATGGAAGGTGATGGGAACTAGCATCTATTATGCACTGTGTGCCAGACTTGAGTCCTGTTCTTTGACTCCTATGAGGTTAGTAACTTTTATCATGGCCATTTTAAAGGAAGGCTCAGAGGCATTCTGCAGTCACACAGCTGGAGGGGTGCAGTGAGATGCAGAGGCTCCAAGTCTCTTCTGGTAACTTCTTCGGCCCTTCCTGCTCACTCCTGCCTGACTCTTTTTCCTGTCTATCTCCATGTGTTTCCTGCCTGTAGCTCCGATTCCCATGCCCAGTCTCTCCCAAACCCACTGGACTTGCCCTTGATCTCTTCCATTCAATTCTTGACTTTCCCTCCAGGACTAGGCCTGGATCTGCCGCCTCTTCTTTCGGCTGTGGATGGCCCTGGGAGGCACGCCTGGCCTCAGATGCCCCTTGACCCAACTGGAGGAAGGGTGGGGGGCCCAGCAGAAGAGCCTGCAGCCTCCCTGGGCACCGTTTCAAAGCTGATGCTGCTCTCCCCGCTCTGGGTCTCAGCTCCTCCCCTCTTCTGCATTGTTGACCAACAGCCCGGGTCTGACTCGGAAGCAGAAGAATTCCCATTCAACTGGGCCCCAGGGATGGGGGGCCTCTCTGCCAGTAAACGACACCCTCTGCTACTGAAAGGCCTCATGTTCCTGCCCTGCCAAGCCTGGGGTGGCCACCACGTGACAGCACCAGGGACACGTGTCTTCTGGGACTGCTTGTGAGCTGGGTGGCTGGCAAGTTTGTTTCTCCATGTCCTGGGGCAGGGGCAAGGGTGTGGGTGGTCATAATGCACCAGGGCTCTGGGCTGGCTGAGCAGAGTGCAGTTCCTGCTGCCAGCCCTGATATGGCACGGACAGCTGGAAAAACTGACCATGTGGCTTGACTATCTCAGAGGATTGCTCCATTTTTCCTCAGCATAATTTTTCCATGAATAATCTTTAAAGCTCTTTAAGTGGCTGTTTCTTTAGCAGTTTTATTGGAACATATGAGAACTGACAGTCTCTGTGGGGAACGAGATATCATGTTGAAAAAAAATCTGGTTTTCATTACATTTCTTTCAAGAAAGCAACAGGCTGCCCAACAGACCACTCATTGATTGGAAGAGAAAGGAGCCCAGAGCCTCCTAACAACAGCCTTGGAGTGGACAGGATGATGAACAGTGATGGCAACGACTCAGGATCTGAAGGCAGACAGGCCTGGTCACCCACCTGTGCCTGCCACTTGCAGGCTGAGTGACCTTGGGCAAGTCACCTCACACCTCTGAACCTGAATTCTACATCTGCAAAACAGGAATGGTGACCCTGACTGACAGCCTCCCTGTGAGGAGTAAGCCATTCAGCATCCCTCCCTCCTTCACGTGACAAACTTTTCCTGAGCCCTGACCTTGGGGGCAGGAGCTGGAGATACTACACTGGATTAGAAAGATGAGTTTCCAGTCAAGTGTGGGAGAGAGAAGTAGCCAAGTAATTACACCAAGAGAGACATCTACTTTTACATGAGAATAATAGCAATAATAAATACGGTAAAGGCAACAACTACGCCAGTAGTATAACTACAATAATAATCATGGTAATAATGACAGCAGCTAACATTTACTGAGCATCTACAAGGTGCCAGGAACTGTGATAAATGCTTTGTACACCTGATCTTATTTAAGCCTCACATTAACACTGCCATGCAAGTACTGTTGCTATCTCACTTTTAGGATGTAGAACCTGACGGGGGAAGAGTTCAGGAACTTGCCTGGTTGAGCAGCCAGTGAACGGGACAGCCCTCAGCACGGTGCATGTGAGAACACAGAGGGGACCCCTGGAGGGCCTGATGTCCAGGTGGGTGCTAGAGCTCCAGCAGGAGCAGTGATGGATGCAGACAGAACAGCATGTGCACAGACTCGGGGTGACAGAGAGCAAGGCCTTTGAAGAAGCCTGGAGTTCAATGAGGGGAAAGTGTAGATATTTTTAGGAAGGGGCACTGATGCATTCAGATGTGTACCCTAGAAAGTTTGCTTTGGTTGGAGAGCAACCAGATGTGGCTAAGACTTGACACCACAGGCTGGGGGTATGGAGGGAGGGGGACTTGGGGTGACCGTCGGTGGAGTGGTATTCCTGGTACTGTCAGGTTTTGGGGACACGATGAGAAGTTCATTTTGGGATTGATATCTGGAGGCCACTGGGTAGATGGGCATAGTGCTCATGGCTGCTGAGGAAGACATGTGTTTGGGACAGGAAGCCTCGTTCCCATGGATTTCCGGCAGCATCCAAGTGGCCTGCCTGGGACAGCACTGCCCTATTTAAGCAGCCTGGCAGCCCTGCTGCCGCTCACAGGGGCACTTTCCAAGTATCGCACATCAGAAATTAATGGGAGGCAGCTGTGGCAGAGGGGAAACTACTCAACTTGGAGTCACAAGACTTGGGTTCCAGTCCAGCCTCTGCCCCACGCTGAGCTGGGAGCTCACAGTCCAGTCTCATTCTTTGGAGCCCGCGTTTTCTCATTGGAGGAGGGGGCTTGACAACTGTGCAACCGGGTGCTCTTGCGGGTACCACTCTGAGCCTCTGGTGCACAGGGTGACTTTCGCCTAATGTGAAGGGGGCTCAGTGTCCCTCCTACCCCAGCTGAGAATCCGGTTCCCAAGGACTCAGGCCCTCTCCAGGTCTGCCAGACCCTGTGGCTCTCCAGGACACTGGGGCCCCTCTGCACAGAAAGTCTGTGTTGAAACCCTTCTCTGGCCAGGTTTCACAGTGGAGCCTGGGAGCTAGTCACTTTCACATTCACACACATTGTTTCTCATACATGCAGCTCTCATGAGTTCTCGCTGTCAGCCAAGAGCTGTCTCACACATCATTTAGAGGGCCTGGTTCATTTCCTTTTTTTTTTTTCTTTTCTTGAGACAGGGTCTCGCTCTGTCACCTAAGCTGGAGCGCAGTGGTGCGATCATGGCTCACTGCAGCCTCCACCTCCTGGGATCAAGCGATCTTGCCTAAGCCCTGAGGAGCTGGGGCTGTAGGCACGCGCCACCATGCCCAGATAATTTATATACTTTTGTAGAGATAGGGTTTTGCCATGTTGCCCAGGCTGGTCTTAAACTCCTGGGCTCAAGTGATCCTCCTGCTTCAGCTTCCCAAAGTGCTGGGATTACAGGTGTGAGCCACTGCACCTGGTTGACCTTGATCATTTCTTTCTGCAAATGGCATCCAATCACCCATCCTAGGGCAGACTCCTAGGCCACGGGGAGTGCAGAGCAGCAGATGCTGGGGGAGCCGCTAGTACTTGCGAGGAGCTGGGCCACACCCAGGCAGGGAGTTGGCCAGAGGTGGGTTTGAGTCTCGCCTCTTCTGCTTGACCTTGACGTGACAGGCTGCTGAGATGGGAGACTCCAAGAACAAAGGAGATGTGAAATCCCAGAGTAATGGGCCACAACTGGCCTCCTATCCCTGAGCTCCTCATGGAGGGCCCCCCCGCCGCCCATCTATTCCGAAAATATAAACGGGCAGAGAGAGTATGTTCCCAGGGAGAGGAGCACATGGAGAGAGGGCCTACCGCTTGCCCCTGGCTGTTCTCTTTTTCTACTCACACATAGTTAGGGGGAGTCTCCACAGACCCCCTGGGGAGGTTGAACTATGTCTCTAGCAGTCAGGAGACCCAGGAGAGCTGCTGTGCCTTACTCAGGTCTGACGAGGCCAAACAGCTGTGCCAGAAGACAGCGGTGGCCACAGGTAGGTCTGTTGTGCTCACAGGTCTGTTAGAATGAGGACAGGTATGGCCTCCTGTGGACCGAGGTGGCCCACGTGAGGAAAGCTGGCAGAGTTGAGGGCTGGAGGAGACCCAAGCATCAGGAAGCTGGCAGTGGGCACCAGACTTTGCAGGGGGGCATGGAAGGGGCTGCAGGGGTCCCTAAAATAGATTTGCATCTGCCTGGGTCAAGGGACTTGTGGAATCTCTGAAATACCCGTGAAAGTGCCTGGGAGAAGAAGCATCAGTGATATTGGCTGCCAGCTAGAAGGCCCTGTGAAGTGGTTTGCCCCCTCCAAATCTCATGTTGAAATGTGATTTCCAGTGTTGGAGGCAAGGCCTGGTGGGAGGTGACTGGATCGGGGGGCAGATCCTTCATGAATGGTTTAGCACCATCTGCCTGGTGATAAGTGAGTTCTCACTCAGTTCGTGTGAGGTCTGGTTGTTTAAAAGTCTGGGATCTCCCCTCTCCTCACCCCTGGCTCTCTTGCTCCTGCCCTCACCATGTAACATGCTTGTTCATCCTTCACCTTCTGTAAGCTTCTTGAGGCCCTCACCAGAAGCCAAGCAGATGTTGGTGCCATGTTTGTAAAGCTTGCAGAACTGGGAACCAATTAAACCTCTTTTTAAAATAAATTACTCAGCCTCAGGTATTTATTTATGGTGATGCAAGAATGGCCTAACACAGAATATAGGTACTAGGAGTGCGGTATTTTCTGTATTAGTACATTTGCATTACTATAAACGGATACCTGAGGCTGGATAATTTATAAAGAAAAGACGTTTAGGCTGGGCGTGGTGACTCATGCCTGTAATCCTGGGACTTTGGGAGGCCAAGGTGGGCAGATCACCTGAGGTCAGGAGTTCAAGAGCAGCCTGGCCAACACAGTGAAACCCATCTCTACTAAAAATACAAAAATTTGCTGGGCAGCTGGGCATGGTGGCGGGTGACTGTAATCCCAGCTACTCGGGAAGTGGAGGCAGGAGAATCACTTGAACTCAGGAGACAGAGGCTGCAGTGAGCCGAGATCACATCACTGCACTCCAGCCTGGATGACAGAGCGAGACTCCATCAAAAAAAAAAAAAAAAAAAAAAAAAAAAAAAAAAGGAAGGAAGGAAGGAAGGGAGGAAGGGAGGAAGGGAGGAAGGGAGGGAGGGAGGAAGGGAGGGAGGGAGAGAGGGAGGGAGGAAGGAAGGAAGGAAGGAAGGCAGGTAGGTAGGTAGGTTTAACTGGCTCATGGTTCTACAGGCTGTAAGGAATTATGCTGCCAGCATCTGCTTCCAGTGAGGGCCTCAGGAAGCTAAGGTACAAGTCACCACGCCTTGCTAATTTTTTTTTTTTTTTTTTTTTTTTTTGAGACGGAGTCTTGCTCTGTCACCCAGGCTGGAGTGCAGTGGCGCAATCTCGGCTCACTGCAAGCTCCGCCTCCCGGGTTCACGCCATTCTCCTGCCTCAGCCTCTCCGAGTAGCTGGGACTACAGGCGCCCGCCACCACGCCCGGCTAATTTTTTTGTATTTTTAGTAGAGACGGGGTTTCACCGTGGTCTCGATCTCCTGACCTCATGATCCACCCGCCTCAGCCTCCCAAAGTGCTGGGATTACAGGCGTGAGCCACCGCGCCCGGCTTTTTTTTGTTTTTTAAACAGATGGGGTTTTGCCATATTGCTCAGGCCGGTCTCAAACTCTACTCTGGGCTCAAGCCATCTGCCTGCCTCGGCCTCTCAAAGTTCCAGGATTACAGGCATGAACCACCACGCCTGGCCCCTAAACATGAGATCTGCAGGGGAAACATACTCTCGCTGCCCATTTATATTTTCAGAATGGATGGGCGGGAGGGGCCCTCCGTGCGGAGCTCCAGGGATAGGAGGCCAGTTGTGGCCCATTACTCTGGGATTTCACATCTCCTTTGTTCTTGGAGTCTCCCATCTCAGCAGCCTTGACGTCAAGGTCAAGCAGAAGAGGCGAGACTCAAACCCACCTCTGGCCAACTCCCTGCCTGGATGTGGCCCACATCACCCTATGCTCCAATTACGACTGTATCCTCTCCCCCTGTTGCCACAGGCCAAAAAGATGGAGAAAGGCCTAGGGAGGGAGAAGGGCCAAACACCCCTCCCTCTCTTGCCACAAGCAGCCAGGCCTGAAGCACCCCAACTAGGTTGTGACAAGGAGATTAGAGTTAATGTTAGATCAGGTTTGGAGTTCTGATTCTTACATGGAAGTTGCCTTCTGAGGACCAACTGGGGACAATGTGTGACTCAAAAGTGACTGTAGGAAAGTCAAGGACATGCCAATGTAATGCTTACTTGCACTATACAGATACATGGAGCTATGGGGACAGAGCCCAGAGGCTGTCCAGAGCCTTGGGCTTGGCAACTGGTTCTGCCACTTCCTCAATGCATGAGGCTGCGCAAGCACCTGCATCTTCACCTATAGAATGGGGATGACATTGGCCCCACCTCACAGTGTCTGTGCCAGGGTCACTGAGTGAGCACATGAGAAGTACTTACGATGGTGCTTGGCAGAGAGTACATACTCAATGCAGCTCAGCCGCTATGACTGGTATTATGTAACTCTTGGAGCCTCTGTTTCCCTCCTGTGGAACAGCTGAGGTGCTGGCTTTAAAACCTGTCCACAAAGTCTTTGATGCTGCTCCCATTCAGTGGTAGGTCTACATCCCTCTCCTTGGACCTGCAGGCCTTCGTGACTGCCCTGAGCAGCAGAGTGTGGCAGCAGTAAGGCTGCGTGACTTCTGAGGCTGGCTCATAAGGGCTCTGTGATGCAGGTTCTACCCTGCTCTCCTTAGCCATTTGCTCTGGGTGAAAGCCAGCTGCCCTGCAGGAGGCTGCAATACTGAGGCTGCCATGCTGTGAGGAGGCCCAGGCCACAGTGGGAGGCCACAGGTAAGTGTTCCGCGCCCCCCGCTTGTAGCCCCAGCCCCATCTGGCAGCAAGCACTGAGCATGTGAGTGAAGATGGCTCCAGGTGACTCCAGCTCCAGCCCGAGCCCTGTTCAGCTTCCTGACCCACAGAGTCTATGCATGTAATAAAATGGTTGTTTCATGCCCATAGGTTCTGGGGTGGCTTGTGAGTGACAGCAGTACTGGTATGCTGGTGAGTGCCTCAGCGGGAGCTCCCTCTGTCCCCCCACCAACTCCCCAATCTCTGGACGGCACCAGAGCCTGCCTGGGAGGCCACGAGCTAACACTCTCAAGAGGTGAGTGTATGCCGGGCACTGAACTAAGGGGACTTCCCCAGAGACCCTGTGAAGTATGTCTGTATGAAGATTCCTATTCCTATTTCTCCAATAGGAAAACAGAATTAGGGGGATCAAACCAATGACCCAAGGGCCTACAGCTAAGAACTGCTGGAGCCAGGCTCTGAACTGAGCTCTGCCTGACTCCAGAGGTGGTTTCTACCACCAGGCAATACAACAGGGAGACACACAGGTATGTCAGAGAGCAGTCCTCACAGTGCGAGCACAGAAACCAGAGGCCAAGGCTGAAGATTGTCCTGGACTCGCGGTGCTGCCCAGGAATCTTCCGAGAAAACCTGTCAGTTGGTAAAGCCACGTGGAGGCGGGGCTAACAAAATCTGGAAATGTCTTCACCAGTTCCAAAGTACACACAAACATTACTTGCCCTCTCTGGGGGTCAACATTCTTTATGATTTTTTTCTCTCCAGGAAAATATTAGTTCATTTATAGAAACTAAACATTACATGTGGAGGGAAAATGGAAAACGTGGCATTCTTGGCCTTTTTTTCTCCACAGACACAGAAACTGAGAAGGTTTCTCCATTTCCTTTCTCACAGCCTATTTGTTGGGGTGGAACTGCCTGTGAAGTCATTCTGCAGGGGTGGAAAGTGGGGGCCAGCTCTCTGTGGGCAACAGGGACCATCCCAGAGACAAAGGGCAGCCTCAGCCCACAGACCACTTCGGACGTGAATCAAGGCCTCAAAGGGCGAGACCTGGGCCACTGTCAATGCGAGGGCAGGTGGGCTGGGTAGAGGCGTAGAGGCGTGGGCGCTGCCTAGAAGAGGGCCAGAGAGACCGCCCGGCACATTGGTCTTGCTCCCACTGCCTCCTTTCAGCTCCTCAGTGTGCCCATCCTTGCCCCTGGCAGCTTTTGCTGCCTGTTTCCCCAACTAAAATGTGAGCTTTGGGGGGAAGGTTCTTGCCTTCTCTTGCTGGGCACCTGGCTCACAGCAAGTCCTTGGCCTGGAAGTCTTGGGTGAATGAATGAATGAACATGTCTTAGGGCCTCTCCTTGGCAGGTGTAGGGGATGTGCCTACTGGAAAGGGCACCGAGCTGAAGCCTAAACCCCCTCCTGAGGAGCCGGGGAAGCCTGCGTTCCTCCCATTCCTGGGACTGCAAGAGGCACATTCCTGTCCCTGAGTCTGGTCAGGCTCCTGCCATGCAGCTCAGTCTGGCTGCCAGGTCCAGAAAGGCATCCCTGGAGCTGCCCCTCTGGCCCCACCCTCCCCAGGACCCCAGGCCATCCCACAAGCTGCAGCAGCACCCGTTCTCTGTCTTCTGAGGCTGCTAGTGGGAAGCTGGGACCCCCGAGTATGTCTGAAGCCTTCCAGGCACTCCTCGACCCTCTGGGTGATCAATGAAAACCTTCACATCCTGCTTCCAGGGCTGAAGCCAGGGATTTGGAAAACTGGTTGAAAACACTCCTATGAGCTGGGGCTTGCTCTGCTGTGGAAAACTGTGGGCATCAGCACTTCTCCCAAGGCTGTGCCGAGTCAGCAGTCGGCCCACTCTGGAGCTGCCTCTGAGGACCAGGTGCCTACAGGACCTGTAAGGAGCTTGAAGAGTTGTGGCTGACGGAGGGATTTCTGTCCTGGGCTCTAGGAATTCTAGACTGGGCCCTTCCTCAAGGGGCTTTCAGTCTGGTGGAGCAGACAGACATGGGCAAATAAGCACACAACTAACTGTGCCATCACTGCAGAAGGAAGTGCCACAGAGGGGCATGAGGGCCAGTTGCAGGAAGGAGCCAGGGCCAGCATGTGCCTGTAAAAGCCAGATAGTAAATAGTTCAGGCTCTGCAGGCCACAGGGTCTTTGTCCCAAGCACTCAACTCTGCCACTGCTGCATGAAAACAGCCACAGGCCATATGTCAACCAAAGGGGGGTGGCTGTGCCCATATGAGAACAGAGGGTGGATTTGTCCCCCAGTTTGCCAGGGCCTGGTTGTTACAGAGCCTGACCTGATCGGGGGTGGGGGTGATAGTGGGGAGAAGGCTTCCCCGAGGCAGTGATGTTTAGCTAAAAGCTGCAGGCAGAGGCAGTGATGGAGGCAGAATCACAATATTGACAATTATGATAATCACATCACCATGATCAAGTTCCACCTAACACGTGTGTTCTATGTTGCATACTGTGCTAACAACACAACCCTGTGAAGGAGGAAGATTTTATGCCCACTTTACAGATGGAGACACTGAGGCTTGGCAGTATGCTGAGTCGTCTGTTCACACAATTCAGTTGCATTTTTTGCCCTGCCCACTTGCCACTTCTGGTCAGGGGAGGCTGCCCCCTGAGATGCATCTCCTGGACCCCTCGCCCTCAGCTTTCTATTGGATTTGGCCAATGAAAGGCTCTGGCGGCAGACTGAGGGCTGGAGGAGAGAGAGGCCAGGGATTTCTCTCTGCTCCCTCCTGCTTCCTCCTCCCTGCCCACAGACCCTGCACAGCCAATCATCCTCCAGAACCCAGCCATCCCCAGGGTTGGTAACACTTCTTCCCCATGCCCTTCAGCCTAGGACTCCACCCTCCCCAGGACCCTGGGCTGGCCCATGGGTGCCTCGCCATGCTTTATTGGTTCTGTTCATTAAAGTCTCTTTATGTCAACCATCTGGGGTCCATTCTGTCCCCTGCCAGGGCTCTGATGCTGCAGGTTGGCTGGCTTGCTGGTTTCTGGTCTCACATGGCTAATAAACAACAGAGCCAAGTAGAGGTGTGGGTGGATCGTGGGAAAGGAGGCTGTACCTGAGGAGGCTGGGCCAGGGCTGGCTCCTGGCTCCCCAGCTGACTTCCAGGACAGTCAGGGGTCAAAAGAGGCCAGGAAATGCAGTGCCTCCTTTCCTGCCCCAGGGCCCAGCGAGTGACCCCATTCTTGAGGCCCCCAATTAGCACTTTTAGTTTTCTAAGCCTGGCTCCAGGTCTGCAACCTCCTGTCTTCTCCCTAACCCTAGCAGGGGGAGCCAGTGTTGTTCAGTGCAGACCTGGGCTGGGGGCTGGGGCTGAAGCTGAGGCTGAGGCAGGGCCCTGGGCTCTTCCTCAGGGAGGAGATAGCGGGGCAGATGGTGGTGAAATGAAGGGACCAGCTGGGTCAGATAGATGCCTGGAGGGGAAGAGGAAGCCTCTGTCGCCATCGCCCCGGCAGGAAGCAGCGTGCAGGAGTGTTGAATGGCTGGTGCTAGGGAGAGCCAGGCTGGCAGATGAGGGCTTGGGTTGGAGGTGAGGGTGGAGACACTAGGGAGGAGAAGAGCCCTCTGAGCCTCAGTCATGAGGCTGCAGCAACAGGATCTCCTCCACAGTTGGGCTAGTGTATACCAGAGGCCCACCCAGAGCTGCAGCCTGACTCTTCATCCACCCATCTATCCACCCACCCACGCACCCACCCTCTCCTCCAAAAGCCCTACAAAAATTGAGCATCTACAAAGGGCAGGCATAATGCCAGGTGGTAAAGATCCAACAAGGAATGAGTCGGGCCCAGTGACCAGACAGAGAATAATGACAAGTTGTGGTGAGTGCCATAAAGAAGCCAAGAGCTGAAATAAAGGCCACCCTGAACCCAACAGAATGAGCAGGAGCAGACCACAAAAACAAGGGGAAGAATGTCTAAGGCTCGAGCGAGGGGCCTGGGGAAGAGAACTTCACAGGCCTTGCTACTCTCAGGCAGAGGTGAGGCTAGGGTGTGGCCTGTGGATGGACAGAGCCACTACGGAGAGGCAGAGTTGGCTCACGCCAAGGCGAACCCCATCCTGTGCCTGACCCTGGGCCCTCCCACCTCTCCCTGCTCAGTGGCTGCAGCATGGAATCAGGCAGCAGGAAGGCGCACCGGGAGATGAGTATTCCAGAGCTGTCTGAAGGACAGCAAGTGTGGCATGGAGACTTCTTGGCATTTAGAGAAGTCCAGGGATGTGGCTCATCCTGTGAAGGCCATTGAACTGAAGAGGCTGCAAAGGCCAAACAGGCCTCTTATTCACACTAATTTGGAGGGGACTCGGAAGGACAGACCACCACTTTCATTTTGCTCCAGAATTCTGGCACTATCTCCTGATGCAATAGGCTAGTCTTTGCTAGCATTCCTTCTGTAGCTCTAAACAACTGCTGTCTCCTACAGTCTTCTGATAGGAACCCTGCCCTGCTCCCTCCTCGTCCCCCACAGGTTAGTTGTAGATGACTGCACACTTAAAAGGAGCAATGCTGACCGAGGGGAAGGTGTTCTAGAATGGCAGAAATGACAAAGTAGAGACAAGACCAGCACTAGGAGCTTTCCTTCTGGCCACGCTTGCTGGGGGTCACCTGCCACGTATGGAAGGCAATGGATTTGGAAGACTGCAAGAGATATTTTAATACTGGGCTTATGGAAACCCTGTGAAAATCAAGCTTCCACCAGGACTGTCTTGAGGTATAGACAACAGCATTTCCAGAGGCCCCGAGAATCAACCAGTATGTCTCTCTAAGATACCAGAGGCCCCCAGCGGTGCTGGAGGCAGGGTCTGGCTTGTACAATGCAGCCAGGAGAGGCTAGAAAAGGCAAGCAGCCCGGAGTCCCCCCTGGGAATCAGGGCAGAGCCTTACTGGGTGGGGCTCATGAGAGGCTGCCACACTGGCCCTATGGGCTCTGTGGTCCTGTGTCCACCAGGAGCTGTTACAGAGGTTGGCCTGGCACCAGACAGTGGGGAGAGTGGCTTGAGCAGGTCAATGGGCTAGGGGAGGTGTGGCACCACATAGCAGTTTGTAGCAGCCACCCCCTTACAAACACGGCACATCAGACTCTGAGCCGAGTGCCTTCCAAATAGTATTTTGTTTTTGACATTCCAACGTTCCTGGGAGGAAGGTTTCATCATCCCGTTTTATAGGTTAAAGAAAAAAAAATGAGGCCCAAAGGGGTTAAGTCACTTGTCCAAGACTGCAGTGGCCTAGAACCCAGGGTGGTATGACCTAGAGCGCAAACCAGGGGGAGGAAGTGCTGTTGGGTTCCCCTTGACCCCCCACGCCCCCGACGGAGATCAGCTCCTGTTGCTGAGAGTCAGTTGGAATATGAGTAAAAAGTAACCATTAAATAGCAACGATGAAGCAGCCAACACTGAGTGCACTTTCACAATGTCAGTGTGAGCACAGCACTTTACAGGCAGGCATGAGCTTACTCAGGCATCACAACAACCCGGGAAGGTAAGTCCTCATCTTCATTCTGTGGATGAGGCCACTGAAGATTACAGGTAAAGCGACAAAGCCAGGAAACGGCAGAGCTCGGGCTTGACTGCAAAGCCTGGGCTCAGATCACTAGGGGACAGTGTATGTGTGTTTCACAAGTCTGATGAGCCACCTGAATCTGGTGGCACCAAATACCCTGGGCATCCTCCCCATCCCTCCAGGGCACATAAACCCAAGCCTGGACAGCAGCCCAGCTAAGGGTCTGGAGAGCCTGGAGAAGATGCTGGGGCTTTCTCTACCTTGTGTGTGCTCCCAACTTGGGGCTCTGATCCTGCCTCTCTTGGGGCTGTTCAAGCCCAGGCTCTAACACTCAGGCTCTTCCAGGGAGCCCTGGCACAGAGGGGAACCACAGAAATCCCGCATGATCAGGAGCCTGGGCAGGTTGGTGCAGGAGGGCTGTGAACAGGGATAGCTGAGTCTGCTAAGCTGCAAACTTGACTTGCCCTTGGGCTCCCCAGTCAAGGCCAACTCTGGCAGCCACAATTAGGCTATTAAGTGGGTTTGCTCCCACTCAAGGTAGCTACGATACCTGCAAGATCTTCCTTGGAAGAGACTAGTCTTGGAGAGCTGCTTCCTGGTTCGATTCTGAGCGACAGTCTGAAAACAAAGATTTTCATAAGATCAGATGGGCTCTGGTTTACCACACAGGAACCTGTTTCGGGCTGGGAAAAGCTACTATAGTCACAGAAGCCAGGAATACTGTGAGATCTGCTCCAGATCACAGTCACTTCCCTCTGAGGTCTCCAGGGGGTTTCCACAGCCAAGAAACAATGGTTAAGATAAAGTGAAAAGGAGTTGAGTGTGGCCTACTGTCTACTGAGCACAGATGTGTTCACTCTGAACCAGTACATTTTCTAGATGAGGAAACTGAGGAGTGGTGAGGTTAAGCAGCTTCCCCAAATTCATAGGATTAGCAAGTGGCAGAGTAGGGGATCAAACCCAGGACTGTGTGACCCTGAACCAGAGTTAGTTTTTTTTTTCTTTTTTTCTTTCTTTCTTTTTTTTTTTTTAGATGGAGTCTTGCTCTGTTGCCAGGCTGGAATGCAGTGGCGCAATCTAGGTTCACTGCACCCTCCGCCTCCCGGGTTCAAGTGATTCTCCTGCCTCAGCCTCCCAAGTAGCTGGCTAGGAACACAGGCATGCATCCCCAACCCCAGATAATTTTTGTATTTTTAGTAGAGACGGGGTTTCACCATGTTGGCCAGGATGGTCTCAATCTCTTGACGTTATGATCTGCCCGCCTCGGCCTCCCCTTTTTGGAGACAGAGTCTTGCTCTGTTGCCCAGGCTAGAGTGCAGTGGCAAGATCTCGGCTCACTGCAGCCTCTGTCTCCCAGGTTCAAGCGACTCTCATGCCTCAGCCTCCCGAGTAGGTGGGATTACAGGCGTGTGCCACCATGCCTGGCTAATTTTTGTATTTTTAGTAGAGATGAGGTTTCACCATGTTGGCCAGGCTGGTCTCGAACTCCTGAGCTCAAGTGACCAGCCCGCTTCGGCCTCCCAAAGTGCTGGGATTACAGGCATGAGCCACCGCACGTGGCCTCTGAACCAGAGTGTTTAATCATTACACTGCACTCCCCATCATCAGATGCCCTTAGAGAGGGACAAGGCAACAGACATGCTATGAGGACTGGCCCTTCAATATATCTTTTTAAAGCACCGATTAAGAACTTCTGGGTGAAAATGACAGAGTGAGACTAGATGCCAGACTCTCCCTCTCCTCCCAAAACCAACAAAAAATTATAAAAGCTTACGAGTAAAATAACTCACCAGGTGCAACTAAACAAGGGAAGGGGCATAATTTAAAGCCATGAACTTCAAAGAATTAGAGTCAAGGAAAGAAAAAGAGGATTCTGAAACTGGACCAAGAGTTGCATCATGGCATGGCTCCCGTCAAGCCCAATGACAGGTCTCACTGGGTCTGAGTGGGGGTCCTTATCGTTCCCTCTGCTGAATGGCACCAGATGCTAAGGAAACAGGTGGAGAGCATGGCAGCTCCTCTGATGGAAATGAAGGCTCCATGGGGCATGATGTGAAACCTGAGGGTATCTCTTTCTGGAATGGGATACAGCTCCCCAACGAGGTGAAGGAAACTCCAACATAGGCCTTTTGCCAGAAAACACATATGTGAAACAGACTGCTTGCTTACTGCCTCCACAGAGCCTGAGCCTTCTACTCCCCCAGGCTACAGAAGAGGAGAAAGACTAAAACCCCTGGACCTCCCAGCTAGCAGTAAGGGATTCCCCTCTCACACACATGGGAGGAGGGCCAGACATCTCTCCCACCCTCATATCACAGCCATGGAACATCCAGACAGAGCCTCTCAAATGGGGGCCAGAAGAAAAGAAATGGAATGGCAATACAGCCAACATACTCTTGCAAAAGAAGGAAAGAGAACAGGCGAGCATTGCCCAATGGCCCAACCAAGAAGGCAGCCCCAAGAGCAGAGGAAATCCCCTCAAGTGCTTAGAGCAGTGGAAACACAAGTAAAACAAAACCTGAAAAATGAGATGCTAAAACAAAGGAATGAGAAGAAAAAAGGAGATTGAAGACCTAGGGGGAACAAATCCAGGACTGAAATAAGAGAGTGCTGAATGAATACCTAAGTAGAAACAGACAATCACAGTGACAGCTGATGAACAAGGTGGAGATTGCCACTGCTAGCAAGAAGCGAATGGCTATGACGGGCAGAGAGCATCCAACACGGATTCCTGGAATCCCTGGAAGAGAGACGCCACGAAATGGCACACAAGTAGTCAAAGATATAAACAAAAGGAATTCTTCTGCCATGAAGAAAGATGACGACATCATGGTCTGGGGAGATCTGGTACAGAACCCTCTACTCTGAGGCATTCTCTTATGAAGCTTTTGAACTTTAAGGAATTCTTCACCTACCAGGTAGACAAGACCCTTAACAAGAGGGAAAAAAAAATCAGACGGGCTCATTCTCTACAGCAACACCCAAAGCCTAGAGGCAACGGCACACAGCCTGCAGTGCTGAGGGAGAGAAGCAAAGGAGGGCAGCCAGCAAGGCCGGGTCCAGTCCAATGCAGACATTTCTCTGAGGGAATGCAGGGCATGCGGGCCCTGTGAGCATTTTTATTTTTTTGGTGGAGCAGCAGGTAGAGGGACCTACTTCCTGATGAAATGCAGCTAAATTAAGGGACTGATTAAAATAAAGACTGCAGGAATGGAGAAGCTATGGAGAAACAACAGGTGGTAAAAACTGAATCTGTTTAAAAATACTAAACAGTAAGAATTATGATTCCTGAACATGTTTATGTTATAGACTTAGACTATGTGGTAATAATAACATAACTAACAAAAAGTTGGAAGCTGGTGAAGTGGAAGTTAAGGAAGGGGAGAGGGCTAATATTCTCATCTTTCATAACCTGAGTTGGCTGACACTGTTCACAATGGAAACCTAGTTAAAATAAAACTTATTGACTCAAGCCTCCTAATGTTTTTCCTGACCTCTTTTATTATCATTATTTTTTTTGAGATGGAGTCTCACTCTGTCACCCAGGCTGGAGTGCAGTGGCGCAATCTCAGCTCACTGCAACCTCTGCCTCCCGAGTAGCTAGGACTACAGGCATGAGCCACCATGCCTGACTAATTTTTGTATTTTTAGTAGAGATGGGGTTTCACCATATTGGTCAGGCTGGTCTTGAACTCCTGACTTCAGGTGATCTGCCCTCCTTGGCCTTCCAAAGTGCTGGGATTACAGGCGTGAACAGGCATGAGCCACCGTGCCCGGCCCTCTTTTATTAACTTTGGAAGGCTCTTTTGGAAAATAATCTCTCTTTTGGTAAATAAATATTTAAAGAGCAGCATTTTTTTTTCACATGAAAGTTTTTTTCTAGTTAAATTAAAATGAAATTAAAGTTAGTATTTTAAATTAAAAATAGCCAGTGTAGTGGAATCCAATTTTAATATTCTATCCTTCTATCCAGCCATCTATCCATCCTTCCCTACATATATATATATTTTCTATGCATAGAAAAATGTCCAAAAGTATGTTCACTTAATGCTAATGGTCATGCTTTCTAGGTAATGGGAAATTGGGTAATTTTTCTTAAATAAAATAAAATAGAATAAAGGCTGTGGGAAATAAAGCACTGGTTGGACCTCTTGGCATAATATCTCCAAAGCAGATGGGGGAGAATGTCAGCAATGCAATGCCACTAATGTAATAACTAAGCCATTGCATCCTTGTGGGTGAGGAGCCAGCCTCCAGATGTCAGTTGGGCCATGGAGTGTGGGTCCTCAAGCAGAATCACAAGCTCTGCCCATCTCTTGCCCCTTGGAGCCAGGATCTCCCTGGGGAGGAACTCCCTTGATGGTCTGAGGGCCGGGGGTGAGAATGCAGGCCTCCTCCCTGGGTTTGTCCACTTTGACCACAACAAAGAGCTAGGCTGACTGCTGTTTAGCATCAGGTGCTGGGGCGTTACTCCTTCAAAGTAGAAGGAGTAATTACTCATGATTTGCAGCTTGTCCAAAGATTATCTCATGGTCAGAAGTATTTATAGGGCATTTTTCTCTCTAAAGCATATTAGTGTTAATGAAAAACCATTGTCTCCTTTATCACAATACTGGTGCATAAATGGAAAATATTATCCCAGAAACTAAGTGGGAATAATTTTGTACTCCAGGGCACTGTTTTCAGGAAGAGCAAATGCTTTGTAAATAAATGAAATGAGCTTGATTTGTGGTAAGCATAATTTTAATGGTAATCTCTGGCTTTCATCTATTGTTGTTACTATAAGGTAATAGATCACAATTTCATATTATATTTTTTCTTTTATTTATTTATTTATTTATTTATTTATTTATTTACTGTACTTTAAGTTTAGGGTACATGTGCACAATGTGCAGGTTTGTTACAGATGTATCCATGTGCCATGTTGGTGTGCTGCACCCATTAACTCATCATTTAGCATTAGGCGTATATTTTAACAAATTATTATATAAAACAACTAAAAGCATTATGTCTATGTTCCAAAAGATCATTAGAACCACCTAGGGAGCTTTGAAAAAATACAGATTTTCAGGCCCCACCCCAGACATCTGGATGGTTAGAGAGTTTCCCAGGTGACTCTGGTTTATAGCCACGGCTGCAGACCATGCCTGTAAAGCTGACCAGGTGGGACACTGCTTGAACATCCGTTCCCCTTAGGGTCTTTCCTGATGAGTGAATTGTGGGTAACGTGGGGGTTGTCTCTATGGCTACAGCTCTCTACAGTTTTCACTACCTTAGATGAAGACCATGTAGTCTGGCTAATTAAATTCACAGACACAAAACTGGAAGAGAGAAAAAATATACTGGAATAACAAGATTCCAAGGAATCATGGCATACTGGAAGCCACTATAAGATAAGATTTAAAAGAATACAGATGCTCCTCAATTTGCAATGGGGATACATCCCAATAAACCCATCATAAGTTGGAAATATTACAAGCCAAAAATGCATTTAACACATTTAACCTACCAAACACCATAGCTCAGCCTAGCCTACCTTAAATGTGCCCAGAACACTTATATGAGTGTACAAAATCATCTAACACAAAGCCTATTTTATAAGCAAGTGTTGAATATCTCATGGCATTTATTAAATACCGTGCTGAAAATGAAAAACAGAATGGCTGTATGGGTACTCAAACAACAGTTTCTACTGAATGTGCGTTGCTTTCGCACCACTGTAAAGTTGAAAAATCATTAAGTTGAACCATCCTAAGTTGGGGACCATCTGTGAATGTGAAGTTGACATTTAAGTGGTAAATAATTGATTATAAGATGGCTGGGACTTGCCTTAATACCAGGTCATATGAAAAAGTACTGAAGTTCTTAGTTAGTCTCAAGCTGAAAATGGGCCAAGAGGACTTCCAAGCAGTATGGCAGACAGGGTTAACACGAAAAAATCCTTCTTTTCCCTCCAAATACATAGAAATGCTGGATAAATTCCCAGATGCCACAAATGAAGAAAGAACTGAAGGCCTCAGCAGGGTTAGTGGAAGATGAGGCCAAAGGGCCCATGGGTTTGTTATGAGAACTGGGTCTACTCCACAGGGGTTCTACAGGGAAGGAGGTAGGGCCTTGAATACTGCAGAGAGCTGAGTTATAAGGAACTGTCTCATCCATGAAACAGGCTCTTGGAGAACTCTGTTTGCTGGTCTGGAGATATGGCTAGAAGCTGCCTTGCCACCCAGCACTGTGGGTGGGGGAGTCACTTGTGAGAACCAGAACACCAAGCCTGTGCCATTCACAGCTGTGGGGTCCAAGTTCATATTATCCACGCCATGTGGGGAAGCCACACTGAGAAGTTAACACAACACCTTCCTCTGAACTGGGGGGCCTATAAGGATGGGGCAGAGATGGGTATGAGAGCTGTTCAGACATCACCACTGCGGGGCTGTGAGGTTGAAGGTAACACTGCACACGTGTGCTTGTGTGTGCTGGGGCCTGGGCGCTACTGCCGTGGATTCTGATAAGCCCTGCAGGTGGCTACTCACTGGTCCCAACAAGGGCTAGGCCACTTGCAGGGACCTGAGCACTAAGGACAAAAGTGGGGCTGGGAGGCCTGACGCAGGAGTAGGTGGGGACTTACTTGTAGTTGTCGTCTTCCACAAACTTCTGGAGCTCTTCAATGTAGCGTACAGACTTCAGGTACTTCTGCACATGGGGCAGGGTGGTGAGGTGATCTGCAAAAGGTGGACCAAATCCAGAAACTTTAGGCTCTCCCCATCTTTAGGCCCCCAGATGAGGAGTACAGAAATCACGATTTTAGATGCTCCCAGGATACTGAGGCTCATTCACTCTTCCAGCAGTTGCTGATGCAATTTGGGGATTGGCCCTGTGCTGGCCACTGGAACAGAGGGATCATCAGGCCTGGGTTCTGCCCTCAAGGAGTGCCTCCCAGATGACTGGGCCTTAGTCACCACACTCTGAGGCCACCATTTTTTTTTTAGCCAGGAAGGAGGAGCTGCACCTCCACTCAGATATCAGGAACTGGGGAAAGATGGCTCCCTGGCCTCCAGAACAGACCAGAGCCAGGTGTCTGTGCCCTAAAACAGGTTTCCATTGGAGTAAATGGGCAAGCCTCCTATATCTACCCACCAGCTGTGTGACATGAAGACAAGAATGAACGAACAGACCCTGTCCAGCCAGGTGTGGAGGCCTAACCCAGAAGCTGGCCTATGACTGGAGCTGCTGCATCCTAGGAAGAAAGGGAGAGGTCCCTGAACATGCCTGTGCCAGGCTCTGCAGCAGGTAATTTTATAGGAGTCATCTTTGTTAACCTTCACACCTGCCTCATGTGGGAGAAACAATATCCCCATTGCACATAGGAAGAAACTGTGGCAACCTGCACAGGTCGCATTGCTGAGAAGGGCAGAGCTGGGTTTGGACTCCAGGTGATGGAAGGCTTCTGTCACATAGTGTTGCCCATCTCTGGAGGGACTGGTGTCAGCTGCTCTCTGCAGACCTTCACAAACAGTCACTGCACTCCTTCTGAGAGGGCCACTGGGTGGGACAGAACAAGCCAAGGGGAGAGGTGGAGGGAGTAGAGGAGGTCGTGAAGAGGAGCAGAAAAGAGGGTGGGGAGGACCCTCACTTTCTGGGGAGGTGCGTCCAGGTGCAGCAGGAACACCCGATAGCTCTGGCCCTTCATAGCGAGATTCTGAGCAGATCATTTTGTTTCTCTGAAGCCTCAGTGTCCTCTCTCTGAAGTGAGGATGACACCTGTTTTACAAAGCTGATGGTGGAGATGACGCAGGTGAAGGTGAACAGTGGTAAGACAGCATTTGCTGGGCTCTCATGAAATGCCAGGGACTGTGCTAAGGGCTCTGAATGAATCCTATCCCCATTTTCATGCATGAGAAAACCTTCAAGGGGAGAAAGTGACTTTTCAAGAGACAAAGCTGGAATAGGAACCGGAGTCTATCTGACCCTGAAGCCCATGTCTGGTTGCTCTGCTGGCCAGCAGAACAACAAGTATCAATGTATTTGTGTTGGAAAAGGCCTGGGCCAGGAGAAATCTGCCCTGGGAATACAGGTGCCTCCTACCCCTCCTGTCAGAGGAAAGCTGCCCTGAAGTGTGGGAACCCCCACCCTGCCTAGGGATGCTGTGGAGGGGCTGGTGAGCAGGGCTCTTGCTTTGGTGAACCCACCCTGGCTTCCCTGTGACGTTCCCAAATGGAGGCTGTGGATTTTCTCACAACCTATGCACAGCAGGTGAGGCTGGGTTCCTTCCTACCACGCCCCGTTGGTGCTTCTAGACTTTTACTCCTCTGCCGTCTTGTGAAAACCTTGCTCCCCAGAGGCAGGTGCCTAGAGCCCCACCCCCATGCACCACACCCCCTTCACAGCTGACTTCCGCTGACTGGCCGCCTGCTCATCAGTGCTAATTCCCAGAAGACTTCAGCACCTGGCTCACAGTCAAGCTCCACACCCCAAGTCTGCCATCTTCTCGGGTGAAATCAATCCCCAAATGGATGGCCCATCCAGCATTCTGATATCGTCTCCAATGACTTTCTCCATCCCTCTTACACACCCACTATCATGGGCGCACTGTGGATCTGGCCACGTGCAGCAGAGTGTGGCCAGTCACTCACCACATCATTTCCCTTCTCCTAGGCCCACAGTTAGATTATATTTCCTAGTCCCTGTCAGCAAAAGTGGCCTGCACTGCTTGCAAGCCTGGCCCATAAAACCCACCCATGTGTGGTTCTCTCTCATCCTGCACCTGCCAGCTGGATGCAGAGTCCAGTGGAGGATTCTGAGGCCATGGGAGATGGCAGGTTCACAGAACAAAGAAGCCTGATCCCCAAATCTGCTTGGAGGAGAGCTGCCCAGAAAGCTCTTCATGCATGAATGACCCAGGAGCCAGAAAGACCTGGGCTCTGCCACTCATTAGACGTGTGATTGTGGACAAGTGACTAAACTGTTTTCAGCCTCAATTTCCTCACCTGTAATACAGAAATAGTAACACCTAGTTTGCACAGCTTTTGAAAATCAAACCTATGTATAAAAGGATCTAGTACATGTTTGATGCTCAAGATATTAAAATGAAGAACTTTGTAGTTCTTTGGTTTCTAGAGCTCTCTCACTGATAAGACCCAAATTTCAATGAGGTAAGATTTCACAATTCTAACAAAAAGGGTACTAACCATAGCTGCAGGAAACTTGTAAATCAGCAATTATTCGAAGAATATTGTTCATCTGATTGGATCTTTGTTCGTTTTCCATGATGCTGCCTGAGGCAGGATATGCAGAATCAATGTAGATTAAATCCAGAAGATAGATTCCTAAAATTAAAGAAGATATTTCATGACAGAAGGAGCTTACCACAAACCAGAACAAAATAGCACAAAATAGTACTGATCTGCTAAAAAATATAAAGGGTGACTTATGGAAAACTGAGATAATATTTGGACTTTAATTCCAATCCTGATTACTAATTTTTTCACACAGCACTGCCCAACTATAAATCAAACATCTGAGCAACAACCAAAATGTATGCTGGCAAGATTTTAGCATTTCTAGTTCAAATACTCTCCAGCAATAAGGCTTTTACCTGTAATCCAACTAGAAAATAACGGGACATGAAAGGGATGAATACTTGTGTTTCTTACCAACTGCTGAAGTTTAATAGGTCTAAGGTGCCACGTCCAGGAGAACACCCATTTGGGCTGAATTCAGTTTCTTCTTTATTTGCCCAGCTGTCTGTCTATTTGTCTATTTGTTCCCCTACCCCTACCTCATCATACATTAACTAAGAAACAAAAGAAAAAATTAAAAAAGCAACAGCTCTCAGTACAAAGAACTAAAGCTAGAGAATTTGGCCAATGGTGCTTAATAAGAAAAAAAGATGTGAAATAAAAATACGGCTATGTTACAGAAATAGTAATATGTAGTTTGCACAGCTTTTGAAGATCAAACCTATGTCTAAAAGGATCTTAATAAGATCCATCGCAGGCCAGTGATAAGCTGGGGGGATTTGAGGACAAACTGCCTGGCTGGGGAAGGGGAAGGGCCGCTGGCTATGCAGCCACTACACCGCTCTCAGCTGGCTGACTAGCTGCAGGGCCGAGCTTCAGACACCTGGAGATGTGCATGGGCCAAGAATGGAATGTCCTTTCAGCTGCCCTCCAGGAGCACTGCTGTTGTGCCCACCACACTGGCAGAGTTGGGCAGTAGAAGTGACATAAAGCAGAATTCAACCCAGAAAACATTAAGCAAAGCAAGGAAGAGTGCTTGCTCTAAAAAACAAAAGCCCAGGTGATCGAGAAGATCTAATGGTTATAAATTTATATGCATAAAGAAACAATACATCAAATTATACATAGTATAAAAAAGTTAGAAATGAAAAGTGAGTTCAACAAAAACACAACCATAGAGGGAGGCTTTGGTATGTCTTTTCCAGAATTTATATAAGTATAAATGTATACATCATACACATATATATATATACATATACACACATATATATATATAAATGCAATGATATAGTATTACAGTAACAACGTTAACAAGCTTGGGGCAGAGCATGGTGGCTCATGCCTGTAATCCTACCACTTTGGGAGGCCGGGGTGAGCAGATTGCTTGAGCCTAGGAGCTCGGGACCAGCCTGGGCAACATGGCAAAACTCCGTCTCTACAAAAAATACAAAAATTAGCTGGCCATGGTGGTGCATACCTGTAGTCCCAGCTATTTGGAAAGCTGAAGCAGGAGGATCACTTGAGCCCAGGAGGTGGAGGCTGCAGTGAGCTGAGATTGTGCCATTGCACTCCAGCCTGGGTGACAGAGCAAGAGGCTGTCTCAAAAAAAAAAAAAAGGCTAGGCGGTGGCTCATGCCTATAATCTCAGCACTTTGGGAGGTCAGGATCACCTGAGGTCAGGAGTTCAAAACCAGCTTGGCTAACATGGTGAAAGCCCATCTCTACCAAAAACACAAAATTAGGTGTGGTGGTGGGCGCCTGTAATCCCAGCTACTTGGGAGGCTGAGATAGGAGAATCACTTGAACCCAGGAGGCAGAGGTTGCAGTGAGCTAAGATTGGGCCACCGATCTGTTGCCAGCCTAGGCAACAGAGCAGGACTCTGTCTAATAATAATAATAACAATAACAAACTTGGTTTTCTATAAATGAAAACATAGTTCTTTTCAGGTACCCATGGAGTACAAAAATTGATTGTGATATAAAGAAAACCTCAGTAAGTCCTAAAAAGTAAATGCTGTATTATCTACTTTCATTGACCTTACTACATCTAGGATTTAACAATAAATACAGAAAAAAAACTAACCATTTGAAAACAAACACGCATGCACACACACACTCATGTAACTCTTAGGTCAAAGAAAAAATAAAAAATCTGTTTGAAGAATCTATTCGAAGACAATGACAAGGAGAATACTGCATATCAAAACTTATGGGTTCTGACCAAAGTGGTAATCGGGGGAAATTTATAGCCTTAAAAATTTACTATTAAACAACTAAGAATTATTACAAACATTGGAATTAACTTGGTTAATTATATAAAAGTTGTGAGGGTTTGTGCATGGATAGATGAGCACTGCACTAAGAGTTATATGTTCATTATCTGATTTATCCTTCTAACAAGCTATTTTACAGAGAAGGAAAAGGAAACTCAGAGAGGATGTGTAACTTGCTCAAGGTCATGCAGCTGGTAAATGATAGAGACAGGAGTCGAACCCAAGCCTGCCCCCTCCAGAGTACACACTTCCTGTCGTTACAGTGGAGCACTGGTGCTAGATACCATGAGTCATTCGTCTGCTTTTAAAATAGATGCACATTGTTACGGGAAACTGTTAAATCACAGAAACATATGCTAATGCTTCTCACAGGAGCCATTACCACTTCCTTTCTTCCTGGTGGTACCATGTTTCCAAAATTTTAATAATTAGAAATAATTTCCCTTGTAGAGAAACTCCAAGTTTGGTGAGTTTGAATCCACAGATTTATTCTTTCTCTTCACCTTGTTTTTCTTCTCCCCTCTTAAACATGTAACTCAGTTACCACCCTGAAGTGTGAGCAATGGCAATCCTGAAAATGCTATTACGGCTTCACCCCCAACAAAAAGCATCCTCTAGTGCATGGCAGGGAGTGAAGAGATGTGGGACATAGGGCAGCTTTATTCCAGACGCAATGTGCAGACTTCGGCCCAGCTGGCTCAGAGTGGCAGAGTGAAAGCTCAGCCTAGGAGCAGAGAAACTGGAGAGTAGGATGGGGGGAAAGGAAACTTGCTCCCGGGGGATCAAATCCAAGACAGAAACTTCCCTCCTGTCTCATGGGATCCTGCCACCAACCCTGGAAAGTAGGAGGAGAAAACTAAAGCTCAGAGAGATTAAGAAACCTGCCCAAGGCCTCACAGTAAGGGTGATGGAATTTGAACCCAGGTCTATCAGGCTGCTGCACCCATGTTCCCACCCACTGGTCATCAGAAACACAGAGGGAGTTGCCTTTTCTCAAGTAACACCCTCAACATGAAAGGTGCACCCTATGCTGCCCTGTGAGGACAGGTGCCGGACACTGGGCCTCCTCTTGGGTTCCTGGAGGTGGATCCCTGAGTGGCGCTCTGCAAACTGAGGCCCACAGAGTTCATAATTCCCCTCTACAAAACGTGCAGATGCCCACACCTGCCTACTCCTCAAGACCCAGGAGTGTGAGCCAAGGCCATACCTGCTGAGGACTGGGTAAAGCACCCCTCAAAAGGAAGCCTCCTGGCTCCAATGACGTGGGGAGACCTTGAGCCTAGGCAATGCCTAGAAAGAACCTCCATATAAATAGCCTTTCACTCCCACAACGAAAACCACAGCACAAGCAGCAAGTCTCCTACAGTTAACACTGCACAAATCCACAGAAATCTTTTCAGTACTGTATTAGGCCACAACAGAGATATGTATAAGCCTAAACTATAATGAAATCATAAGAATAACCACCTTCCACTTGTACCATGTCAGGCACAGTACCGAGCCCTACATGTAGTTGGCACTCCCCACAACTGTACTCAGACACTTGTTTGCATCATTTGCGTATTTCAAATCTGATTCCCCATCAGGCCTAACGCCTCAAGGGCAGGAAGTGTGTCTTGCTCCAGGAGCTCAATCTCCAGCATCCAGAACCCAGCACACAGGAGCTGCTTGGTAAATGCTGGCTGACAAAGGAATGCATGAGAGAAGGCATATTTTATTTAACTCATAAAATAACCTTATGAAGCACATGTTACCCTCGTTTTGTAGCTGAAGAGAGAGCCACCACCAGTCAAGTGATGATAAAGAGAGCTAATGCTTACCGAGCACATACTGTGTGTCAGTTGCCCAGATTATCGATTCATAAGAAAAATGCTGTTGTCAGGGAGGTTTCATTGTGATTTTATAAGGGAAGAAACTGAAGCTGAGAGTGGTTACACCGCTTGTCTGTGGCCACACAGCTGGGAAGTGGCAGAAGCAGGATTTGAGCACAGGTCTGTCCAGGTTGCCTATGGGCGGTTCTTCTTTTACTCCAGCCAGACTCTCTGGTGTATGGCAGCCAGTGAGGCAAGATAGGGGCACAGGTGAACCCAGGCTATGGCTGTCCCTGCCTGATTTCCCCTATGGGGTCAACACTCTCCAAAAGGGCTCATGAATCTACTGTGGCTGCCTCCCCTGTGCCATCTACCACCTGCTACTCTCCACCTCCCTCATGCCCACTGTGGTCAGTCTGGTCAGCCCCCAGGTCCCATCATCAGTGTCCCACCCAGTCCTGGGGGTCCTTCCAGCTCTGCTACATGACAAGCAGCTGTGGTATAAGTGAGAGAACGTGGGGCCCCGATCCAGGAGACTCGGAACCCTGGCTCTGCCGCTCACCAGCTCGGTGGCCTTAGGCAAGCCTTTTTACCTCCCAGGGCCTCAGTTTCCTTGACTGTGAATAAGGGTAATAACAGTGGTTTACACGAGTCTCCCAGTCCAGGGCCTGGACCACTTAAGTGCATAAGAAGCTGAGCTGACCTTATGGCTGGCCCTATTCGAAGCAGCAGCATGGGAGGAATGAGCCCAGCTGGGTTTGCCACAACCATGGATGGCGCCCAGATGCCGACTGCATGGTGGCCACCCCCCAGTTGGCCCAGTGCTTGGAGCTGTCACCTGGACTGGGACAGCACAGCTGGACACCTCAGCTCCTATTCCTATTTACACAGAGTTACTAAAGCAGATGACACTGTGATGTTGGCCTTATGAAGATGGACAGTAATTGGATCAGCCATTGGCCCTGGCTGCCTTGGGGCTGGACAGTGCCAGGGACCAGGCAAGGCTGAGAGGTGCAGACCTGTTGGGGGAAATAACCCTGACAGTAACAGCCACTGTCTACTCTAGGGAAGGTAGGTATTGTGTTTACCATGGCACCTTACCAGTGACCCTGTACAGAAGGCACTCCTGTTCCCCACCATTTTACAGATTAGGAAACTGAAGCTTAGTTTCAGTTGGCCAAGATCACACAGCTTGCAAGTGAGAGAATTAGGATTTGAATTCAGGACTGCCTGACTCCAAAGATCTGGGACAGAGAGCAGTGCTAGGGGCTGGAGGCTGGGGGCTGGAAGTCATTGGCTGGCACAGGGATGAGGATTCCAGGCAGAGAGTTGGGGGTGTGAGGACCCCTGCTGTGGCCTGTCTTCCCCCAATCCCCAGGACACTGCTGGCAGCTGGCATCTGCCCCATGGCCATGCCCACCCGCAGACTGGACCTCCTCTGAGACAGATCCCAGACCATGCTTAGGCTCTGCTCCCTCCTTCCACGCCCCACACAGGGCCTGGTGACACTGCTGTAGCTGCCACATGAGTGCCAACCAGACCACCGTGGTGAGGCAGACCCGCAGGGCCAGAGTGAGCAGCTCTCAGCTCGTTCTGCTCCAGAAGCTCTCTGCAGCTGGGCTGGCCTCAACACAAGGGGCAGGTGGCCAAACCTGCTTCCTGACAGTGAATACAGGCTCCCCACCAGAGGTGTCCACAGGACACCCGGCCCCAAGGAGGGAGTGCCAGGCTGACAAAGGAGGTGCTCTTCTGAACAGACACCTTCTCTGAAGCTGAGGGACACCCATGCTCGATGGCCCAGAGCCTGCTTGAAGCTGGGCGCTCATAGCCTCCCCAAGCCAAAGCCCGCGGCTGGCACCAGGGCTTCCCACAAGCCCAGAGACTCACTGCTCCCTTGTTCTCCCATCGCCACCCCGTCTCACTTCCAACCCGAGTCTGGTTTTGGTTTTTCTCATACAGCTATCTTTTTAATAAGGAAAATTCTGCTGTGTTGAGGGGAAAAAAAAAACCCTCTACAGCATAAAAATGTGCCACATTTCCATCTTATACTTTCCATTTTCTCCCTCTCCCTTTTTCAAAGTTTGAGATGAAAGACTTTTTTCCATGTTCTCCTGCTTTGCCTTAAAAAGATCACTTTCAAACTTCAGTATTGAAGAGTGCTGGCATCCAGAACTATACTTGTGTGGTTTGATCACATAAACTGTCCTGATAAATTCCAAATGAAATAACAGAGCAGCAGCTCATTAGGATATGTGTGCTCTCTTTAAGAGAGCACAAAGCATTTTCATCTACTGCATGACGAGATCTCAGCAGGCAGCCCAGGCTCCCTGAGAAGATGGGGAAGACTGTGAGTATTAACTAGCACCTGCTAATTAATATCCATCAAGCAAAACAGGGCTTCAGAAAAAATCCTCATTTAGAGAGTATTCCTTTTGTGAAAGCTATTGGAAGCTTACTGTCACTGAGACAGTTTCCTTGGTCTGCAGAAGGGGGCAGGCGCAGGCAGTCACATGGCAGGTGGTCAGAGGCCATGCTTTCTGGATGAGCACATGGCCTTGTGTATGACTTGGGGTTGTGGCTCATGAATCACAAAGGCACGTGGGCAAAGTCCTGCTGTCTGGACAGAATCCTGAAGTCCAGGGAAGCCAAATCACCTCCTGGCTCCCCAAGGTGAAATGAGGACACAACTATAGATCCCCTCATGCCCTGGGGATTGCCTGGTAATGTACAGGCACAAAGAGGTAATCCACTGTTTGCAAATGTTCCCCCAGAGTGCAATGGATGGCATAGCGTGCACTGGGGTTCTGACTGGCAGTAAGAAGGGGCATGAGGAGAGGGCATGCATCTGGTTACTGTTATTGGCCTTTTTTCATGCTGGACACTGTGCTGAGTATATTACATGTACTAGCTCATTTAACCCTTCAATGACATTTGGGAATAGAGAAGAAACTGACACTTTTTTCTGCCTAACACCCACTCCCTATTTTGGAAACAGCCCTTGATTTCCTTTTGGGGAAATTATACCTCCCACACTCATAACCCATGTGGCTTCGGGGCATCTGGAGCAATTCCACCCCATTCTCTGTCCCAGGAGTAAAAACAAATTTTTAAAAATAATTATTTGGGAAAGAAAAAACACCAAATAATTTTGAGATGAAAAAATAAGTTAAAATTAAAATATCAAAATTATCCACAATGATTCAAGGCCATGTAACTACTGAGAGAAAAGTCCACAGCCTCAAATGCTTACATTAATAATTAAAAAACATTTAAAGAGTGAACTTAGTATTCATTATATAGAACTAGAAAAAAAAACCGAGAAAACAATTTAAAATATAAGAACATAAATAATGAATTTTTAAAAAATCAACAGTCTAGCAGAGTGATAACTAAAACTGAAAGTTGGTTCTTTGAGAAAATCAATGAAGTGGACAGTCCTTTGGTATGTACGACTGAGGAAAAAAACACAGATGAACAATATCAGGGATGAGAGAGGGGATATGATTTCAAATATGGAAGAGATGTTAGTGGTATGTGTAAATTTTATGGTAACATTTGAAAATCTAGATGAAATGAATGCTTAGTAGGAAAATATATCTTCTCAAACTTCTCTCAAGAAGAGGCAAAAAACTTTAATTTACTAATAAAGAGAAAAATATTAATAATGGAGAAAGATACTATTAGATTGGTGCAAAAGTAATTGCCATTACTTTTAATCGCAAAAACTGCAATTACTTTTGCACCAACCTAATATAATTAAAATACAATATCTAGATGATTTTAAGGAACTCATGCATAAAACCGTAAAAGAAAAACTTAACATTACTTAAACTGTTCCAGAACAGGAAAAATCAGAAATATCTGCAGTTCATTTTATGATGCTAGCATAACCATTACACCCAAACCTGACAGAGGTGGCATAAAACAGAGACCAATCACATTAATAAATCAAGATGCAGGGATTCCAAATAAAACATTATCAAATAAAACTCACTGGCGTGTCCTGATAAAGCACTGAGCTAGACATAGACTTCCTTAATGTGATAAAGGATACATATTAGAAAATTAAAACAATGTTAATACTGAAATCCTATTAAATAGGAACAAATCAGGAATATCTGACATACTGCTATCATTTAACACTATGCTGAATGCACTAGCCAATGTGATAAAGCAAGACAACAAATGTGGAATAAATATTAAAGATGCATATCACGTGTCATTTTTGCAGGTGATATGATGAGTTATCACATTAGTGATATAATTAGACAATTTAGGATAATCAACTGAAAAACTATTAGAATAACGAAGTTAACTTCAAAGTAAATATACATAAATCAATGTCATTCTTCTATAACAGTAATCATCAGCTAGAAAACACAATGGAAAAAAAAGGGTAATTTACAATAACAGTAAAACTATAAAACACCTGGGAATAAACTTAGAAATGTGTAGATCTATATGAATAAAACATATTTGGTAGGAAAATCATATATAATATCTATTAAAATAAAGTATACGCATATCCTGGGCTTATTAATCCTTCTCCGAAGAATCCATTTTACCAAACAAAGGCACAATTCATAAGAATACAAATCTTTTATCTACATCTCTTTGTATCTGAGTTGTTGCAATGAGAATGTAACGCTTTGGTAATTCAGGTAAAAACTAATGAAATAAAAATATCTGAAGGATTGAAAGATGATGTAAATAAGTAAGGAAATATATAATATTCTTAGATGGGAAGACACAACATTGCAAGGATGTCAATTATTGCCTAATTAACATACACATTTCATATCTGAAATGATTCCAAAGTTCACTTGGAAGAGGAAATGTATGAAAATAAACATTTTTAACAAGAAGAATGAAGAGAGGGGCTTGTTATAAAATGTGCTGTAATGCCCAGTCATTAAGCAGTATAGTATTGCTACAGAGTTAGACAAATAAAGGGAGCCCAGCAATACATACATAGAGATATAGAAATTTAGTGTACGATGAAGGTATATTTCCAATCAATAGGAAAAGGAACAACCCTTCAATAAATGATATTGAGACAAATGATGATTGACTTGGAAAAATATAAAGCTGGATCTCTACTTCATTCCTAAAACAGAATAAATTACACATAAATTAGGGAGTTGAAATCTAAATAATACAAGTACTTGAATAAAATACAGGAGAATAATTTTATAATGCTGAGGTACGCAAAGGCTTAAGTGTGACATAAGACCCAAAACCATTAAAAAAAGACTGACATATTGGGGTCCATTTCTTAAAACCCACACACTTCTGCATGATCAAATCAAACACCATACATGAAGCTGAAAGACAAATGTCAGAGTAGGAAAAATATTTGCAATTTATAAGACAGTCAAGAGTCCTCACATATAAAGAGCTCTTACAATAAATGCAAATTATGTTATAAAAGATGAGCAATTTGTGGAAGAGTATAAATGTAAATAAAAATGTGAATGATTCCCAAGACTCAGTAATAATCAAGGAATTACAAACTAAAACAAGATATTTTTTCCCATTTATACTGAAAAAGTTCATAAAAATTGATAATACTTAGTGTTGATGAGTGTGTGGAAAAAGTCACATTATACAAGAGTGACTACAGCATAAATTGATAGAAACTTTTGGGAGGAGAATTTGGATGTTCAATAATGTGTTTTCTAGGACCCAGTAATTCCACTTCTAGAAATTTACTCTACAGCAATACTACTACAAATTGGCAAACATTAATAAGAAATGTTCATTGCAGCGTTGTTTGTAATTTATAATTATACAAAAAATGCATGGTTTATAGAAATTATTTTATATCCAAGTAGTGGAACATCATGCAGCTATTGTAAGGATAAAATATATTTCTAAGAACTGACACAGAAAGATATCCATGATATGTTTTTAAGTGAAAAACATCAGGTATACCTGTATCAATAGAGAAATCACACACAGAGAACGCATTGCTCAATCTGTTATCGATAGCCATCTTTGGGTATGAAACTGCAGGATTATTTTCTGCTTTATACAATTTTATATTATTTTAACCTTTAGCTATGAATATATACTACAGTTTTAGAAGTAAAAAAAAAAAGCAAGGTATTTCTTTCTTTCTCCTTCTTTCTATTAAAGAAGCAAACACTGTTTTGGCAGGGAGAAGGAGAGCAATATGTGAAGACAAGAATTTCCGAGTGTTCTCAGACCGTGGTTGGTCTTTAAGTTTAGATTTAAAGGCCACAGACATTGACTCCAATCTGTTAGTGCTTCCTATCCCCTCACTCATCTCCCTGCTTTTGGTCTCTCCATTTCCAGTCCAGTCTATACCCTGTGATCTTTCTTAAACCCTATTAGACCGTGCTCCTCACCCACTTAAAAATACCCAGTGGCTTTCCATCCCAACAGGCAATGTGAAAACTCCTTAGCACAGCATCCAAGGTCTCTGGGCTCTGCCCCACACTACCTTTCCAGCCTCTTCCTCCACGTCTCATGTGATGGCCCCAACTATGCCAGCCTCTCCATGCAGCCCCTGATGTGCCCTCTGTCTCATGCCTCTGAGCCTCAGCAGAGGGGTTTCCTCCCCTTGCCTCTGTGCCTCCTTCTCCTTCCTGGCTGCTAACTGGCTCCTCCTGGGCTCGCAGCACACTGTCCTTTCCTTGATTACAGCATTTATCGAGGGCAAGGGCTGTGCCTTATCCATCTCTGCATGCTCAAGGGCCCAGCAGCAAGCCTAGCACAGAGCAGGGGCTCAGAAAATGGCTAGGGAAATGACTGGACCCCATGTTGAATCTTTATTTGAACATACACATCTCCCTTCAACCTGGCCTCTGAAATTCTATTGCTCAGTGGAAGGGTGGCTGTGGTTGCCAGGCACCCCACTCCACAGCCACTCTGTTAAGGGACAGCCCCACACTGTGGTATCTGTAAGCTAAATACTCATATTTCTCAGAGTGCTATAAAGTGCTTCCAGAGGAGCTAACGTCACTAAAAGGAAATGCAAGATGATTCCCCCAGTGAAAGCCTTAGAAACCTGCCTCTATATTGGGTAGAACCGAGGCTGCCCATGTGCCAAGGAAAACACTCTCGAGCTTGTCTTTCCAACCCTGGCTCAGAGATTTGCTACTGTGCACAGAAAGGCTCCCCGAACGTCCGAGGCCACCAGGATCCCGGCCAGAGAGTGAGATCAGACAGCCGCTTCAGTCGCCAAAGTATTTTCCATTTCCACTAATGCACTCGCGTATCTGTGACCACACTGTACCTAGTCTTTAAGTATAACAAAAATAATAATGGAGGCAGATGCAAAACTGTCAGCTTTATTCATTACTCAATGGAAACTGCGAAACAAAAGACAACATTCTAAACCTCAGCTACCAATCCCTGCATTCTCTGGAAAACAAGCAACAGATTTTCAGAGGGTTAGCTAGATCGAAACTGATTTTCACTTCCTTAAAGTAAATTCTTTACTGATTTTGCTGAAATGAAATACTGAGAGGTTCCTTGGGCCCTCTGGAAGGAAGAAGGCATCTGATTGTGAATTTATTTGTGGTTTTCAGGCTCAGGTGTTTTGATCTCTCCCTGCCTTTCTCAATGGAGATGAGAGGATGTGAGTCCCCATGGGGAGGTCCTAGGCTTTCAGTGGGCAGGGGCTCCTCCTACTCCATGGCATGAGCCATCTCTGTGGGCTACACCCTTCTCCAGGACACCCTGTGGACACAAGGCACTTGGCCTGGTCAGATCCAGCTGGCCCAGCAGCAGCCCTGCTAGCCCTTGCAGCCCTAACGCCCTGGTCAGGGTCTGTAGGCAGCGCTATTCCCACCAAGCTTGGGAGCCAATCTCACCCAAGGCAGGCCAAGCACTCAGCCCTCAGCTCTGCCAGCAGTGGGTGATGGAATAGCCAGTGCTCTTGTTAGTCTGGTCTTGTGTGGTGGGGTGGGATAGGAAGGTAGGGGAGAGCCTGGGCCATCACTGGCTGGGGTCAGCTTCAGATTGGAAGGCCTACCTACACCTACTCTCCTTGTATTGCCTCTCCTCTGCCCATGAGACTCAACTCCCTTGGAAAAGGACCCAAGAAACTTGACCCTCTGGACTCTGATCTCCCGGTCACCTCCTTGAGACCCATCCTTCTGCTCTGCACCAATTAGTGCACTGGTTCTCCAGCACCAGTTTTACTCAATTCTGACTTCCCCTTCTGCTACACCAGCAGGCCTTGTGGCCAATGCTCCCCTCATTAGAACATTCTGGCTACATCGTCAGAGGATGCTCTGCAGGGAACAGAGGCCGAAGTGGCAGGAAAGCATGTCTGCTGACCAATTAGAAGAAGCAAGGATGCTGAAGGAAGGTGGCAGGTCATTGTGGGGAGAGGAAGCTGCAAGGGCACAGGGTGATGTGCTTAGGGACCAGCTCACTCAGTGATGTCTGCTGCCATCATGAAAGGGCCTTAGCATCACAAATATTCACTGAGGGCCTCCCACATTCTAGACACAGGGGTATACAGGAGAACACGACAGGCACAGTCCCTGAACCCATGAGGCATACAGCCTGGCAGGAGAGGGACATTCAACAGAGGCATTAATTACACAAACAAGGGCATGAAACTGCTAAAAAAAAAAAAAAAAGTAATCCTCTAGCATATATTTACTTGGGGGAATCATCCTCAGGTGCCAATGAGAGACCCCAAAGGAATCAAGAGACGAGTGAAACAAAAGCGGGTTAGCTATGTCTTCAGCATTCACAGAGTTCATTCAACTGCTCTCCCCCTGCCCCGGCTACTCTCCTCAACTCCAGAGATGTTAAGTAATCTGCCCAAGGTCACTCTGTGACAATGGTAGGATTCCAGCCCAGATAGTTTGACTGCAGAACCCACACTCACATATACTATGTCATATGTGATGTTCACATGTAGCTCAACACATACACTGGAGGAAAGATACGAAAACTACGAAAACCTGAGGCATCTGTGTTCAAATCCTGGCATTGCCACTTATTGTTCAGTGTGATTCTGGGTGAGTTATTCAACTCCTGGAACCTTGCTTTCTTTATCTGGGAGATAGAGATAGTATCTGTAACTTTCTCACAGGGCTGAAGAGGAAAGGAGATAACGCATGTGAAAGGGTTGCAGATTATCTGGATAATGTTGGCCCTCAATGAAGTTACTTGAGAAAAAAAATCCCTGAAGCTTTAGGAGGAGATGGGGGTACAGACCAGTTTCTGGAAACCTTCCAGAAGAGACTAGGTAGCCCCTCACAGAGCTTTCCCTGACTTACCATTAAAAACCTCCTTACCAACTAAGACTTATGTACAGACAGCCTTAGTGCTAGGATCTAAGAAATTTAGTATACTACAGGGCAGATATACAGGACAGAAATTGAACAGATTTATACCTTATCTCTTGAAACCAAAATAATTCATATCTCCTGGGGCTCTTCCCAAGACACAGTGATCCAAGGCTATGGAAACCAGAAAATTTGGGCCAATGACCAGTACACTCACTGCCCAGTAGGAGCTGATCGGAGGGGTTCTAGAATGCTCTGACTCACCCTTTGCCCACCATCTTCTCACATTCATTTGTAGATTGCTACTTCCAGAAAAGAACTGGAGTGTGCCAGGAGGGAAGCCCAAATGCCTTGCCTATTAATAAACCCCAAAGCTGAATAGATTTTACTACATTCAAGGGTACATTCAGGGGAAAGAAAATCCAAAAAGGAGCATAGGAAAGAATACTTCCAAGTAATGGGTTTGAACTGCATGTAGGAGAAGTAGAGGGATAAGAGAGACCACACCTTCCCACACAGTCTATTCCAGGATCTGGAAGAAAGTTCAAACAGCTTTTCTTTTGAATACAGTACAAGAAGACAAGACAAGGCTTCTGTGATAAGAGAGAACTGTCAGAGATGAAACTGCAGGTGGACGCGATGGAAAGAGAGATGCATGAGATACGAAAAAAGATAAAAGAATACTAAAAACATAGCAGAAAAATTAAAAAATTAAACAATAAGGAGTGAGGCAGATACTGCGGAGATTTGCATCATGGATGTGGTGGGCAAGGTTGGCAAGCTCTCCCTCAGTGCCAATGAAAAGAGAAAGGGAAGAAGGGGAAGAAAGAACATAAGGGGATACAGGGGCCTGAGAACAGAGAGATGACCCAGAGAAGGGTGTTTTCCTGAATTCAAGTAGTTAGCCAGAAAGTATCTAGGGATAGAACTCAAGAGTATATCAGGCTCCAGGAAAGAGATCTATGCCTAGATACATTCTGAGTTTATTAGGTTCCAGGAAAGAAATCTATGCTAGACACATTCTGGCTAAACACTTGAATTAAAAACAAAAATAAAAACAAAAAACTCCTGCAAAGACTCAGGCAAAACACAAAAAGCAAAAAATAAAAAATAAAAAAACCATAAAAGTGACCCCTGACCCTCTTTATTTCCCTTTTCCCTCTGCTGTAATTGAATTATACACTCCACCAGACCAGCTATGATGCTGTATGGTAGCTGCTGGCCTTCCCACCTGCTTCCCTGCGGGAGGAGGAGCTTCTAGAAGGCAGGAAGGACTGTTTACCCATGAAATATTAGTGGACATCTGATGATATGTCAATTGCTTTGATTTTTTTTAAGAAGGATATTTTCCCTTAGTAATTATGGTACTTAGATATAAAGACCCAAAGAGATAGGATTTTGGATGCCATAAAATTCTGGTCAACGCACATTTTTTTCCATATAAATCTATGGGGTTGTTTCACCATCACAGATCGGCAGCGGCAGCAGCTGTCAACTTCTGAATTCACTCTTTTTTTTTTTTTTGAGACGGAGTCTTGCTCTGTTGCCAGGCTGGAGTACAGTGGTGCGATCTCTGCTCGCTGCAACCTCTGCCTCCCGGGTTCAAGCGATTCCCCTGCCTTAGCCTCCCGAATAGCTGGGACTACAGGCATGTGCCACCAAACCCGGCTAATTTTTTTTGTATTTTAGTAGAGACGGGGTTTCACCATGTTGGCCAGGATGGTCTCGATTTCCTGAGCTCGTGATCTGCCCGCCTCGGTCTCCCAAAGTGCTGGGATTACAGGCGTGGGCCACCGCGCCCGGCCCTGAATTCACTCTGAATGGATCACACCCACTGTAGCCACACTCCCTCATCAGCGGTCTGTGAAGCCCGCAAACTCCTTCTGCAGATGCCACCCAAACCCCTGGGGCAGAAAGCAAGCACTTGGGTGGCTTTCACGGTTGCATCCCATCTGGTGAGCTCTAAGGATGAACGCCTTTCTTTGGGGCTCGGTAGTGAGGCTGCCCTAGTAATCCAGTTGTAAGAGCCCAGGAAAGGGCATCTCTGTCGAGTCCAGTTTGAGATGGGGATGAGGATGCCTCATGCCAACTCCTTGAGCATGAGCATCTCAAACGCAGGAAGCAGGAGCTTATACTTGGCCATGAAGGGCATACAAATGCCCACTCTGCACAGGCTGCACCTAGTGCAGCTGTGTGGGTGGGGTGAGGGGGGTGGTAAAGTAGCCTAGGGATACCAGTAAGAAGGCCCATTTGGAGCTTGGAAAGCCTAAAGCAATGGTGAAAGAGGAGTAATTTGAAGTGTTCTCTTCAAAGGCTGCAATGGGTACTGGTCTGGGAAAAGGCCTGCTTCTCTCCTTCGGTAAGGGTTCCTGACAGTGATCTGGCCCCTGGTGACCCTGAGCCCACAAACAGGGGCACTGGGAGAGGTGGGGCTCAAATGAGGCTCCTGGGTCAAGGGAGCTGCCTCAGAGCATGGGGTGGGAGAATGGGAGCCTGCAGGCAAAAGAATGCTGGGAATGGTGACCATGGTCACAAGCTCTGGGCTGAGCAGCACTTGTGCAATTTCATGGAGTCTTCATTTTACAAAAGAGGAAAGGGAGGCTCAGAGAGGCTAAGTTGTTTGTTCAAGATCATACAGCTAGTGTGTGGCAGAGCTGACACTGCACCCCAGGTCTGACTCTTGAGTCTGGGCCCTGATCCATGGCATGGCTTCAGCTTGCCCTTCCCAACCTGGCCTTATTTGACTGCATGTGAATGTGTGAAGCTGCTGAGCCAGGGCAGGGGTGCTGCCATATGGGCTGACCTGAGCCATCTCCTCAGCTCATCTACCAAAAGCATTCCGAGGAAAGCATCATGACCTTCTCCATCCACGTGGGGAAACTGAGGCTCCGAACGGTAGGGTGAGTTTCCCAAGGTCTCTTGGCCCACAGTTGGAGGAGACAAGGTTTGAATCCAGGTCTGGCTGGCCACAAACCCTGCTCCTTCAACCTCCTGGCCATGGCTGGGTAGACTCCAGGGACCCACCTGTCAGCCATGAACCTCTGTTTTGTGTTCACACTGAGAGCTGAGTTGTGTGGTTCCCACTCTCTGTGATCCTTAATCCAGTCCTGGAGGGTAGGTGCACAGGCCTTGCCCTCAGAGGGGGCAGATGTCCTGCTGGGGACTGGAAACATCTCCAGACCAGAACAGGACTTAGTTCCAAGTGGATTACCACGAGCTCAGGAAGACAAGTCTGATTCACAGCCCATCAAACCTCACTGAACAGGCTCATGGTGCCCAGCTCCACTATGTTGCTGGGCTCAGGCCTCTAGAGCCAAACGCTTCCTTTAGTAAGATCCCGGTGTCAGCACCACCCCTATCATGTACCTCACAACAAAGCCTTCTGAGATTTCTCAGCTCCAACATTGGAAGACAACAATAAGACACCAGTGTCAACCAGTGGATGAACTAAACTCAGAACCAGAAGGCCTGCCACACTCTGCAATAGCAGCAGCTGCTCCAGGACCAAGCGATCCTCTGCAGGCCAGCCTGGACAGGGTAGGGCTCTAGAGCCAGGTGGTCTCGGTGGGTCGGGGGGATGCTGCCATTGACTTGTGGCTTCAGGACAGTTCCTCAGCCAGAACAGTTCCTCTGGTCCTCAGTTTTGGCCTCTGTAAACAGGGGTAACAACGGTGCCTCCCCCATGTGGAGGTGTAGACAGAATGAGGTATATATGAGGTCATAGCTCAATAAAGGTTAGGGTGATGGTGATAACATTAGTAGAAAATGGCAGGCCCAGACTGCAGAGAAACGAGGACCCAGGCCTCAGTTTCCACTCCTCTCCAACGTGTTCTCCCTCCTCCAGCCCCACATTCTGTTCCACCCACAGCGAGGGCTGAAAAAGTATGCAACTGCCTTGAGAACAACTTATTCCCTTGCCCTTGCCTCCTCTCTGATCCTCTATCACAGCCAGAGGTGAAATGGGCTCTCTTGTTTGGGGAAGGGGATTCTCCATGGCCTGGGAGCCCTCCCTACTCTCCGGGGTAGCACAGGAGGTAGGGAGACCTGGTTTGAACACCCACCCCACTGGGTGACCCTCGTTAAACAACCTCACCCTTCTGAGCCTCATCTCATGTGCTCTCACCTCATGTGTCCAGGCTGAGCATTAAATGAGGTCATATAAGCAAACCAACACGGTGCCTGGCACACAGCAGCTTTCTTCATTCATTCAGTCATTCATTCGTTTATTCACCAAGTAGCTGCTGAGCACTTTCTCAGTTAAGCTCTGTGCTAGGCTCACAGGATACAACAGTGAGAAAAACCAGACGCTCCCTACTCCCCTCATGGGCCTGACAATGGCCAAGCACTGAAGAAGTGCCTGTGTCCTTCCTCTCTTCCATGGGAACCCCACATCCAGCCCAACTGGCCCCCACCTGGGTGTGCAGAGAGAATCCCAGGCTGGGGGCTCACAGCTCGGGAGGCCAGCTGCAGTCTGGGCAGGGATGGCAGCCTGGGAATTCTGCTTATCTTCTGGGCAACCACAGCTCCTCATACATCAGACCCACAGGTACTGTGCTGCCTCCCACAAAATGTGCTTTATTTCTAAGACATGTGTGCCCAAAAAAGTACAATTATATATCAGTAGTGCTACCAATTCCTGGTCTATGTGAAGGGACTCAGGGTTTTATACCTACTGAGGAGGAGTTTAGGGCAGTGTTAGGTTACAGACTTTGCTGTAAGTTCTAAAGGACTTGGGCAAGTTAAGATATTTACTTTATTTGAATCTCAATTTCCATTTTTTGCAAGATGAGCATAACTCCAACCTTGCAAGGCTGTTTTGAGAATCAGAGTTTTCATATGAATGCCTTTAATACACCAAAAGTAATGATAATGATAACACCACCACCAGTGACCAACATCTGTTAGCATTTACTGAGTGCCCAGCATCGTGCTAAGTGTTTCTCAGGCATTAATTCATTCTTTTATCCAATAAATATGTATCGAGGGAATAGAAAACTCAGAAATAAAGCTGCACACCTACAACCATCTGATCTTCAACACGGCTGACAAAAACAAGCAATGAGAAAAGGACTCCCTACTCAATAAATGCTGCTGGGATAACT
This sequence comes from Symphalangus syndactylus, assembly GCF_028878055.3. Taxonomy (NCBI): domain Eukaryota; kingdom Metazoa; phylum Chordata; class Mammalia; order Primates; family Hylobatidae; genus Symphalangus; species Symphalangus syndactylus. The sequence continues at coordinate 17,682,434 of NC_072425.2, forward strand.
GGCTAACCATATGCAGAAGATTAAAGCTGGACCCCCACCTCTCACTGTACACAAAAATGAGCTCAAAATGTATCAAATATTTAAATGTAAGACTTTAAACTATTAAAAATCCTAAAAGACAATCTAGGAAATACTCTTCTTGACGTCAGCTTTGGCAAAGAATTTTTGGCTAAGTCCCCAAACGCAAATGCAACAAAAACAAAAATAGACAAGTGGGACTTAATTAAACTAAAGAGCTTCTGCACAGCAAAATAAACTATCAACAGAGTAAGCAGACAACCTACATAATGAGTGATGATATTCACAAATCCTGCATCTGACAAAGACCTAATAACCAATCTATAAGAAACCTAAGCAAATCAATAAGCAAAAATCAAATAATCCCGTTAAAAAATGGGCAAAAGACATGAACACACTTCTCAAAAGAAGACATACAAGCAGCCAACAAACATGAAAAGCTGCTCAGCATCACTAATCATCAGAGAAATGCAACTCAAAACCACAGTAAGATACCATTTCACACCAGTCAGAATGGCTATTATTAAAAAGTTAAAAAATCAACAGATGCTGGTCAGGCTGCAGAGAAAAGGGAACACATACACAGTTGGTGGGAATGTAAATTGGTCCAGTCACTGTGGAAAGCAGTCTGGAGATTTCTCAAAGAACTTAAAATAGAGCTACTATTCAACCCTGCAATCCCATTACTGGGTATATGCCTAAAGGAAAATAAATCATTTCTATCAAAAAGACACATTCAAGCTGGCTGTGGTGGCTCACGCCTGTAATCTCAGCACTTTGAGAGGCTGAGGCAGGAGGATCACTTGAGGTCAGGAGTTTGAGACCAGCCTGGCCAACATGGTGAGACCCCATCTCTACTAAAAATGCAAAAATTAGCCAGGCGTGGTGGTGGATGTCTGTCATCCCAGCTACTCAGGAGGCTAAGGCACAAGAATCACTTGAATCTGGGAGGCCAAGATTGCAGTAAGCTGAGATTGCACCACTGCACTCCAGCCTAGATGACAGAGTGAGATGCTGTCTCAAAAAAAAAAAAAAAAAAAAAAAGACACACGCACTCACACGTTCATCACTGCACTATTCACAACAGCAAAACTGTGGAATCAACCCAGGTGCCCATCAATGGTAAAATGGATAAAGAAAATGTACATATACACCATGGAATACTACATAGCCATAAAAATGAAATCATGTCCTTTGAAGCAATATGGATATAGTTGGAGGCCATAATACCAAGCAAATTCACACAGGAACAGAAAAGCAAATATTGCATGTTCTCACTTATAAGCAGGAGCTAAACGCAGGGTACACATGGACATAAATATAGGAACAACAGGCATCATGGACTATTAGAGGCAGGAGGGAGGAGGGGTGTGGGCTGAAAAACTACCTATTAGGTGGCATGCTCCCTACCTGGGTGATGAGATTCATACCCCAAACCTCAGCATCATGCAATATTCCCATGTAACAAATATGTACATGTACCCCCATACCTAAAATAAAAGTTTGAAATTTAAAAAATAAATAACGTATCGAGAATCCACCATGTTCTCCCTGCCACAGATACTGCAGGAAAAAAAACTCATACGGTTCCTGCTTTTGTGCAGCTTACTGCCTAGCAGAGGCGTCAAACAGTAAACAAATAACTGCATGAATAATTACTTAAATAAATGGAATAATATGAACAACAAAGACTACATCCAGTCTTCCATTTATATAAATGCCATTATATATATTTTCTAGATGAGGAAACGAAAGGTCAGAGAGGTTGGGAAGCTTGTCTCAAGCCACAGACCTGGTAAGTGGCAGGGCTAGGCCTCAAATCTCATTGAATAGGAATTATTTTGCCTAGAATAGCATCAGAGTTCAAAAGCATCTGCAGAGAGCTCCACATCTTCTGGGGCTCTACCTCTAGTCTAAGAGCTGCTCAGAGTAAAGGCGGAATCGGAGCAAAAGGCTTGCTGTGCCTCCACGCAGCCCTCCCTGGGCTGAGTCAGAAAGATGGAGGGCTTGGTCCCTTGGGGTTACTTAACCCTGGGAAAGAAGGCATCATGAGGAAGAATTCTACGTCCTCCAATAGTCAATAAATGAGTTTAGGGAAGTAACTGCCCCATTTTTGAAAACATAAGGGTAGCAGATATCACCAGTAGGTGACAACCCAACCAGGATACCTCAGAGGAACCCTGGGTGAAAAGATGCAGGTCGTCACAGGGCCTGGAGGGTAGGCGTGCCCACCTGGCTCTGCCACTGACCAGCGCTGTGGCCTGGAGTTCCTCCTCTAAAAAACAGGGAGAATAAGAGCACCTCCCTTGGAGGGCCACTGTGAGGCTACAGTGAGAGAGTACCGACGAAGTGCTTAACTCAGTGCCAGGCACGGAGCAGCTGTCCTCCTGTAGACACTGAAAGTCAAGCTGGTCCTCCCTCCAGCAAAGTGGATTTCAACAATGAAATACAACCCAGCTGGAGTGTCAGGGCCCAGCAGCTCTATTTCTTATCTTGCTTTATATACTGTAAGGCTATTTTTGCCTTACTCACATATCACCTTCATGATTTTTGCCAACATAGTACCTATATTTTTTTTATTGTGGCCAAATACACCCACCATAAAATTTACCATTAGTGACATTTATTACATTCATGCTGTTGTGTAACTATCATCACTATTTTGTTCTGGAACATTTTCTTCACCTCAAAATGGAATGCTACAACCATTAAGCAATCACTCCCCATTCCCCCCTTTCCAGCCTAGGCTACCACTAATGTACTTTCTGTCTCTATGGACTTACTAATTCTGGACATTTCATATAAATGGAATCATACAATATGAGACCTTTTGTGTCTGGCTTCTTTCACTTAGCATTTTCAAGGTTCATCAGTGTCGTAGCATGGATCGGTACTTCACTGCCTTTATGGCTGAATGGTATTCCACTGTATGCATATACTACTTTTCGTTTATCTATTCATCTGTTGGTGGACATTTCAGTTGTTTCCATGCTTTGGCTATTGTGAATAGTGCCATTATGAACATTCATGTACAAGTTTTTGTTTGAACATGTGTTTCTTCTTTTGGGTATATACCCTGAGTACAATTGCTGGGTCACACTATATGATTTTTTACTTAACTTTTTGAGTGAAATCATAAGTTTGATGTGTTAATAACATTAAGATAAATACTTAGCTATCAAAGTAAGGTTATCTACAATGCCATCTAAAATCATGAGGACCGAAAGTAGTGCATGCCCACACTCTGGGAAACTCAGATTTCATGTGTTCCTGCACGAATCGTCCATGAGGGCCACTGCTGGGGTACTACGGGTCCAGGAGCTAATGCTGGGTGGGGATCCAGCGGTCACCTGATGGGTCAAAAGCACTGTTAGAGGGGGACAGCCAAGGCTCTGAGCCAGGGAAGCAGCTCCATTTTCAGGCCTCAGGGCTAAGCTTTCAGAACATGGGGTGGAGAGGAGAAAAGGAAGTGGCAGGGAAGGAACAAGGCTGAGGGTTCCAGGCTTCAGCACCAACAACGGAGGTGACTTCCGAGCAGAGGCTCAAAGAGGGGTTCTGGGGGCTAGTCTCAGGCTGCCCCTCCCACAGTCTAATCCATCCTCTGCTGTGCTTGTGGCCAACTCTCCAGGTGCCCAGAAGGGGAGGGCAAGGGCAGAGCAAAGGGGCTTGCCTTCAGCTTTCTTCAGACATTCTCCAACGAGGAGTCCTGCCCCTATATGGAGACCTCTGTCTTGGTAATTACGGAGCACCTAGAAAGAAGGGTTGTTTTCAGTGGGAACTCTTTCATCTCTGTCTTAAATTATACATCATGACTTAATGTTAACTCTGATGTCTTCTAGAATTCAAGTGAGACATAAACATACTCCCAGAAGCACAGAGTCTGCATTCATTACTGGGACCACCTTGACCAAATAAGAGGTGTCACCAAGTCTATTTATAGTTTAAATATCTCTCAACTGCCCTTTCTTAAAATCTGTTGAGGTAGTTTCCACATAAACAAGGAGGAATGTCTAGGCCCTATCATCATTCTTTCATTAGGGCTTCATATCTAGAGGGTAAGCAGACATCAATCAAACCACAGCATGGGGCTATGGAGAAAAAGTATAGGAGCTCTGGGCAGAGCAATGGAGTGAACTGAGAGGTGTAGATTAATAAATAAAAGCCGCCATCTAAAATCCAGTTATCATTGAATTTAAAATAAGACCAGTGTGAAAGCTAGCAGGGTTGTGGTGAAATCAGGAAACCCATACACTGCTGGAGCAGGGTGAGCTGGTTCAACCCTTTGGGAAAGTATTAGGGATTCCAAAGCCAGAATAATATTGGTATCCTTTGACTCAGCAGTTGCTCTCCCAGGAACTTATTCTGAGGAAATAATTCTAAAAGAAGGGAAAACATTGTACACACCAGGGTATTTATTGCAGGGAAATCTACGGTGGTTAAAAGAAAACAAACAAAAACTTGGAACCATTCTAATATCAAACAATAGGGAAATAGCTAAGGAAATTAAAATAACTACTTAACAAAAATACAGAACCGCAAAGTACTGGAACAGTGGAATTTTAAGTGCTTTAAAAAATTTTACAGCACTCGCCAGGCGCGGTGGCTCACGCCTGTAATCCCAGCACTTTGGGAGGCTGAGGCGGGTGGATCACCTGAGGTCAGGAGTTCGAGACCAGCCTCAACATGGAGAAACCCCGTCTCTACTAAAAGCACAAAATTAGTCGGGCATAATTAGTGGTGCATGCCTGTAATCTCAGCTACTCGGGAGGCTGAGGCAGGAGAATTGTTTGAACCTGGGAGGCGGAGGTTGCGGTGAGTCGAGATCGCGCCATTGCACTCCAGCCTGGGCAACAAGAGCGAAACTCCGTCTCAAAAAACATAAATAAAAATAAAAAAATAAAAAAATTTTACAGCACTGTTACATAGTTTGTACATTTTAAAAAAGAGCTGATTAATCATTAAGATATAACTTTCTTCTAATAATTGATATTTACTGTCCAGATTTATTATCAGAGTAGCAACATAACCACATACATACATACACACACAAATGTATATAATGTAAATATAAATAAAGAGTCAACAAGCTCAAAGAACAGTGGTTTCCTCTCAAAATGCCAGGCAATTAACTATACAACCCTCTTTTCAGTTATTTAATTTGCTGATCATTGTGTGCTCTGAGCCAGAAGCAAGTAAAATGTCTGTGGTCCTGCTGTGATTCCAGGGTCTTATTTGCAACCCAAGAGAACTGAGCTTGGAGGCCCTCCTGTGGAGGGAGTCATGGACCTGCTGACTCAACCTGACCTGCTTGGACACTCCATGGTGCTTCTCTGCTAGCCACCCTGGCTTCTGCTTCCCTCCAGATGCGCCCATCATGCCCACCCCTCCAACTGCCTCCAGAGTCCTCTTCATCCAAACAATTAGGTGGGATCACTTAGCCTAGCATTCTAGGCTGTCTGCAGTTTGACCCATCTCACAGACCACTCACAGCATAGTGTGGCACTCACCAATGAACACACTGCAGAGTGGATGATCACCTCCCTTTTCTTAGACACTCTATTCCTACTGTTGCAACCTGAGACCAGGGCTTCCCATACATCTGCATATGAGGCTGGTCTGTAAGGATGGATCCCCTAATGCCCTCTTAGAGGCATCTCCTGTTCTCTATGATGTGACGAGGCATCTAGGGCTCAGACCGCAGGGCAGGAGTGCCCACAGCCTTTGCTAGCCTGCCACTTGTGTTTTCTCCCAGAATGTTCCAAATGAAGCAACTACCATTTAGGGTGTTGCTCCTGTCATTATCAACAGACCTATGCAAGGCTGGATTTTTACAAAGGACTGTGGAAAACACCAAGTACTATAGTGGAATGGGGTTACATATTCAATAATGTGATTTTTGAAAACATACTATTACTGAATAATTTATTGGATACATAACCCAAATGACAAATTCATATCAATGATTCATTTACATATGAAGTAAAACATGCAATAAAAATTTACATTTCAATTTTCTATATTTAAAATATTTAAAATGAAAGACACTTAAAAAAAAACTTTTAAAATATATTAGCAAAAGGCTGCCAGTTGTCCTTACTTGGGAAAAAATATTCTTTATTCTGAGATTATGCCCTGCTTACATTGTAGGTGTTAAAATGTTCCTTTCTCCAGGAAATGATAAGGATATTTTCTTTTTTTTTTTTTTTTTGCCATTAAAAAAAATTGGCAACCCCGTGAGAATCTCTGAAGTTTCACTTTGAAGCTTCCCTTGCCCATGAAATCCAAAGTCTGGGACCCACTGGCCTGAGATCATACGTGGTTCTCTGGCAGCAGTCAGGCTGTTGGTTGGCATGGACTGTCCCTGAGCTAGAAACCCCCAAGGGTGCTTCTGAGCAAGGAAAGCGAGATGGCTAGGGAGGGAGGCAGCTCTGCGTTACTGTTGGCTGGAGGACCTTTAAAACTTAAAATATTTGAAAGTTAAGCAGGCAGGAATTTCAGTTTGGCACAAAAATCTCAAACTTGAGTTTACTTCTTCCCTCTTTTTCAGTCAGAATTTATATCTTACTGTATGGCTGACTGCCTGAATCCCAATCTCACAAACACCCACAATCCCTGGCATTCCCTGGCACTACCCAGCAAAGCCCCATCTTTGCATCAGTCTCAGAAGGAGTTTCCCAGATGCTGCACCAGCTGCCCAGCGCTGCTGGAGGAAATCTCCACCACTGCAGAAAGGCCATCCCTCCACTCCCTGGACAGCCCTCTCCACGTCACCCACTTGGGTCCTCTCCCACTCCCTTTGGGGCCTGGTCTTTCCCAGCAGCTGCCTACCCCCAACTCCCTGCTGTTCAGCCCTGCAGGCACCTTGACTCCTAAATGAATGACCTCAGCTGCCAGCCCCTGCCCCCTTATTGATCTGCCAGGATTTCCACCCTTCCATCTCTCCAGGGCCTGCCTCTGCAGCACGGCCAGACTGTCCGTCACCTCCATGTTCCACCCTCGCCCAAGTCTCTTCCAGCGTGGACTCCATGGCTGCCCCATGCTGTTCTGTGTATCTTAAGTGTCTCTACCAGATTTTTTTTGGCGGGGGGTTAAAACTTTTTTTTTTTTTTTCAATTAAAAGGGCATTTATGGTCATTCTAGAGAATATAGAAAGGTATAATGAGAAGTATAATTGCCTGTAATCCCATCACTGTGAAGTAACTGCTCTTAGGATTTAGATGTGTCCTCCGCATAAACATACACACCTGTACAAGCTGATCACATGCTGCCATGTGGTCCTGGTGGAATGTTCTGTTGGTGGAAGACCCCAGGGGATTCATCCTTCAGTGGAAGTGGAAAGGATTCCAGCCCAGGTGGGCACCAAGACACTGATTTAAGTGCTGGGTGCCCCCAGAGACCTTTCATGAAGATCTAAGGGGGTAGACAGGGGCTGTTGGCCCCTGGGTACATCCCGTTCAGGCCTTTCTTGACTGCAAATAATCAGAGCTACCATTTTACACAAGTGCCTGGATGGCTCTGGGGTCTGGGAATGGGCAGCCACAGCACGTCCATCTGATCTGTCAGCCAGAGACTGACCTGTTGCACTGCCTTCCAGGGTGCCCCAAAGTCAACTCTCAAGGCAGGATGAAAAGTGGTAAAAGGAAAAGGACTGGCCTCCTTGGTAAAGAAAAGGAGTTGGCCCTAACAAGACAGCCAGAGCTCCCTTTTTCTTTCCTCCCACAGTCTCACTGCTGTGATAAGGGTGACAACAATAATAATAATATACAAAAGCTGACCAGTGTTGACAACTCCCTGGATGCCAAGCATTGTGACAAGCCATCAACACGTGTCATCTCCGTGTTTCCCAAAGGGTGGACACACGCCACTGAGCGGATGGCGGGTGGCACGGGCGGGTGGCACGGGAATAGGGATTTGTATCTATTCTTAACATGCATTAGAAAAACTATGGCACATCAAACCCCTGAACTCAGACTATGAGTAAAATAGACTTCAAGAGAAAAACTGAGCAAGAAAGTTAATAGAAATGGCAAAGGTGGTCAGAGATGCCTGAGGTCTGGGAAAACACTGTGTTACCTCGCTGACTCCTCTCAGCAGCTGTTCTACCTACATGGAGGCCGAGGCACAGGGATACCACCTACACCACACACCTGACTGGTGGTGACTGGGATTAGGGCCCAGGCCTGTCTTGTCAAAAGTGGACCTCCACTGGCCCAGGGCCCAGCAAAGGAAGGTTCTGCTTCTCTTCCCCTTGCCCTTGATGCTGACACCCCCACCCCAGCTGCTATTCAGAGCCCAAGGCAGACGCTCCAAGCACTGGGGTATGCCACTGGTCATTGGGCACCATCTCCTGACAAGCTTCCACTACTGGTCCTGTTTGTATGGGCATCTCAGCCGGCATAGCTGGGCACAAGGTGGGTTGGGTTCATGAATGTTTGTGCCACTGCTGAACAAGAGGCCCCATTCCTGAAGAGGAGAAGATGGGGTGGCCTGACCTGGGGAGTCTGCCTCGGACCTGGCACTGACAACTTCCTGAAGCCTCACTAGTCAGAGTGACCCAGGAATGGCAGGTCAGCAGCTTCTGGAGATGGGAACATGGGTGGCTTGTCAAAACTCATACCTCACTAGGTCTGCTGTGTGTCAGCACAGGACTATGTGACCCACCTTCTGGCCAAACCTTCCTCTGAGGCAGGGCGAGCCCAGACAACACACTGTTGGCCCTGAGGTCTGTCCCTGGCTTCCAGGAAGGATCATCTTCCATCCCTTCTAAGGACAGAGCTGAGGTGCAGGGGCCAAATTGCAGGGCAGTAAATTACAAGGAGAGATAGAAGAATCAGGTAAATCCCAAACCAGGAATCCCCATCTCTGACAGGACCAGGACAGAAATGTGAAGAATTCTGATTCAGTGTGAACCAAAAATTACTGCTAATTAGAGAGCTATCTACCCCCCAGTAACAGTAACCCTAGTGTATTAATAATAAACTAGTGAGAATGGCTACCATGAGCTGAGCTCCTAATGGATGTCACACCAGGCTTTTTCTGCATTAATGAGCTCCATGGAGTCCTCATGCAGCTCTCTGAGGCAGGCACTTCCTAGATGTGGGCACTGAGACTTGGGGACACCCGAGGTCACACAACTAGCCAGGACGTGTGGAGATGTGGACCTAGACTCTCTGCCCTTCTGTGGCTGACCTCCACAGGATTCTGTGGCTCTGCAGGGCTGATGACTGGCACCAAGGGCCTTTTCTTTCCAGGAGTTTCTTCTATAGAGTATGTATAGCAATTGTGAGCTTGCCCAACACCTATTCCCTGGAGTGGTGTGTGCCCAGGATGATTCAGGGTTCTGCCTCTTGCACTGTCACTGCGGTTAGTGAAGCCCATTTGCCCTCTCTCATCCAGACTGTGGGAACCCTGGAGCACTCCTCATTCTCACTGGTGGCTTGATGGCCACAGTGCTCAATAAGCACTTACCAGGCTGAGCAGGACCTGGGGTTCTGGCCTCTCTTCCCAGCTCTTCCTTACTGACAATGCAGCCACGGACAAATTGCTGCCTTTCTCTGTGGCTTAGTTTCCTCACTGATAAACGAGGGGGATGGAACTTCCAGCTTTAACATTCAAGAACATTTTGATTCCAGAGATTGGAATGCTACACCACATAGAGCATAAGTCTGTGGAAATGAACACACGTTCGCTACCCGGGGAGGCCTCCTCATTCTTCGGCCATGGCCTACAGCATCCCTGCAGAGCCGAGCCCTCCTGCCTTCTGACAGGATTAGCTCTCCCATTTGCAGTTCTCATAGGCCCTTGGCCGCTCCTTTGTGATAATCAGTCACTTTGTAACTGAAGGACTCTAATCATACTGATATTAGTGGCTTCCATTCTCTGAGGGCTACCTGTGAGCTCAACACGTATTATCTCCTATTTACAGACGAGGGACCTGGGCTCAGAGATATCAAACAACTTGTTCAAGGTCAAATGGCCATATCCATCTAACCCCTTAGCCTCTACATGCTGCTTGCTCAATACATGTCCCCACCAGGCTGCAGGTCCAGCAGGGTCAGAGCCCACACCTGCTCTGCTCACGCCATGTATCTCCCTAGTGCCCAGGTGGGGCACCAGTCTGAGGCCGTGGCTGGGGTAGCTGGGTCGCATGCTCTTCTCTACAATCAGGTGGTAGATGGGCAAAAAGAACAGCCATCCCCTTAGGCAACCTGGTCAAACAGGCCATTATCTCAGTCACCCATGCATACTTTCGGCTTTTTGTCAAACTCAATTCCTATTAATTGTGGGGTAGTTAAAAATATACCCCTCTCCCAAGGCTGAGGTTAAAATCTCTGACATGGGTCATTCCTGTGGCCATCTGTTCCCTGCCACCACTGAGGTTGCCTCTACACTGGAGTCTACCGGTTCCCATGTCTTGAGTCCCTGCTTCCTCCCTCCCAGGAGGATGACAAGAACAGAGCCTGTGGTGATGAGAATCTAGAGCAGTGTTAGCGCCCACTGACTCCATGTGGTCAGAGGCAGAAAAGAGCTTGGGTTTGGAGTGAGGCAGACCTGAATCTAATCCCTGACCCTTTTTTTTTTTTTTTTTTGAGACGGAGTCTCGCTCTGTCGCCCAGGCTGGAGTGCAGTGGCGCAATCTCGGCTCACTGCAAGCTCTGCCTCCCGGGTTCACGCCATTCTCCTGCCTCAGCCTCTCTGAGTAGCTGGGACTACAGGCACCCACCACCACGCCCGGCTAATTTTTTGTATTTTTAGTAGAGACGGGGTTTCACCGTGGTCTCGATCTCCTGACCTCGTGATCCACCCGCCTCGGCCTCCCAAAGTGCTGGGATTACAAGCGTGAGCCACCGCGCCCGGCCTAATCCCTGACCCTTAATCACTAAGACAAAGGTATCCCACCCAGAAAACCAGGTATGCACCAGGTCCTGTGTGATCACAATGAGGAGATGATGAAGGTGAGGTGATAGTGAGGAGAGCTTGCAAGTGTGGAATGCCTCTGGGGGCCAGGGCTGAGCTCAGGACTCCACGTGCTTCTGCTCACTGTATCCTGATGACAACCCTAGGAGCAGACTGTTTTAATCGCTGTTCCATAGACTTGGACAGTGAGGCTCAGAGAGGCTGAAGAGCTCTCCCAAGGCACACAGTCCCATGCAGGGAGCTGGCATGCAAACTCCACCTTCTGCAGTGAGTGAGTGGTGGAGGAAGAAGCCTCTGGGAGCCCCCAGCGGGGTCCCGGGAAGAGGGTGGGTGCTCCGCAATGCTCACAAGGCTCTCTGGCTCAGCTCCTGCTTTCTTCTTTCCCACTCTCTCACTTCACCAAATCATCTCTGCTGCCATAGGCCTCCCCCTCCCTGGCTGGCAGTGCCAGCAGGTCTAATGCATTTGGGTTCCCCTTTGGGTTGCAGCCAGCTGGAGCTCAGGGAGTGCTTCTGCCCCTTCCTGCCACTTCTCTCAGAGAGTGTGCAGAGACTCCTTGGGTAACCCTAGGCCTTCGGGCATTTGTGGAGGTTCAGGTGGCCAGACCACAGACTCACAACCTGGGGTCACTGGATGGCTGAGGTCGTTACTACTTTATTGAGGAATCTGGATCCACCAGGGGTATAAACACAAAATGCTTTCGTTCTCTCCAACACCCACTCCCCGACTATGCTATGTTGCCTCCCCTTTCCAATTTTGGGCAGCAAGTCCCTAAATGAAATCTGGGCCAGATTCTGTAACTTTGCAGTCACTTTCCATTATTAGAATAGTCTCATTTCAGGATTTAACACTTGGTTCTCTTTATCTGAAAACTTGACTCAAACGCAATTCAAAGTTCATCTTTGTTCTCCTTGCATGCCCCTTCCCCACAGTTATTTACGGCTCTGGGAGCTGGGAGGAGGTAGGATAGAGTTCTGCTCTTTACCAAGTCCCCTTGTCTTTGCCTTTGTAAACTTCCTCCCCTACCCCCTTCACAGACTCTAGCACAGCCTGGCTGGGGCCCACTCTCTCAAGCAAGATCTGCTCCCACAGGGTTGTCCATCCGTGGTGGGGAGGGCCGCTGGTCTGGTTCCTTCGGATGTAGGTGGCTCCTGTCAAGCCGGTCCCCACAGAGGTGGTGATCTGGGTCTCCTAAGATTGTCTTTGGCTTTGCCCTGGCCCCTCCATTGCCAAAGGGCACTCAAATCTTTCCCTGCCACAGGGGCACATGTCCCTGGCCCCTTCTCTGGGCTGGGTGTCCCTTGCTTGGTACAGCAGCCCCCTGGCTAGTCACAGCTCCAGCCCCTCTCCAGCCTCTGTGCCCCTTCACATGGACCCACAGTAACTTCTTGGCTCCATGTTGGCCCATCTTGCAAGGGCCACAGAGACAGGAATGAGAGGGTGGAACCCACTTCTTCCCAGATACTCAAGTCCTTCCAAGGCCTCGTGACCCCATGGGTTTCTGCTTTCAGAAATCTCTATAATAGAAACAGGCACCAGTTTCTATGTTCAATGTGACCCAAACTCCAGGGGCTACATGTCAATCTCCCTCCCCAGAGAGGGAGAGAGGACTGAAAGGACAGGGCCCCTCTTCTTCCATGCTCCTTGGTGGGCCGAAGGTCTATAGCTCATCACATTCAAGTGCCCCGGGCAGCAGGCCCACCTGTCTCATCTCAGCACTACACTTGCTGCAAGTCTAGGACCCTCTCTCTTCCCCACAGTGCCCATCTGGGACTCACTGGGCCGGAGAGGGGGTGGAGAAGGAATTGAGCTTGGGGGTTGGGCAGGGAACCATTACTTTGGTTTTATTCTGACAGACATTATATGATTACTCTCAGCTGTTCAGAATCTCTGAACAGTGCGCTATGAGTTTTTAAAAATAAAAGGGTAAGACATTTATTTTTATTTAATATAAGCAGCATGTTTCACAGAGACTGTATACATTGCAACAGTAAAAAACAACAACAACAACAACAACAACAAAATCAAGATCTGAGTCAGTTTAGGCAGCAAGACCTTGCTCTGTAACCCTGGCAAGATTTTTCTCTTTTCTAGGGCTTGGTTTCCTCATCTATATAGTGGAGATTAGAATCATCATACCCATGGTGAGGCGTGATGGACAGGAAGAAATGAATTAACAAAGAGCTTCACATCATACTCAACTTCACAGTAGGCATGGCTGCTATTATTACTGATAGATTTTTTCAAAACCCAGAGCTAAGAAGAGGTAATGAAAGGGGTCTTAGGTGGGGAAAGGATCCAAGCCACTGGCTCAGTGTCCTCCAGGCTGCTCCCAGCTCTGCAGAGGAACCTAGCATAGTGCCAGGCACACAGCAGGCCTGTAACACGTATTTTGTTGAATGGGTGATGTCCTCTGAATTCCAGGATTCTATTTATCTGCTGCTTATCAGAGGTGTTCGGAATACAGATTTAAATTGCATTTAGTCTAGCAACCAAAAGAGACTGTGGGTCTTTAAAAAAACAAAGGAGGAGAGACCCCCCTGTGTGTGGAGGGTGGGCAGCCATCCCATCCTGGCCAGGCAGGAGCCAGCAGCTGTCTCCCGGCGCCTGCCGGAGCTGGATGACGGCCGTGAATATTTTCTTTCTTACGTGAAGCTCCTCTCTGTGTGTGCTGAATCACAGCATTCACAGGGGGGAGCGAGGACAAGAGCATTTACTAAGTAGATACTGGGCATTACCCGGAGCAGCCTGGGAGGCAGGGGCAGGGGACTAGGCCGGGCCAACACTCAGTCAGGAAAGGAGCATCTGACACCCACAGTGGGTGCTGGAGGCCCAAAGATGAACACTCTGACCACAGAGACTGGGCCCAAAATAGGCCGAGCGTCTGGGGTGTCAGCTGGGATTTGCCCCTTCCAGCAAGTCACGGCTTAAGCATTCTGTTTACCAAACGTTTCTGCACACATAGAAACCAGGATAGTTTTGGTTCCACGTTAAAGAAAATGGAGATGGTCCCCCCAGGGTGGATTTTGAGGTGTTGGAAGCTTCTCTGACAATGCTGGGAAGGAGGGCCAAACCTGGGGCTGCCCAGAGCGAGCCTGGCAGAGGAAGAAAGGCAAAGGCAGGCCAGTGGGTGAGTGGGTGGCAGGGTGGGGCTTGTCCCTACTGGGTCCACCCCACCCACAGCCCTGGCTGGCAGGTAGCAGAAAGGGGGTGATATTTGCAGGCGAAGGCGGCTCTGCAGAGGGGGACGCCACCTCAGCATGCTCTCAAGCTTGCTGAGTAAACAAAACCAGCTGAGTCTGTCAACTCACAGTGAAGACTGAGCTGCGCTTCCAAGGGCTGCCAGGAAGAGGGGGTTTCCAGTGTCAGAAGCCTGAGGATCTTTCTTTATCCACTTTCCCTCTCTGCTAGGCTGCCCTTCTCTCCCCCTGGGGGCTGGGGCTGAGGGTCCAGGGCACCGGGCAGCGCAGCCTCCCCAGGGTGCACGGTGCCTCCTCCTCCCATTCCCTCCTCATGGGGCCACACTGCTCTCTCCACAGGCTCCTTCCCTGCCCCTCTGTGAAGGTGGTGGGGAGAGAGTTAATGCTTACCATGTGCCAGCCACACAGTTAAGCACCTGACATGTACATGTCCTCAATGGTCATGAGAACTCTATGAAGTAGGTGCTTTTTCATCCCTGCTTTGCAGATGAGGACACTGAAGCATAGAGAAGTGACATGAATAAGGGCACACAGCTAGCATGCAGTGGGGCTGGAATTTGGACCTAAAAGTCTGGTTCCAGAGCCCACAGTCTATACCAGTACACTGGCCTTCCTGGCAGTGTGAGGATGAGGATGATGATGTTGATGATGATTATGAAGAAAAAATTAAGTACTTACTATATGGCAGGCACTTTGGATATTTTATGTCATTTAATTCTCATGGCAACCTTATGAAATATGGGTATTATTTTTATAATCCCCAATTTAGAAAAGGAGAAATGAGGCCCATGTTAAGTTACTTGCTCAGGGCCATTCAGCTGGGAAGGGCAGGCCCAAGGTTCAAACCCAGGTCCCTCTGACTCTAGTACCCGGCGCTGCACCCTTCACTCATTTGTGTGACAGCAATGCTGACTGAGCACCCCTTGGTATGTGTCAAGCACTGTGCTGGGCACTGGAGACCCAAAGGCAATGAGGTGGCTGCTCCGCCCTTACAGCGTGCTGGGGAGGGAAGAACACTAATCACACCATCGTGTCAATAAACCTAAAATTCCAAGGCGAAGCAGAAGTATACCTAGTCTGAGCCGTGCTTCAGGTGTTGTGTTGTGGTGGGGGTAGATAATTCACAGAAGTAATTTCTGCAAGATGATTCACTACCTTTTCTTAACATACCTTTTGTTTTTTCTATTTCAGGAAAGCAATTGGAAATCAGGGACGTGTTAATGTAATCAGTCGAATGAAGCTTGTTTCACATTCAGACATCACAATGTGGCTTAAACGCTACATTTTCCCAGGGTCAATGACACTCAGAAGAGTGAAAGGGCAAGACAGCCAGCTCCCAGGAAATGCCTGAAAAAAGCCAAACCGCATTTTTCCTGCATGATACGTAACCAGGATCTGCACTCACGAAACAGCTCTCAGATGCAGGTTATGGTCACTTCTAGCCCAGTCCTGACTCTCCTTCATGGCAAAATCCTCTATCTCGAGGAGTGGTTCCCACAGCAAGGGCTTCATGTGAACTTGTTAGAAAAGCAAATTCCCGGGCCCCACCCCAGATTTACTGAATCAGAAACTGGGGGTGGGGCCCAGCAAACTTTTAACAAGTTTGACAATTGAAATTAACAAGTTTAACAGTTGATCTTGAAGTGCAAAAGCTTGAGAACCACTGACCTGGACTGAAGAGGTGAGTGCAAGGACCCGCCACTGACTGGGTGCCTGCTATGCATATCTCAAGCACACACCTCCATGAACCTTCACAATAGTTCTGGACATACACAGGATGATCCTACAGATGAAGACATGAGGGTTGGGGGCCTCCCTAAGTTGCCCAACCTCGCATTGCTGGGAAGCTGTAGAGACTGAAGTCTGTTAAGAGTGTGGACTCTGGGTCAAACAGGCCCATGTCTAAATCCTGACTTTGCTGCTTACTGGCTGCATAGATGTAGACTCCCTCACCACTCTGAGCCTGAGCTACCTCATCAGTTAAAATGGAAGACGGATGAAGAGAACTTCTCCTGAGAGGCTCCGTTTTTGAGAATTCAATGACGTAATCCATGCAGGAGGCCTCCCGGTGCAGGCATGTGGTGAGTGTGTAACAGATGGCAGCTGTTGGCTGTTACATTAGAACAGAGGTCTTGCAAGCCCCAAAGACCCATGAGTACCCAAAATTGATGTGATCAAGTCCAGGCAGTGAGTCTCAGTTACTTTATTCACAGGAGAGCCCTTTAGACTAGTTTAGTGACCAGTTATTTTTATTTACAAATAACTCTTGTCAGATTTCTGGAATCTCAGCTGGGTGAGAAGCAACAAATCAGGAGAGGGATGAGAGGCTGCTAGGAAAGTAACAACAAACACGGCTGCCTGGGGCTTACACGGCTTCTGTCAACAGTGCCCTGCACCCCCACAGCCCACAGTCAAGCTAGTCTATTCAAGACGACTGAGTCACCAAGGAGCGGCCAACAATGTAATTAGCCAAGTTTATGGAGGCGAGTGCACATATGCATGTGTGGGTCTGTGCAGAAACATAACAAGAATGAATACAAATTTTAAAACACTGTATGTTTAAAGAGATAACCCTGTAGCTTTCTAGCCAATTCAACTGTATAAAATGATGTGGTCCCCAGGGCCTGGAGAGCTGAGCCTTCTCCATCACATAGGCAGATAACGAAGAGGTTGAAAGGGCAGGCTTCTGGGTGCCAGACTGGCCAAAGGTCAACACTGGCCCATTGTGTGACCCTGGACAAGTCCCTTAACTTGAGCCTCAGTTTCTTCATCTGAAAACTGGGGAATAATAAAAGAACCTACCGTAGCTCATAGGGTTGTTGCGAGGATCAATAAGTGCTCGGTGAATATTATGAATTATTTTTGGATGTCAATACATGCACTGTCTTTCCATAAGCTTGCTTTCTACTATGTTAAAAGGATTCTTTTCTTTGGTTAAGCAGACTTCATATACAGGCTGCAGGCAAAGGAAAAGGCAGAGAAATACTTCTTTGACTAAAGGACTATTAGCAGTGAGGCTCTATGGCAGTGGTTCTGGGGACAGTGACAGATGTGCAAACCAAAAAGGGACAACTTAAAGGAAAGCTGTCCGGAGAGACATGAAATGACTGATGACCTTCAGAGGACCCAAGTGTATTAGAAACCCAAGATAACAAGGCTCCAAATTACTAAAGGAAGAAAGCCAGCATTTATTGAGCACCTGCTGTGTGTCTCCAATATTGCACTAGGACATCTGTACTCACATTGTCTCACTTTTTACTCCCGGCCATCTTGGGAAGGTGATATTACTATCTCCAGTTCTTAAATGAGAAAACTGAGACTCAGGAAGGATGGGTAAATTTCACAAGTTACAGGGCTAATAAGTGGTGGAGGTGGAATTCAAACCCAAGCCTAGCTGACTCCTATCACTCGACCAAGTCACCTATGGTCCAACAGGGAGGGAGCTGGTGACACACGTGTCCTCACTCGCTTCCTATCTTCTCACTTCCTGTGGGCACCTGCCACAGGCCAGCCCTAACCCAAATCCAGAAGGTAAGAGAGCCCATAGAGGCAATCCCCACAGGTCAACCAGCATCTGGGCACAGGGCAGGGTGCCAAAGAGCAGATCCTGGGAGCAGATGAAGAATATTGAGCAGACAGGAAAAACAGATCCCCTGGTCTCCAGGGTTCCAGGCCTCAGAGACAGGATTACCCAGCCCAGCCCAGGGAGGGATGAGGGAGGGCGGTGGGGTAGTCTGGAGGCTGGCAGGGCTGAAGCAAGCCTCCTGCACTGGCTGCCTTTACTCCCTGCGGGGCCTATGTGGGTGCCCCTGAAACCCCCAACATCAGACCTACTACTCAGAAAGCTCTCTGCCAGAAGCCCCTGTTGTCCAGCACCAGCACCTCTGTCTGGGGTGACACCACCCTGCTCTCATTCCTGGGAGGCTCACTCTATCAGTCTTTTGCCAGAAGCCCTCGTTTATCTAATCAGCTGCCTCCTTGGGTCCCAGGAAAGATAAACAAGGTCAGCAACAGCTTTGCTGCTCTTTGGAATGGGAATTTCAGCAGGTATCTGTGTAAGGGGGTTGGAATCCTCCCCCACTGACTATAAAGCTGCCCTCAGTACCTTGTCTCCTGTTTGGGATATAGGTCCTGTCTGGCACAGACAATGTTCCAGAAGTGACAATATTTTTTAAAAATTTATATTGGATGGGAATTATTTTAAACAGCTTTGGAAAGCGTCTATGAATTTTTCGCTATGAAGAAACAAAGAAAACCAGCAAATGAAAATTAAATCTCTACTCTTGCCAGTCCTCAGTCTCTTCTCTTGGGGATGGGGCCATGCACCAGCTATGGTATGAGAGAGCTGGACACGCCCTAAAATACTGTTATGAGACAAAATGAAAACCAGTCAGCTAAAATTCCCAGCAAATTGTCTTTGGGCAAATTGACCTAGAGCCCAACTCTGGTGCTCAGATGGAGCTTAATACGAATATCTGTTGGCTGTTAGGTGACACCCACACTTGAGGAGAGATGTTGTCCTCACAGTCCCCTGGCAAGTGAGTTGAGAAGTCACACATGAGCTAACAACAGGCTCTCAAAGCTGCTTTGTACCCGAGCATGCATCCTGTTATGACTTTTGGATATACTTGTTTGGCCAGCATTTAACAGTCACAGTGTCCTCAAAGGGCTTTCCATGGTGCCTGGATATGCTTTGTGACACTGGACAGTAGCACCACCTTAGAATCGTCCCACAAGTCCAAGTCTCCTAACTTCTCCTCACCAGAGCCAGGGAACATGTGGTTCCCCCACCCGGCATGGTGCAGAGAGTCACAAGACCTGACCACGTGCCTTCAAGACAGGAGGGGACCAGCTGGCTCGCACTCAGTCTAGTGGCAGCTGTTTTATTAAATCTGGACCAATGGAGGCTTCTGGCAGTTCCACAGGCTTCTTGATGCTTGGACACTCCCCCAGACCTTTCCAAGGCCAGCTGACCAGGAGAGGAGGGGCTCTGCCTTTTGGCTCCTCGGCCACAGGCCAACCTCACTGGGGCCTTGATGACTAAAACTGCCACACTTCCTTGAATCTGACAAGTCATCAACTGTAAAAGCGTCACATTCTAGTAGGAATGAAAAAGTGCTGCCAATTAGACTATGATACACCACTGATGGTGAGAAGCATCTTGATTGGTCAGAGACCTTAAAACAAGAAGCAGCATGCTGGTATTAAACAAGAGCAACTTTCAGCACTGTTCACAATAGCAAAGTCTTGGATGCAACCCAAATGCCCATCAATGATAGACTGGATAAAGAAAATGTGGCACATACACACCATGGAATACTATGCAGCCATAAAAAGGGATGAGTTCATGTCCTTTGCAGGGACATGGATGAAACTGAAAACCATCATTCTCGGCAAAGTAACACAAGAAGAGAAAACCAAACACTGCATGTTCTCACTCATAAGTGGGAGTTGAACAATGAGAACACATGGACACAGGGAGCGGGGTGGGGGGCTGGGGGAGGGATAGCATTAGGAGAAATACCTAATGTAAATGACGAGTTGACAGGTGCAGCAAACCAACACGGCACATGTATAACTATGTAAAAAACCTGCATGTTGGGCACATATACCCCAGAACTTAAAGTATAATAATAATAAAAACAAGCACAATTTTTTTTTTCAGGACAATTCTGTTCCTCCTAGCTTTGATGCAGATTTTAATCACAGTCCCATTATTTCCTAGCTGTGTGGCCTGATACAAGGAACCTCACTTTGCTAAGTCTCAATCTTTTTGTTAGTAAAATAGAATAGTAATATTTTACTCATATGGTTTTAAAATGAAGTGATACCTATAAATGTTGAGCTCAATGTCTAGCACATCACAAGTAGCTACATAAGGTGCTCCAACAGGGCTTGTGAGGACAGTACATCTCTTTCATCTTCTAGTGCTCAGGTGGTACACGGAGATGTACCAACCTGGGATCTTGGGGTTGACATTTCCCAACAGACCATGATCAGAAGCAGGGAGGACAGACAACTGGATGAAGGATGACCAACCAACTAGGTTTATGGCAGAGCACCAACAGCAGCAGGGGTACAGAAGGTGTGGGTGAGAAAACAAATTCAATTGGGATATGGGGTTCCAGTTCCCTGAAATGGAGGAGTGGACTGTTTTGAACAACTACTCTGGTCAATAACAATTACAAACTCAGGACCAAAAAAATAAAAAAAGACCTGCTTGAAATCACTGGAGAAGGAAAGCACACTAGAGCATTTCCCAGTTCATGGTGACACACAGAAGAATGAATCTGAAACAGAAAGCAGTAGTCTTACTGTGCGGGAAGATGGGAAAGAGGTTGGACTTTGAGGGTAGAAAGTGAGTGGGGAAATGCCAGAAAAGACAGAATTACAGAAGAGGAAGCCCCAAAATTACTATACCAATTCCCCTCAAATCCTTAGTTAACTCCTAAACTGTATACAAGTAGAGAGACTCCAAGGAGCACAACAGAAGGCAAAGTAATTTAACTGCCTGCTAGAACACAACTCAACATTCTTCAGAGCAAGACAAGAAAATACAGAGTCTTTCATGTATCACCCACAATGTCCAGTATGCAATAAAAAATTATAAACATGTGAAGAAGCAGGACAATATGACCCATAATCAAGAAAAAAAAAAGCAGTAAAATCAGACTCACTAATGAGCCAGACGTTGGAATTAGTAGGCAAGGATTTTTAAATGGCTATTATAAATATGCACAGGATTTTGAGAACATGAAAGATAGAATGAATCAGTGGATATGGAATCCCAGAAGAGAAATGGGAATTATAAAAATAAACCAAGTGAAAATTCTAGAACCAAACATTATAGTATGACATAAAATACTTTAGATGAAATTAACAGCAGATTAGATGCTGCAGATAAAAGGTTAGCAAATGTGAAGACAGGAAGGAGAAGTGATCCAAACTGAAGCGTGAGACAAGATAAACAAATGAAGCTTCAGTGACCTGTGGAAGAAGAAGTGTGTAAATGGAGTTCTAGAAGGAGAGGGGAGAGATAATTGAGCATAAAAAATATTCAAAGAAATAATGGGCTAAAAATTCTCCCCATATCCCTAAATTTAGTAAAAACATATAGGTCCAAGAAGCTCAGTGAACCCACATGGAATAAATGCAAAGGAAACCACACTTAGTCACATCATGGTCAAACTGCTGAAAAATCAAAGATAAAGAGAAAATCTTACAAGAAGCCAGAAAATAAAAGATCCATTATGTATACAGGAACAACAATAAGGAAGGAGGTTGACTTCTCATCAGAAACAATGTTGGTCAGAAGACAATGGAAAGACATTTAAAAAGTACTGAAGGTAGCAGGGAGTTGGGGGTAGGGGTGGGGTGGGGTACGGGAAAGAGTCAGTTTGGGATGTGTGAAGCTTCAAATACTGGTGGCACTCTGAGAATGCAAGATACAGCAAAACTGCCCCCTCCCAAGTACACCCCTCTAGGAAACAGTATACCTGCATCCCCTGACCCACCACTCCTCATATATACACAGTCTCCCAGTAGACAGAAAAAAACCTGTAACTGTCAGGAAGGTGGTAAGACATGAAATCATTCTTACGAATTGTGTCATTTACATGAAGAATCTTTGTATTCTACCACCACGTAAATGTCATGCATTTTTCATCCTGATAAAAACTATAAAAAGGAAAGGAAGATTCATGTCTCCTCAAATGCTTTAGTCACATGATGCTTCTGTCTGACAGACAAGTGGAAATGTGGGAACGGTGCTCAAGGAGGTCAGGGGACACTGAGATCCAGGAGTCACCAAGTTAGAAGCATGCTGGAGAGGATCAGGGTAGGATTGGGGAGAAGTCTGAGGGCAGGAGCAGAAGCAACAGCAGGAATTTCCTGAGCAACTGCTAAATGCTGCAGCCAGGCGCAGGGCCGAATGCTTAAGCCCCATCATCTTACTCAATCCTCACAGTAACCCTGGGAGTAGTAGCATCCCCTTTTTACGAGTGAGGAAACAGAGTTTCAGAGAGAATAAGAAAGTTGCCCGAGATTAGTGACAGAGTTGTGATTTGAGCATAGGTCCCTTAGACTTTGAGCCATGGCTCTTCATCCTCCTCCAGCCAGCAGTTCGTTTATTCACTCCTCTGTACTGGGCTACACAAAAGGAGGGCTCTACATGGCCTGCACACACCCCTGCCTCAGGGTACTCACAGGCCAGTGAAGGAAGCAACAGAAACTACAAGAGCTTTTTGTTGAGCCTTGTACTAGACAGTGTGTGTTACACTTAACGTATCACATCTTACTTCATTTTCACAACAGCCCACAGCCCTGTGAGGGAGATCCTCATATCATCCCCATTTTACAGATGAGGAAAGTGAGGGTCAGAGCAACTAAATGGTAGAACTAGAATCTGACTCCCGAGCTCCACAGTGCCCAATGCCACCAATTTTGACTGCCCAATGCCACCACTGGGGCAGGAGGTGTGCAAAGATGGACGGGGCAAGACACCCTGGTGCTCCTCCTCCACTGAGAGGATCCTAAGAACTTTGAATCGTGAAAACAACTTTCTTTTAGTAACCAAGGGGCTTGTACTGGACCTGTTACCAGAGGGTGGGAAGGTCCTAGGACACTTTGTCTGTAGCTCACATTAATCCAGTCTCCACTCAATAACTAATGTAGCCTTTAAAAAATAAAACCAAGTCTCAACACTGTCTTGCTCAAAACCTTTCAGTGGCTCCTTACCGTCTTTGGAATAAAGTCCCACCTCTCTAACAAGACCCCATCTTCTCTCCTCAGTCACAATGTACTTCTCTCAGCTCCTCTAAAGGGCTCCCTCCAACTGCTCTTGCCCGAGTCTATCCCAGTTACTAATGCTGTGTAACAAATCACCACCAAAATTTAGCAGCCTAAAACCACCATGTATCACTGGGGCCTGTGGGTCAGGAATATGGAGATGAAACAGTGGAATGGCTATCTCTGCTCCCCAGTGTGTGGGGCCTCAACAGGAAGACTCTACAGCTGATAGTGATGCAGCATCTGGGGTGACTCTGTGGCTAAGGGCTGGGATCATCTACAGGCATCTTTCCTTGCTCATGTGTCTGCGGGTGATGCTCTTGTCAGCTGGGACCTACACTGTGTGTGGCCTCTAGCTGGACATCTTAGGCTCCAGCTTGGCTCGGGGCTTCAAAAGAGAGTGTCCTGGTGAACAGGGCAGAGACTGCGCTGCCTTTCCTCTCCCAGCCTCAGAAGTCAGGTGGTGCCACTTCCACCACATTCCTCTGGTCACAAGCAAGTCACAAA
Organism: Symphalangus syndactylus; assembly: GCF_028878055.3. Lineage (NCBI taxonomy): Eukaryota > Metazoa > Chordata > Mammalia > Primates > Hylobatidae > Symphalangus > Symphalangus syndactylus. The sequence goes on from NC_072425.2 coordinate 17,705,863, forward strand.
CCCTCTCGGGTTCAAGGCGAGGAGCAGGGACCTCACTGCTCCATGGGTGAAGTGTCAGGGTCTCCTTGGGGACTGGAAGAGATTGCTTGGGCCATCTCTGAAAGAGGAATCTGCCACAGGGTTGAGAGGGGTGCCTGGTGGTAGGGAGGATGCCTAGGGGCAGGGAGAGTCCCATTAAAGTTTTTCTCCCAATTTGTTCCCAAACATCATCACCACCATCATCACTAAAACCTTTTTAAAAAAGCAAAGATACCACCAATATTTCACATGTTCTTGTCCAAGCACAGGGGCAAACTTGTACCCTGGGGCTCCCTTCCTGGTACCTGCCATCCTCCTACTCTCTGTATCCCCGCAGGGTGCCCGGCAGCAGGCCTGTCCTCCTGCACTGACTGTACCTTCTCCCAGGCTGCCAGTGCTGACACGTCTGGACGATGCTTGCATTGTGCGGTCCAGTGCCATCCTCTCCTTTCTGATTCTATCAACATTCACAGAGCTCCACCTATGCGGCTGGCTCCATGCTGAGGACTCTGATGGAGTTCCAGTGTTTGTTCCTAGAAGAGCCCAATAGGAGGTCACATTTTGATGAAAACATAGGCTAAAGAGGATCACAAAGCAGAGGTTCTGGGAGCAGGAGACCCTTGATCCACCCATCTCCAGAGTCCTAAGCTCAGTTCAAGGAGGTGTCCTTGACACTGTGCCAAGCTCCTTCCCATGTGACCTCACAGAGTCCTCGCTGCAGCTGTTGCAGGTAGATTACTAGTATTAATTAGCTCATTTACTGATGCATGGAAGGGATGCCCAGAAGAGGTGAAGTGAATTAATCAAAGCCACTCAGGTGTGAAGTCACAGAGCTTTCCTCCAGTGCTGCCTCCACCCTCAACCTGTGGTATTTCCACCGTCCTAAGCCACTGCCTCCTGCTAACTTCGAGCAGCTCCGATGCCACAGCTTCTGTGTGGACAGCCTTGGACTCCCTTCCCCAGTGTTTAGAGATGAGAATGAGGCCTCCACGAAGGGCCGCTGATGGGGAGAGGCGCTCTGGGCTGAGCTGCCCCGCCCGCCAGCCTGGGGCTCAGTGGGGCAGTGCCCAGCGAGGCATCCAGGGGGAGGACCCGCTGCCTGCTGCTCGCACGGGGCTGCACGCACAGCTGGAGCGGATCTAAACCCATTCCCTGAGTCAAAGGGGAAGCGCTCCGCCTCGCAGCATGCAGGAGCTGCCTGAGCTTTGGAGAGAGGGCGGGCCAGGGAGCAGAGCTGGCCAGGCTGCCCGTGCCAAGGAAGGAGGGGGCCTGCCGAGGCCGCCAAAGCGGGCTGGGCGGGAGGGGCCAGGCCAGCTGGGGCCGGAGCTCGTGTGACATCACCGGGCGGCCCGCCTCTGTCTGGGGCTGAGGGGAGGCCCGGAGCCTTTCTGGGGCCTGGGGGATCCTCTTGCACTGGTGGGTGGAGAGAAGCGCCTGCAGCCAACCAGGGTCAGGCTGTGCTCACAGTTTCCTCTGGCGGCATGTAAAGGCTCCACAAAGGAGTTGGGAGTTCAAATGAGGCTGCTGCAGACGGCCTGAGGATGGACCCCAAGCCCCGGACCTGCCAAACGTGGCACTGAGGCAGCGGCTGACGCTACTGTGAGGGAAAGCGGGTTGTGAGCAGCCCCACAGGACCCCTGGCCAGCCCTGGCCCCAGCCTCTGCTGGAGCCCTCTGTGGAGGCAGAGCCGGTGGAGCCCAGTGAGGCAGGGCTGCTTGGCAGCCACCGGCCTGCAACTCAGGAACCCCTCCAGAGGCCATGGACAGGCTGCCCCACTGACGGCCAGAGTGAAGCATGTGAGGAGCCGCCCCGGAGCCAAGCAGGAGGGAAGAGGTAAGGGGCCAGCTCTGCGGCCATGAGAGGCAGGGGCGAGAGGCAGCCGCTGGCCCCGTGGCTAGGGCTTCCACAACTCTGACCCTCCAGCTGGGGGTGTGTGCAGCTGAGTCTCAGAGGGTCGCTCCCTGCTATCGCTTGGAGCCAAACAAGGCATGTCCGGGGCAGAACCTGTGGACATTTGGTGGTGTTTGGGGGCACATGATCATGGGCTGGCATCTTGAGGACTTCATGAGTAAGCCTCACTCTCCTCTTTTGGACAAAGAGCCTCTGGGGTGCCGGCCGGCAGCTCCCGGCATGGCAGGGCAGCTGGGAGTGTGTGTGTGTGTAGGTGTGTGCTTAGAGGGCAGCGGACTGAAGAGCTGCAGAAGGCAGGGGTGGCCCAAGGACTTGGGTAGTCACTTTGAAGCTTTGGATTCCTATGCCCCCAGGCCGGGACAATGTGAGGCAATGGCAAGCGCTGTGCTGAGGTGCTGGGAGCCCCTGCTCAGAGAGTTACAGGAGCTGGGCTGCCTCTGCTCACACCCTCCAGCTGGCGAGGAGAGCAGAAGCACCCAGCACGGGAACAGACGCATCACCCAGGGGCTGCTGCACTGGATGGTACCCTGGGTCTCCAACTGAGTGGATGTGGCCAAGATACAGGGAGGATGCGGCTTCCCTGGTACCCCCGTGAGGGGACAGCAGGGGCTCCACATACCAAGTCGCCTGAAAGCACTCAGTATTAGATAACATTTCCAAACAAATTCTTCACTGATCCTTCCCTTCTCCTTCTGTGATATGTGTGTCATGGGTCAGCTCTTGCCTCTGCTGTAGGATTATGAGAGCTCCCAGAGGCCAGTTCAGTTACTTGGAAAAGGATCTCCTTTCACCCCAGTCTCTGGGGAAAGTTGAGAATGCCACTTCCGAAGCCGGCCAAATGCTCCCCACATGTATGTTTCCAAATGGAGGCAGAGTAGGGCAGTCCTCATGAGTTGGCTTCAAATCCCAACTCTTCTACCTACTAGCCAATGGCTCTGGCAGAACACAGCCTTTCTAAACCTCAGTTTTCTTATTTGTGAAATGGGATAATAGTGCCCAGGTGGTAACAACGGCCAGAGAGTAACAGCTAACACTTATATTGCACTTACTCTATGCCAGACTCAACTTGTAGAATCCTCATGACCATCCTATAGCACAGGCATTATTATTCATCCCCATTTTATAGGTGAGGAAACTGAGGTAAAGTAATGTGCCCATGGCTACATGGCTAGTAAGTGCCAGGACCAGGACTTGAACCCAATGGTGTGGCTCTGGAGCCACTCAACCACACCCTACTGCTTTCTAGGAGAAAGCTAGGCGCCAATGCCTAGGAAGGCCCTGGCTTAGTGCCTGGTGCACAGCAAACCCTGAGCAAACCTTGGTCACTGATGGTTACAAACCACAGCAATCAGGACTGGCACAGAGGGAAGGGAAGAGCAGAGACACAAATTCTTTTTTTTTTTTTTTTGAGACGGAGTCTCCCTCTGTCACCCAGGCTGGAATGCAGTGCAGTGGCACAATCTCGGCTCACTGCAAACTCCGCCTCCCAGGTTCATGCCATTCTCCTGCCTCAGCCTCCCGAGTAGCTGAGGCTATGGGTGCCCGCCACCACACCCAGCTAATTTTTTTTTTGTGTGTGTATTTTTAGTAGAGATAGGGTTTCACCATGTTAGCCAGGATGGTCTTGATCTCCTGACCTCGTGATCCACCCACCTCGGCCTCCCAAAGTGCTGGGATTGCAGGCATGAGCCACTGCACCCGGCCAGAGACCCAAATTCTTTCCCTGTTCTGGACATATCCTGCTAAGGTTTTCAGAAAATCCCACAAGACAGAGATAATACTGTGGCTACTACCACTGCCCACACTGGAGCGCTTTCCAGGGGCCTGAGAAGGGGGGGCTTTATGTCTGGGGTTTGGGTTTGGGGCCACCTGCAGTGTGCCCGCATCCTAGAAGTCCATACTAAGAAAAAGTGCAGATATATTAACAAAAGGATCTAATACCAACCTTACAGGAGGAAGGGCATCCTGCTTCCCACATGGACACTGCCTGTCTGCCTATCGATCTCCCCAGCAGAACGATAGTGGATAAGAAAATGCAGCTACCTTAGTGCTGTGGGAAGCTCACAAAATCAGGAGGATCCATAGTCAGGTCTGCCCCGGAGTAGCAGAGGAAGAGGCAAGGAATGGCCATCACCAAGTCTGGCACTATGGTGGCCATGTCTGGTGGATCTTACACCAGACAACACTGATACATCTTAGCCCAGGAGAGGAGCTTCCGTCCTGTGGCCCCCTGAGGTTCCAGTGGGCTCCCTGCGCGCTTGGAAGCATTTTGAAAAGGCGATGTCAAGTATTTGCTTCTCTAGCACAAGGCCTCTGGGGCTACTGAAGCCACAGGTTTCCCTCCTCCAGCCTGGAACCATGGTGGCTCACTGTCTTCTCTGGGCAGCTCAGGATGAGCAGAGGCTCTGACTTACTTCATGAGCTTGGCAAAAAAAATGGGACTACTTACTACTAATGAGGCAGTCTGGGTGGAACAGACAAAAATGTGTAATGCACATGGTCCAGCAGGGGACTACATCTTATTGCTGAAGCTCACGGGCAGAGCAAATAAGCTGTTCCTCCATCTGGCCCTCCATCCCCCGGTGATTTAGGAAGTACCCACTGGGCTAAGTAAGACATATACATTATGTCATTTCATCCTCACCACAACCCCCAGAAGGTAGGTTCTAGTTTTAGCATCCCATTTTACAGATGGGAAAACTCAGGCTCGAGAGGTTAACTCGCCCAAAGTCACAGTTACGTGATTATGTGGGACTGGAACCCAGCTTTGTCTAGCTCCAAAGCCCCTGACTTCCTCTCACTTCAGTGCCTTGTTTAGACGCCTCAACTTCTCTTATCCTGCCTGTCACTCGGTCCCTGCCCAGTGTCATCAGTAGCCACATCTGCTTTGGTTGCTGTCCTATCAAATGCTGCACCAACCCCTCTGAAAATCACGGACTTACTCGACTTTAGCGCATTCCTTGCTCTTCATGGAAGCCTACTTCTGAGGCAAAATAGGCATGACTGTTACTCTTAGAGATGAGCCTCAGCACAGTTATGAGGGTACCTGTTATGTGGTAATATGGTCAGTGACAAGAGGAACTGAGCTTTGAAACCAGGTTGGCTGACTTGTTCCACGTGCCTGGGTGCTCTGAGATACTGTCTCACCACATTAGCACCAGGAAACTCTGTCCCCAGCTCAGTGGGGGCAGAGCCTCAGGGAAACACTGGTCCATGTGACTGAGATAGTATTGATGTGCTTTCTACATCCGTACTTGGAGGCTCCTTTAGGACTGAAGAATCAGAGCTCAGGTCCTCATCACCCACAATGGGTCACACACGAGCAATTTCTGAGAAAACATCAGGGAGATGGCAATGGGTAGCTACAATAGAACAAACATAACAGACAGCAGCCCTGCCAAAGCAGGTACATTCAGCAACTGGCCTCTCTGAATCACAGCCCATTTAATCTGGAATGGTCTCAACTGACAGCAGGCAGATGGGGGAGGGGCTCTGCTTCACAGAGCCCACAGCCCAGCAGGACTGGGCAGACGGTAAATAATCACACGAACACACAACTGTGTGAAAGCTGTAAAGAGGTGGCACAAGGAGCTAAGAGGGTCCTCAAGGTGGGTGGTGCTGTCCCCGTCTTACAGAAGTGGAAACTGGGGGTCAGGGTGCAGCACCTCTCCCACGGTCTCTCCACTCATGGGCCAAAAAGCAAAGATTGAAACCCAGACCTGTGCTGGTTCCACCCCAGCCTGCTGCCATCCTGGACAACCACACTGTGGAAATCTCAAGAAAGAATCAATTCATTGAATAGCGTTTCTTTTTTGTGAATTTATATAAAACACCCCAAATAGAAGAGTTATTCAGCCACAGGCAGCTTGGAGTTTGTGGTGATACACAGGTCACGTCAGAAGCCTCATTCTGGGGTTAGTTTCTATGACAAAACTGTGTTCTTTCACATGGACTGTAAGCCACATGACTGAGTTCATAACAGTGTTGGGGGTTACAACGTTACGATGCCCTGTTACATGTACACATCAATCGTGAGCCACATTTTGGTCCCAGGAATGTTAAAATGTTGGGTGTGGCAGGAGAATCGCTTGAACCCGGGAGGCGGAGGTTGCAGTGAGCCGAGATCGCGCCACTGCACTCCAGTCTGGTGACAGAGCAAGACTCCATCTCAAAAATAAAAAATAAAATGTTGGGTATGGGGAGCCAGGCCTCTCACAGCTGAGCTATTGTGTCAGTCCATTCTCTGCTGAAATCAGCCTGTCTGGGGCCAGCAGCCCCAGAGCCTCAGCAACCCCCTGCTGCCTAGTCGTCCGGACAGGCAGTACCAAGACCACCAAGGAAAAGCCCAGAATGGACTCTGTTCTTATCTTCAAGAGATGCCTGAGGACCTGCCCAGCTCCAAGAATCCTTAAAGTCCTGCCTGAGGTGGTCCCACTCCAACCTCCATGAGAGAAAGGCTGTGTCTGTCTCAGTTACTGCCGAATCTCTAATACCCACTCAGGGCCAGGCAGGAAAGATATCTGTGGAATGAATGAATCAATGAAGCAAGCCTCAGACCCAGGCTCTCAAGCAAGCAAGCTTCTCTACCCCAGGGTGCCACACCATTCCTCTCTCTGTTGTCCAGCCAAGGGCTTTTCTGAGGCTAGGTCAGGTGCCCCACAGCCCCCCAAGTTTCCCTATCTGGGCATGGATCTCTTTGCATTGCAAATGCCTAGTCTCTGTCTCACCTACTACCGTTGACCCCTTGAGGGTAAGAACCTCACCCACCTTGTTCCTGTTCTACCTCCAGCCCCTGGCACAGTGGCTGGAAGAGGAGAACTTATTGGGAAATACGTTATATGAATGAAGTTCTTGAATTCCTATTTAGTAACCTAGGTGCCATCCTGGATACTCAGTATTCAGAGGAGGAATCTGCCCTGGCCCTGCTTTTTAAAGAAGCTGTAGTCAGGAGGGAGATAACCAGATGACTGCAATCTGAGTCTTGGGTGTTGGGTTGGAAGCAGCCACAGCTGCACTTGTGAGCTGAAGGAGGGAGGGAGGACCTCACTGAACGGATGGCTTCATGGTGAGGTCAACTTAGGAAGACAGGCAGGCATCAGCCAGGACGGTGGGGGAAGGTACTGGAGGCAGGAAGCACAGCACATGCAAAGGCAGGGAGGCATGACAACACAAGGTCTGTTTTTAAGCAGGACGCTGACATGATCAGATGTGGGTGTCAGACAGACAGCCCTGGAGTTGCATGCAGTGTAGGCTCCAGGGGAGAGAGCACCCAAAGGCAGGGAGGCCAATTAGGATTGTGGGGGTAAGAAACCTGGCCCTGGGGTAGACAAATCTGTTTCTGGGCCCAGCTCCACCACTTGGTAGCACCATGCCCCTGGGCAAGTGGCTTCATCCCTTACCCTTTGTTTGCTCATCTGTGAAATGGGGATAGTCACAGCCACTGCCTCAAAGAGCTATCGGGATCAGTGAGGCAGACACAAAAATTGGTTGTCCCAGTGTTTGAGGAACAAGTCCATCCAAACAGCCAAGGTGGCCCTGATGCCAACTTCTCAGCCTGGCCCAGAAAAGCAGCTCCAGGCAAGGCCTGGACTTCCCAAGAAAGCCACCCTGGGGCAGTGCTGTCCACCCAGCCCTGGACTTCTCCCTCTTGTCTAGGGCTTTCCCAGTTGTAGGGTTCCAGAGCACACTAGGCGCTGCCGGAAATGCAGCAGCCAACTCAGAAGCTGGACTCTGAAATGGCTTCTGCAGACTCTTCCCCGCCTCTGCTCTGTTGGCCAAGGCTCCTGGCACAGAGGGCTCAGTGCACAGACTTTGGGGGAATCTCAAAATGGTTCCCAAATAATGCACTGTGAAAAAGTAACAGCAGTGTCCTTGTCCCCCTGGCAAAGGCAACCAGCTCCCCCACTCCCTAACCACATCCCCCTCTACCCTGTGATCTCATGGTGTGACCACAACCCACCTCCTCCATGAACTCTTCTGGAGCCAGCAACTCACCAATGGCAGTAGCACAACAGCCCAAAGCATCAGGCAGATTCGAACCCCCAATGCTACTCCTTCAGGAAAATCTTTCTTATCCTGCTTCTCTGACTCATGGCTCCCATCACCCATGACCAGGTAGTAGCAATGCACAATGGCTAGCTGGATTGGAAGTCTAAATGGGTGGGTGATGGAGGGCTGGCTGGATGGATAAATGGTTCATTCAATGGTCTTATGAGAGCTGAACTAGAAGCGTTTGGGAATTGGCTCCAGACTCCCCGGGTGCCTTCTGGTGGGGAATGATTCATAGCATCCTCAGCTGGGAGGAGAGGGCAGTTGGAGATCTGGATATGCCCTCCCTGGCCTTCAGGCTGATGGTGAATCATCCAGGACAAACGATGCACAGTCCTTTCACCAGGTTCTCCAAGGTGAGGGTGTCACTGCTCATCCCAGATGCCCATTTTGGGGTCTTACCACTTGCATGATCAAGCAGCTCTTTCCAACATCCAACAAAACACACCCTTGTCCTAACCTGAAAGCTATTTCTACTTATTCAGTCAACAGTGAGTAACATGCAAGCTGCATCTCAGCCATTAAACAAACAAGCACCTTTTATTCATACTGGTTGAAGAGACAATCTTGATGCCAGTCAGGGTTTGGACCTAGCAGTTGACAGCTAAATCCCAGTTGTGATATTTACTTCCAAGTGACCTTGAACAAGCGACCTAACCTTTCTAGACTTGGGTTTCCTCTACTGCCAAATGCAGATATAATACCTTTCTCTTAGGTAATGGGACCATATAGTTTGTTGCTCAGTCAGGACAATATTGAGAGTGAAAAGTGGGTGCTATTAATAATTACATAAGACCGTGACCAGCCCGGCCAGCATGGTGAAACCCCGTCTCTACTAAAAATACAAAAATCAGCCAGGTGTGGTGACAGGCACCTGTAATCCTAGCTGCTCAGGAGGTTGAGGCAGGAGAACTGCTTGAAACTGGGAGGCAGAGGTTGCAGTGAGCTGAGATGGTGCCATTGCACTCCAGCCTGGGTGACAAGGACGAAACTCCATCTCAAAATAATAATAATTACATAAGACAACAGACCTCGACTGGGGCCAACCAAGATGTATGGTCCCCTACTCATAGAGCTATTAAGAGCCAATGAGATAGAGTACAGCTGGGCACCCAAGCTCACAACAAACGACAGCCATTATTAGCAATACTACTGGTCACGTGATCAGCTGGGCCTTTTCCCTTCATCTAGATCCTTCCCACATCTTGGATTACCAATTGGTTTGGATACTTCCCTACTAGTACACCATACATTTCAACAGCTTTGGTAGGAACACCTGCTAGCTAATGTTGATGTTTTCATCTGTCTTCTGTCCTGATGATAGTTTCACAAACTTGATTCATGCTCAGGTCCACCAGACTCACTCAAACACAGCTCAGGCTTCTAGCTTCCCAGAACCCCAATGTCAGGGGCCAGCTGGCATTTCCAGATTCCCCGACTGCCTTGGCAGAGGCTCGTTTCTCAGGCCTCCTGCAGTGCTGGGATGCCTCTTCTGGCGTGGACCCATAATTGGCCTTCATTTGTGATCACAGACCAATGAGCAGTGCTGACCAGAGGACGAATGGTGAGGGGGTGGTTCTGTAAGTCCTCCAGGCAGGCCTACAACCTGGACTGATGATGAAACAACTCCTGAGATCCGGATTTAATTTGGAGGCTTCCCTGGGATCTGCAGGCCTAAGGATGGCAAGAGCACTCCTGTCGTCCTCCTGCCTAGAGGGTCAGAGAACAATCTCTTTTGGGCTTCCAGTCACTTTGGCATTTTGGTTTCTCTTTATTCTCAGTATGGTATCTTTGGGGGTTATTTTGGGGTGTATTAGTGGCTCTACTACTTAGTAATTTGTGATTTGGGCAAATGACTCGCCATCCTCAAATCTCAATAGTTTCCTCAACTGCAAATAGGGATAAATGTCAGCTTTGCTGTCAGCCTTAAAAGCATCTTTGTGGGCATTAGAAAACTGCTGCAATATAAATATAAAAAACATAAAGACTATGAATGTGAGTTGTGTCCCCCAGAGTTGTATAGTGCACAAGTGGGGCCACCATACATGGCGGCCCTCAACAGGCTGCCTTCCAAGGGCTGTTGGAAGGATTAAGTGAGATAATGTATATAAAGTGCTTGAGCCATAGTGACAATTAGTTGTTGTTATTCTTTTTATTACTGGAACTTTTCTCATTTCTAACCTTTGGGGTGAACTCAAAAGAGGATCCTAGGCTGGCAGCTTCTGCTACAGGGCAGAACATACAGCTCCATCTTATAAAAATGACAGCTCTGCCCACAAAGCGGCCTCTTGCTTGGGCTGTAGCACCACAGTGGTGAGAGGGATGCGGACACATGATGTGTGGCCCCACCACATCAGGCCAAGCGGGGACATTCAGAGGCAGCCCACCAGAGACTGGGTGGGACCCAAGCCCTGGAGAGGCTGCCTCCCAGTGTACAAAGGCTGTCATGTGGCACAGTCACACCAGCCTCACTTGTGGGGAGGGAAAACCTGTGCGTGATGGAAACTCCTCACAATACAATGTGGAAAAGCAATTTTAAGAATCGTTTTTATTTTAATTCTGAAGCCAAGGAAAACAGTTGGATTTGCTTTTCTTTGTTGGACGCAGGAAAAAAATGAGGAGCATCACTGTGATTGGAGTTGAGGTCTTCTGCAGTCCTAAGATGGCTGGAATGCCGGGATGGGGGCGGGGAGTGTTATTTCTCTTGAGATACAATTAGTTGAATAAATATCAAGAGAGCAAAAGTAAACAAACTTATTACTGCCCATTAAGAGCCGCCAAACTGGCAAAAAACTGCTGGGGGGAGGGGAGGAATTGGGGTTGGAGCCTTGGACTCCAAGGAAAATAAATGACTCTGAGGCTCAAAGAGAAGCCCAAGGAGCATGGCCCTTGGTCAGGCTGACCCAAGTCCTAGACTCAGTCAGCTTTGGCTATCTGCTGTGTGTTCCTGGGCAAATCACTGAGCCTGTCTGGGTTGCAATGTCGCCGTTGATAAAACAGGGGTGAATAACAACCCACCGGATTACCTGGGATAATGTATGTCAGGCGCCCAGCACAGTGCCCTGTTCCTTCCCTTCCTTCCTGTAACCCAATCAGTTCCGAGTCACCCCACTAAGCCTAGGCCCCACAGAGGTATAACAGTAGGACTCAGAATCAATATAGTTTCAAGAGGTCCCACTGCTAGCAACATGACCTCAAAGTCAGCTACTCCCACACCTTTTTGAGCTTCAGTTTCCTCAGCCTAGAAATGGGCATAACACTAGTAAGTCACTCTGAGTGTTGGAATGATTAAATGAGAGAACGTTGATATGAAGGGCCTGGAAGCCCTAAAGCCCTGTGCAAGCATTAGTCGAGGAGATAGTGTGAGTGCTTGGCATGCTGCCTGGCCCACGCCCAGCATCCTCACTGTTGTTGTTTGTTTCAGCTTTGTTCTTGCTATCGTATTGCTAACACATTATTCCAATCTCCCACTTCTGATGTGCTTCCATGCTGCTCACCCAGTGTGCAAGGTGGGTTGGATCACCCCATTTCACAGAAAAGACTCAGCCTTTGAGGTCTCAAGTGCAACGGCAAGAACTCTGCCGGGGAGCCATGAGAGCCCATGTTTGGGAGAGGATAGAACTCAACCATAAACAGTGCAGCCCTCTCAAATCTGGAGGTACAGGAAGGCTTGGAAACCAACCTTGTCTTGCAGCCAGGTTCCCTCCTGGGTCTCTGGCAGTTTCTTGGCCACCATGGAGCCCTGAGCCCACATAGGCACAGAGAGGTGTTTGTCACCCACTGCCTCAGGTGAGCAGCCTGAAGAAGGCGGTGGCCCAGCAGGCCTGCCCTAGCCCAGGGTCGGGGGCGGCTCCTCCCCATTGTTCTGGGGTGGGTGTGGCCACTAGCACAGGGGCAGCCAAAGCACCGCTGGAAACCAGGCAAACACTTCCAAACTCAGTTGGGTTTCCATTGACGTCACTGCAGCCCCACCTCCTAGCAGAGCCCAAACCAGAGGCTCCCGCACACCTTTCTCTGCCTGGCCTCAGAGAGGCCTGAGCAGGCCATAGGAATCATGCATGCTTGGGCTTTGTCATTTAAGTGGAAAACAGCTCAGCAAGGCCCCAGGGAGCACAGGGTCTCTTTTGTAACCGCTCACTGGCTGGTACAAGGTGGAGCCCAGACCCAGGGTCCTCACTGGAGAAACCCCCAAAAGGGTTCAGGGAGGACAAAATCTTTAGGTCCTGTGTCATGCTTGTTATTTTAGCATCGATTAATGTGAAATCAGAAAAGTACTGATGCTAATACCCTTTTACTAGTAAAAACCAGATTAAATATATGCCTGTGTCGTTTTTAAGAGTTAGCAGATTCAAATCCAACAGACCAGGGTCGAGCCCTGGTTCTGCCACCTTCTAGCTTTCTGATTTGGGGCAAGTCACTCAGCCTCACTGAGTTGCAGTTTCCTCATCTGTAAAATGTAAACAGCAACAGTATCCACCTTAAAAGGAGATTATGAGAATACGGGAAAGTGGAAAACACTTGCAAAATGTTTAGTCCAGGGTCAGGTATATAGTGGACCTTGGTCAATGGATGTTATTAATAAATACATACACAGGCCCTCCTCTGCGCAGCTCTGACCTCCTCAGGTAGTCACTTGTCCATGGGATCCCTGCCCCAATCTATCCCTCTTTCCAGCACTCCCAGCTGCTCAGCAGCTGTTGGCAGGTGTGTCTTGTCATTCCAACAACAAATATTTATTGAGCTCCTATGTATTTCAGGCCACGCGGTAGGCACTGCACATGGAGTGGTGACTAACACAAACACCCCCCTACCCTCATGCAGCTTGCATTCAAGGGAATGGGGAGGAGACAGCGTGTATCTTATGGTGATAAGGACACTGGAAGGGGAAGGTGGTGAGGTCACAATCTTAAATCAGCAGGGAGGGTCTAACTGAGAAGGTGATATTTCAGCAAAAACTGAAAGAGGTGAGGGAACAAACAATGAAGAAGGAAGGGGGCAGGGACCAGCAAGTATAATGGCCCTGAGTCCTAAGTGTGCTTAGAGCACTTGAGGGACAACCAAAAGGCCAACCAGGTGGTTGGAGGAGATGATCGAAGGGGAGAGGGGTCAGAGACGAGACCAGGGGGGAAGTGGGGGCCAAATCATAGAGTGTCTTGGAGACCCACTAGCTTTTCCTCCAAGATGGTAAGCCACTGGGGGGTTTTGAATAGAAGAGTGACCCCGTTTGACTTTTTAAAAAGGACCACTCTGGCTGCCAAGTTCAGGACAGAAGGTAGGATGGGCAAGGCTGGGGCAGGGAGGCTAGTTAGGAAATTACTGCAATAGTCCAGGTAAATGGCACAGGTGGGTTGCACCAGGGTGGTGGCAGGGAGGTGGGGAGACACAGGACTCTGAGAATATTTCTGGCATCGTAATTTGGCGGCGAATTAGATGTGGGGTATGAAAGAAAGAAAGGCGTCTAGGATGACTTCAAGGCTTTTGGTCTGAGCAACTAGAGTGGACATTTACGAACACAGGAAAAACTGGGATGAACAGGTTGGGTTGGAGATACGGGGAAAAACGAGTTCGTTTCTGGACGAGTTGAGATACCTAGCAGATAGTCAAGTGGAAATGTCCGAAAAGCAGCTGTATGTATGAGTCTAGAGTCCTGGGGAGAGTTCCAGAAATAAATGCGGATGTAATCAGTACTTGAGGGTGATCACCAACGTGACCTCTGGATGAGATCACTAAGGTAAAGAAAATTCTGAGGACTGAGTTTTGGGTCCCCCTCAACAGTAAGAGAAAGGATAGGAATATGAGGATGAACCAGCACAGGCTCTGAGGAGGAACGGCCGGCAAGACAGGAGGCAGGGTGGCGTTCTGGAAAGGAAGGTCAAGAAGGGAGCCCAACTGTATCCCACAGTGTGAGAGGGAAAATATTAATGAGGATCAAGAACCAGCCCTTCCATCTGGCAAACAGACAGGGGATCCTGTCTAGAGCAACCTAAAATGAAGGGGGGGGGGGGCAAAGCCTGATGAGGGTGGGCTCAAGAGAGACCAGGAAGAGAGGAACTTTCTGGAAATGGTGAGTGCAGGCAACTCTTTGGAGGCGTTGCTAAAAAGGGGAGCAGTGAAATGCAACAAGAGCTGCAGAGGGGATGTGAGGTCAAGAGAGGGTTTTAAGTTGACAGAAAAAACCGTATGATTATAGGAAAATCATCATGATGTTGGGGAGATGGTGAGGACTGCTGGAGCAAGGCCCTCAAGTGGGCAAGAGAAGGGATCTAGCACATGTCCTCCCCTCCCTCTTGGCCCATTTAACTCCTACTCATTCCTCAAGGGTCAGTGTAAAGGGCACTTTCTCAGGGAAGCATTCCTGACCCTCCGATTAGGTCAATTCCCTGTAATACCCCTTTACAGCATGTGATAGTTGTGCTTTCTGGCATTTGGGAATGGCATAATGACGTGAAAGCCCCATGAGGGCAGGGGCTGGCTCCATCCTGTTGGTAGCTGTATCCCTAGCCGCTAGCATGCTGTCCAGCACATCACAGGTGTTCAATGAACATCTGGTGAAGGGATGAATGGTCCAAGAATAGAAGTGAAGCAAATCTGGAGACACATTCTGTGTTCTGCTCCCTTCTAACTTAATCACGTTGCAGTGGTCAGGACTGTGCTGTCACTGGCTATTGCAAATATTTGGATTCAGAAGAGCTCGGTTGTTTGTTCCTGTTTTGGCTCTGTAGCTTAGCTAATAGAGTGACCAGAGCCACGTAACTGGACACATCCTTCCACTGACGCTGTCCACTAAAACTGAATGTATTCCATAACATGTCTAACGATTCATTCGTTTATCAAATATTTGCCCAAAGTGCAATATCCTGGGAATACAGGGTTGAATCAGACACAGGACGTGCCCTCATGGAGTTAGAATCCAACAGAGAAGATCAAACAGAACTGCTATTCAGCACAGCGGTGATAGGTATTACAAGGGGAAAGTTCAGGGGGTGTGAAAGTATAGAATAGGGAGACTCAACAGTCTGAGGAGCCAAAGGTAGCAGAGGAGGGAGACCAGAAAAACCCTCCCTCTGCCTCTGCTCCCCAGCTTGAAGCTGCCTGGATATGGCTCTCAGGCTCTAGGCCAGGAGTTCAGCAAGGGGGCTGCAGGCATTGGAGCTGACTCTGGGAGTAGCAGGGCTATGGCCTCCTGCCTTCAGACGCCCTGAGACCCTCCCTCTTCCCTTCTACCTCTGCTGGGGCCTGCCTGTCTCCTCTTGCTTCCAGAATGGCTGCCTGTTCTCTGACTCCAAGAGAATGTAACCCAGCATCCTGAAGCTGAGTTTTTGGAAAGCTCTGCCTGCTTGGCGAGAAGGCTGGGATCACTGACGGCACAGGGCACTGACAGTGGTGGGACCGTCACTGATTCTCCCCTCTGTTTACTTTCAGGCTTTCATAGATTCTATTCACAAAGAATAACCACCATTTTGCAAGGACCATGAGGCCACTGTGCGTGACATGCTGGTGGCTCGGACTGCTGGCTGCCATGGGAGCTGCTGCAGGCCAGGAGGATGGTTTTGAGGGCACTGAGGAGGGCTCGCCAAGAGAGTTCATTTACCTCAACAGGTACAAGCGGGCGGGCGAGTCCCAGGACAAGTGCACCTACACCTTCATTGTGCCCCAGCAGCGGGTCACAGGTGCCATCTGCGTCAACTCCAAGGAGCCTGAGGTGCTTCTGGAGAACCGAGTGCATAAGCAGGAGCTAGAGCTGCTCAACAATGAGCTGCTCAAGCAGAAGCGGCAGATCGAGACACTGCAGCAGCTGGTGGAGGTGGACGGCGGCATTGTGAGCGAGGTGAAGCTGCTGCGCAAGGAGAGCCGCAACATGAACTCACGGGTCACGCAGCTCTACATGCAGCTCCTGCACGAGATCATCCGCAAGCGGGACAACGCGTTGGAGCTCTCCCAGCTGGAGAACAGGATCCTGAACCAGACAGCCGACATGCTGCAGCTGGCCAGCAAGTACAAGGACCTGGAGCACAAGTACCAGCACCTGGCCACACTGGCCCACAACCAATCGGAGATCATTGCACAGCTTGAGGAGCACTGCCAGAGGGTGCCCGCGGCCAGGCCCGTCCCCCAGCCACCCCCCGCTGCCCCGCCCCGGGTCTACCAGCCACCCACCTACAACCGCATCATCAACCAGATCTCTACCAACGAGATCCAGAGTGATCAGAACCTGAAGGTGCTGCCACCCCCTCTGCCCACTATGCCCACTCTCACCAGCCTCCCATCTTCCACAGACAAGCCGTCGGGTAAGTCCTTCTGGGATCGTGTTCCATGTGGGTCTCAGAGCCAGGCACCAGGCTTCCCTTGGCTGTGTCCACAAACGGGGGAAAAGCCACGGCCAGTTGAAGCCGGGCCAAAGACGTGCACAATCCCCCAGCAATCCCTTGGGCTGAGCTGCTGGAGCCAGTGGGGTGAGGGGAGGGGGACCACATTCCTTAGATGGATCCTCAAAGGTATTACCAAGAAATGGAGTTTCAGAAGAGGGCAAACACTCTCTGGTTTCTGACAGGAAAGAACCCAAGGCCTGTAGTTTTCTAGGCTCTGCATGAGATCCCGTGTGTTGGCAGATAGAAGAGAATGACTCTCCTGCAGCTCATGCATTGTGCCTGGCACAGGGTTGGCCTTCTGTAAATGCTCACCAAATAAACAATGGGCCAAAAGAAAAGAAAGTATTACCCACATTAAGAATATGATAAACACATTGTAGGGGCTGGGCATGGGAAGGAGTCCTTCCTAAAGCCCACACACTTCCTAGAGTCTGCTGCTGTCTAGAATTTTCAATGATGCTTCCATATGCTCTTACATACACGTTTCATCTTAAAATATAGCAATTCTCAGAATACCGTTATGGGGGAGGAATGGGATTGCTGGCAGGTTTTAAAGCTTAACCAAGATACTGGCACTGGACATTTCCATGTATGTTACATAATTAACTCCTGGAGCTCCTTGCAGACAGGATGAGTAACTTGCTAATAGGCTTAGGATGTTCAGGCAAGATTTGCATTCAGATCTTTTCACTTTAAATCTCTGGCTGACTTCTCTATGCTCTAGGACTCTAGGAACCATCATTTCTGGAAGAAGCAGGCCAGAGGCTCCCCTGTCAGAATGTCAGCACACATCCAGTCCCCTGAAGCTCAGCCCCTTGTTCATCCAGAACACCTGAGCCTTCCCAGTGGGCTGCCATATGAGAACTATATTCATCTCTGCAAAAACGAACCATGTATCTACTCCAAGTCAGTACTTTCGGTACCACTTCATTGTATAAGCAGGGAGAGATTTTTACTGAAAATATCCTGCTTTACACTTATTTCACACTTTTAAAAATAACCACCAGTACTGGGAATAGCAGCTTCTTGCTAATTCCAAAGAGGGGCTGAACCTGAGTGCAGGGGGGTGGCCAGTGCAGAGGACAAGGGCAGCATTGTTTTCAGATAGGGCGGGTGAGGTGAGCTAAATGCAAGGTGAGCATCCGCTGCAGCACCTCAAAGGAAAGACCTGGCCTGGGTGCAGGATTGAGAGCAGGCGCTTTGGGGTAGGCTGGCTTGGATTTAAATCCAGGTTCCTCCACTGATTAGCTCTGGGACATTAGGCAAGTCATTTTGTCCCCCTGAGGCTCGGTTTCCTCATCTGTTAATTGAGGATAGATTAAAATAGTGCCTGTCACTTTAGGAAATGAAATACTGCAAAAAACATGTTTAGCACAACGCTGGGTCCACGGTAAACTACAAGCCTCCTTTGATCTAGGTCTTTTCATCTTAAAACAAGGAGACTGAAATAAACAGTCCCTTTTTTAGCTCTGGCGTTCCATCTGTACACGTGTCTGCTTTAAATCAGAAGCTCTGAAAGAGAGGGCAGGGTGTGTTAATTTGTCTTGATAGAATACCAAGAGGGTAAAACGTGCCCTTGGGCACCAAACAAAGGCTCAGTTGAATGTTGTTATAACCCTGACTGGAGACAGGCTGGACTCAATGGTTACTCAACAGATCTTCTCTGGCCTAAGTGTCTCTGGTTTCTAACTCAAAACATTTCAGGACATTCCTGGGCTTGAACTAAGCTGGCAGATACATAGTATAGGAATAAAGACCTGGGTTTGCATCCATGCTCTACCCCTTGGTTAGCTGTTCGCTCATGACGTAGTTATTTAACTCTTCTGAGCCTCAATTTTCTCCTCTGTAAAATGGGGACAAGCGTCATAACCTCACAGTGTTATGCTGTGGATACAATACAATCAAGCATGAAACATTATGTCGTGTAGTACAGCCAACATTTGCTGAGCCCCTACTGCATGCTGGTTGCAGCACTAGACTTGGGGGAGCAGGTGACAACTGTGGTCCCTGACCTCCAGGAACTCAGTCTGGGGTAGATGGCAGGTGCATGAATGCATCTGGGATCTGTCCAATGCCCATGATTTCTAGTCCCTAACATCAGCACATCAGATCTGACAATGGATTTCTCTGGGAGGGAGTATCCGTCGAGGCCAAAATTTCTAAAATCAGGAATGCAGTGAAAACTGGGCTGTCTGATCACTGTGGTGATACCCTGGTTTGCTAAGTGCCCTGGCGGACAGTAAGGTGGCATGACTAATTCTGCCTAGAGGGAAGGGAGAGGTTAGATAGAGGTGGCACTTCTTTGTTGCATCTTGAAGGATTCGTAAGATTTTTACCAGGCAGACCTGGGAGCTGGGAACCCAAGTGACTAGTGGATCCCTGATGGAGATGAATCTGTGCAAGGGCCCAGGGGCACAGTTCTACTCCTGGCACCTCAAATGGTTCAATCTCCTGCTTCTTTGTGTTCACAATCCAGTGTGGGCTGTGTGTATCCAAGGGTCCTGCATTCGCCCACCTTTGTCTCCCACTTAAGAAAGCACGCCGTCATGGGAGGGAATGGCAGTGATTTCATCACAGAGATAACTGGAATGCATTAGAATTTATCCTTTTTTGTTACGTAAGGATCCCCAAATGTTGGTACTTGCTCATTACTAGTAGATTTCTTGTGACCCATCTCACCACTGAGCTCCCACACAAGGCACTGCCAGCTGGGATTGAGTGCCTAGCTGTGGAAGATGAATGGGTAGACAGAGCCCAGGAAGAGAGCAGCTGGGGGAGGGCCCTGCCCTCTCCTGGTGTTGAGGACTGAACTGGGAGGAAAAAACAGATGGTCTCTCTGCACGGAACAGTCAGGGCATCCAATCAGCAGAGAACATTCTTATCAGGTCTGTTCAGAGAGCTTGGGGCAGGTTCTGATCCTAGAAGACAAAACACTCTTCTGTGCTCTTACCCAACAGATCCTTTGTTCTTAGGGACATCACTCAGCCAGAAATACCTTTGCAATTAAACACCTTTGCACCCGAGCCTTGGCAGCTTCCAAATCTTTCACTCAGCAACCTCAGAGCCATGTGCTCTTTTCTTCGTCTGCCCACGGCACGCCCTTCCCCAGGGGACTAAGGGAGCCATGGCTGCTTATCTGAAGCTGTACTCACAAGCCTGTTCCCAGCCTTACTGAGACAGTAACAGGGTGGCCCCAGGCCAGGATGGACTGCTGATAGCCTGAGTGAGGAGGCACAGGCAGCTCCTGGCTTCCCTGGCTCTTCACCTGGGCTTTGTCCTGTGTCTCTCAGGTCTGGCCAGACCCAAAGGCATTTTGGTTAGGATGATTCTGTGATGAGGCCTGGGCCAAATAGCCCTGTCTGTGGTCCTCTGCCCCACATATCCTGCTGCTGCTATTAAAGAGGAAGGCTACAGGGGTCATTCTCTAAGAGGCAAAGGATAGAGCAGGCACCTGGGTTCTGGGAGGCCTGGTACTGTTTCTCAGCCCACCCAAGGCAGAGTCACACATTTGCCAGCCCTCCTACACAGTGCCCATCCCAGAGACTGATCAGGGAGGAAAGGACAGTGCCAGCAGCAGCTGCCACAGATGGGCTTTGTCAGAAACTAATCTTTAAAGACCAAAAGGAGTGAGCACTTTTAGCTGTTTTCTCTCCTAAGAGAATACAACCAGTTCAGTTTATTTCTCAATGAGTGAAGAAGGAGAGGCCATAAAACCATGAAATACCAGAACTGTTAGGAGCCTCTCAGATCCCCTAGCATGGCCTTCCTGTAGCAGAGCCTGTTGGTGGCAGAGCAGAGATCGATCCTGGGACTTCTAACATGCAGGATATTGAGGTTCATAGAGGTCAAGTAACTTAGGCAAGGGAACATACCTAGTAAGTGGCCCAGCCAAGGCTCAAACCAAAGTATGTCTTAACTACTCTGGATATTGCACACTTCCACGGGAAGGCTGGAGGGGAACTGGTGTAAAAATCACCCCATGAATGCTTGACTTGGCCCCAGCTGCCACAGGGACCTGACATTGTATCTCTACTTCCTGACCTTCTATCTCTACTTCCTGATCTTCTATCTCTACTTCCTGATGCCATGTTCCAAACAGTTCCTTAAAATGAGCTCTGGGAACAGAGGTGGTAGATTTGTTATTAGAATGCTCATGGTTCCAATAACACAAAATACTGTCGCTACCAACCCACCAACATCATGCTCCCCCTCCCCAGGCCTAGCAGGAACCAGCCAAGCTCTCCAGTAGAAAGCACAATGTGCACCCGACTCCCAGCAAATGGTCCCAACTGAAGTCTAATTTTTATCAAATCTGGACATATCCTCTGGGGTTCCTTCTACTCAGCATTTCAATGTATAGCTGAGTCTTTCAACATATACTAAGTGTGAAGTTCTGATTTCTTTAAATGTTAGCCCTGACTGTATAAATGTCAGTAGACATGACCTTCCCTTGGGACCACATTAGGAGGCCCCTACATTGCTTCACTGACAACAGTGCACACGTGGAAGCCACCCTCTCACAACAGATGGTCTATTGGGCTATGGCCAGGATGGCACGGACAACTTGAACAAGAGTGTTTTCCTAGATGGATTTTCCACCTGTATTTTATTCTACTCTATAAGGTAGGAAATATGTACACGATTGTGGTTCCCCAGCACAATGGTATGTTTTAAAACAGAGAAACATATGATGTTGTAGCTCTCATTCTTTCTGGAGGTCAAGCAAGCAACCAGGTGAAAAGGTGTCAACCCATGTGTGGCTGGGTCAGCTCCAGCAGGCTGGGTGTCCAGGCTCAAGCACTGTAGAGAGGGGGAGACGCACAGGGTGTGTGTGGTGATGGTGGCGAGTGAGGGTGACTGCCCATCCTGACTCAGCCTTCAAGGTCACAGAGGCTGAGGGAAAAGCCCACCCAGGTCTCCTGCCTCCAGAGCGTGTGCTGTTTCCACTGTACAATATTTTCTTTTATTCTAAAAGGTTTTGTTAAGCAAAATAAGATTCCAAATTCAGTACAAACTACATAATCCAGTGATTTCCCAAAGAGCATTCTTTGCTAACTTCTTCCTAAACAAAATCTACTCTAGGAAGATGGCCCACCTGGATGATGGTTCCAGGAGGGCCAGCTCCCTTATTGCTTTGCTTTCTCTTCCTCCTCTTCTGGTACCTTGGGGAACTGATCACAAAGAGCCTTTTGAGTGAGATGGAAAGCTACCCCTCCATTCCTCAGGCAGTTTTCCAAAGATGACACTTGGCTAAATGCTCAGGGTATTTACAGTCATAGGAGATAAACTATCAACTTGTTACTGTTAAAAAAATCTCGTGATCTGGGATCTTGATGCCTGAAAATCCCAAGATTGGTACTTGGCAAACCGAAAGAAATCTAGAAAACCCTACAGATCAGGCATCTGTGGCCAGCTAATTGGCCATACAAATGGATTGTTGTGGTGAACTTGTATAGTATTAATCCTAAGATGCTGTTCCCCTCCGCCCTCACCCCCACAAAAAAAATAAAGTAGTATTAAATTAGCCTCATACAAATGCTGGCACCATGCTCCTGGACTTCTCAGCCTCCATAACTGTGAGCCAAATAAACTTCCTTTCTTTATAAATTACCCAGTCTGTGCTATTCTGTTATAGCAGCAGAAAATGGACTAGGTTTAGTCCTGTAAAAGTAATGAAGTATATACTTCCAGTGGTTTATACCCACATCAGTGAAGGATGCAGGCAGCAGAGACCTCTTGACGGGAACACTGGAGATGATCTTTCCTACTATCCCCGCATCACCACTGCCTCAACTTCAGCTCTCCCTGGCATGAATCTGGTCAAAGATTATGCTGAAAATAAGCCTGATGGTCCTCATCTTATATCTCAAGATGAGGCTATGGAGCTACAGGGCCTGGAGTATTTATGTGATCCTTTGTTTAAAAAAAGTTACTTTTCCCTGATATTTTTGAATACAGTAAGTCAAAACTACTATACGCACAGAGAAAAATCTTGCTAAGAGAATTTGTTTAAATTATAAATACAATAGCTCCTAAATGTTGAAATTAAGTATCTTAGATGGTATGTCTAGAGTAGGGTCCAAATGAACAAAAAATCCACTCATCTGGCACCATCCCAGACATAATGTGCAGAGAGACTACTGCAAACTGTCCAGACTTTCCCACAAAGCAGGTTCCCTTTGCCGGGGTTTGGTCTGGATGTGGATTATCATCTGTTGTGGGGTCTCTGTTTCCAGATGGATTTATTATTATTGGTTCTCAGCTGGAAAGCACAGAATGAAGGTAGCAAAGGGAATGCAGCTCAGGATTGTGAAGGATGGAGGGTGAAGGATGGAGGATTGAATGATGGAGGGAGGCACACAGAGCGTTGAGGGACTCATGGAGTGAGCCTGCAAGGGCTCCTGCCTGAAAGGAGCCCACAGTCTTATGGGGACACAGATCCCCAACAATCCTAATGTGGTGTGATAACTGCAGCACAGAAGGTGGACCTGAGTTCTAATCCCAGATCCTCCACTTTCCAGCCGTGTGATCCTCTTGAGCCTTGGCTTTCTCGCAGGTGCAGGGGCTTATGAGGATGAAATGAAACAGTGTGCAGAGCACATGACAGGTGAAAGGCTCTAGATACATGATCATCACCATTCTTATTTTATTCCAGCAGAGATAAATACACAAAGCATTTTGGGAACCCTGAAAAGGATTAAGTAGCTTTCCTGGGGTTGGGGAAAGCTTCCTGAAGGAGGTGATGAGGAAGGTAAGGGCCTTGTGGTGCTCTCAGAACTACCGCCAGTGATAGTCAAGAAAACATGAAGACAAGGCTTGGTGCCAGACAAATGTCCTGCTTTCAGAAAAAGAAAAAGAATGTATACCAGAAATCACATACAACTGGCTTGTGGTCAAACCCCAGTAAAATTATAGAAAAGAGTACACGAAGGGTTCACGAGCATTTGGAAGATTAAAAGGTCACCCGTGAAAGCCGGCATAGGTTCTTAAAGAAGAAACCAATGAAGCTGATCCCTTCCTTGGAAAGGGTTAATAGGCTGGCCAACTATGGGACTGCTACCTGTCCAGTATCTGTGGATTGTAGTCATGGGTCTGATAAGTTCTTCCACGATGTGCCTGTAGGACAGAGCCACAGTCTCTGACAGAGCCATGGTAACTCTCATTAGTGTGCCTGTGGAACCCTGGGGCACTGCCCACCTCTACATCAGAGACCTCCCTCACCCAGGAAGCCTTGGGTGCAACTGGCCACTGCCCCCAGGGAGCCAAGGTGAGCTGCTCACCTCTGCACACAGTGAGACCACCAAAGCCCCTTCTAAACTCTTTTTTAAAATGTCTTTAAAGCCCCTGTTTCTCCTCCTGCCCAACGGCGCTGGTGGAAACCTAAGAGTGACGTAATGCTTTGGACAGTGGCCTCTGGAAAGCAGCGCTACAATGTCTGTTTCTCCCAAGGTCAAACGAGCAGAAACAGGACCTTTATAAGCCCTTTCTGGGCCCTAAGAGCTCTTACTTGAGAGGCCTCAGGCTGTATCACATGCATTGAAATGACCTACCTCACACATTTAATATAATTTTTACTGGAACAATTTTGAATTTACTGGAATACTTTTGCTTTTAAAATTATTTGGCTAAGAGTAACTCAATTAATTTATGGTTGGATCTCATTTCTCAGTAAACATCAAGCACGTTCAGGAATTCTTGGGAAGTGAAAAAAATCTAACCTACAAATTGTTTTCAAAAGTAATAACATTTTCATGAAGACAAAATTTAACAATTAATGAACTTGACAAGATGTCACACTTTGTAGTAATTTAATTACATACAATAAATTTTGATTTTGCAGTTTTCTTTTCATATTTTAGAACCAGTAAGTTTTTTTAGGCCTCAAACATTTTCATCAACTCCTGAAACACTCCTTGTCCCCAGGCACCATGCCCATCGTTTGAGGACTAAAGCGGCCTGAAAGCAGGCACAAGCATTTGGACCTTTTCCCTGGAATGATCAGAAATGATATGTGTGATGTCAACTCTGAGGTTCTGCAGGAACTGAAATGCCTTTGGGACCATACAAGCTATTCCTGTGTTTAGGTTATTGTTTTGTACTCTGGTTCGCTGAAAAGCAGTGATTGACATAGAATATATATGCATCCATAACCAAAATCTTATTTTGCCAAGCCTCTGGATAAATGACATTCGAAGACCCCCATACAACTGCTCCTCACTGTAGCCACCCCTCACACCCCATCCCCCGACCCTGTGTGTCTGTTATCCTGCCCTCATGGGGTGCCCAGTGAGTCCTGATGCTGGCCTGGGTGGGACTCTCACCTAAGCAGGCCACGTGCCGTGGCACTCAGATGCATTAATTTGGGTAGGAAATTGCAGATCCAATTTCAACAGTTAGTCATTTCTCCTGTTGGAAAAATGTTTCAGGGAGTGGTGAGAAGACTTTTTGGAGACAGACCATCAGTGAGAGTAACTGAAAACAGCATACAGTTCTCATGAAAAGCAGACTGCATCTTAGTGATATCACAGAAGCCTCTCCCTAGTGCCTGCGTATGGACTAAAATATTCACAGGAGCGACTTCCCAGAACTAAGAGCCCCCCAGAACATTTCCCACAGGCCACAGGGTCCTCTGAGTGGCCTAAGGTGGTCAAATTCTGACACCTGGGGCTGGACTCAGGGGATAAAAAGGACTGTCAGGCTGCTGGCCAGCCATGGGGTCCAGTCCCACTGTGGAGGAAGGACTCTGCTCCTCCCCCCACACCTCAGGCACCTCAGAGAGAAGAGGCATCCCTCTTGCCCACGGAGGCCTCACTGCTTAGCTCCCAGCCTCAAGGTCAGATATTCACAGAGCCATGTTTTCCTAGTAGGAGGGGCACTGCACTGAGAGCTGATGCAGCTTGTGAGCCCATTTCTCCACTAGGGCCTGGACCGGTAAATCAGGCTGACACTGGTCTGCCCCAGACCCACAGAGAGAGAATTGGAAATAGGAAGTTATGCTTGCCTGGCCTAGGTGCCGGTTCTAACTCAGCTTGACCAGAAAGGCCCTGTGTTGCGAGTAGCAAGCACTGTATCAGCCATCAATCAAGTGGGTCCTGGTTTCCTGGGAGGCCATGGTCCTTGTGTGCCTAATCCCTGTCAAGAACCCCAGAGAGGGCCGGGCGCGGTGGCTCACACTTGTAATCCCAGCACTTTGGGAGGCCAAGGCGGGCGGATCACGAGATCAGGAGATCGAGACCACGGTGAAACCCTGTCTCTACTAAAAATACAAAAAATTAGCCGGGCATGGTGGCGGGCGCCTGTAGTCCCAGCTACTCGGAGAGGCTGAGGCAGGAGAATGGCGTGAACCCGGGAGGCGGAGCTTGCAGTGAGCTGAGATTGTGCCACTGCACTCCAGCCTGGGCGACAGAGTGAGACTCCGTCTCAAAAAAAAAAAAAAAAAAGAACCCCAGAGAGGAGGAAGGAAGGACCCAAAGCTGATCACCTCCAACACTTACCAGGATGTGGCAGTGGGGTCCAGGCTGAGACCTGTGTACTTGGTACTCCCCCACTTGCTGATGTCCCTCCTCTGGGGGCCTCCTGACCCCAGACCCTGTGTGCCTACCCATTCTTGTTGCTTCTCCAGGGAACCACACAGACTCGGCTCAGCCACGGGGCTGCATTTCTCTTCACGTGGAACATTTGGCCACAGCTCCGCCAAGAATGTAAATGTGGTCTTTATAGAGATGAGGTCGGGGCACTCACTCCACTCTGAGCCCAGGTGCTGCCGAGTTAGTGTTGGCCTGATGCTCTGGGCAGAGCTGCCCTCTCAGAAGGGGCGCCAAGTTAAACACCGCTAGGTACTCTGCACTGGTCCAAAGGGAGCGCTTTGCCCACTGCACATTGAAAACTCAGTTTCATTGACAAAAAAGATTTCCATTCTTCATGTCAATATATCTTTGTGGCCTTCTTCACTGAAATTCTGACTTAAAAATGTATGGAAAACATCTACTGGTAAATATCTTACATTTAGTCTTGTATTGAAAAGCAAATATAGCAACGTGTGTGGAGGAGGAATTAGTCGGCGGGGGGGGCGGTGAACAACTTCAAAAATGTCAGCTTTCATCTATCAAACGAAACAGAAAGGGATAATCTTCACAGAGCACCTGCCCCAGCTGGCTCCCATGCTGGCCGCTCTTGGGTTCATGACATCCTCAGAACAGCTATGGTCTCTTCCCCATTTCACAGAAGAAGCAACTGAGGCTCAATGAGGACCCTGCCCAGTCACACTGTGCATAGGTGAGGCCATTGAGATTGGAGCCGAGGGCTCCTGACTCCAAGTGTGGAGTCTTCCTCCAGCCCTCGCTTCCTCAGCCAGGTCTTCATCCATCGAGGCCAAACCCTTGCCTGGCCCCCTACGAGGGCATTATTTATATGGAACAGTTATAGATTTTTCACAGTATTATTTACACGTTACAGTTGTGGATTTCTCATCAAAGTAGCATGTTTTGTCTCTGCTATTTTAAGGGAGCCACATAATTTTACTGTTGACAATTTTTCAATGTTAACTCTTTTTCTGACTAATTTTCATCCATTATTGATGTTTCTGACCTTTGCCACTGGTGTGTGAAAAGGAAATGTGTTCGAATGCAGGAGATTTCATAGAGGTCTACTAAGGGTTCTGACGGAAATTGTGTTTGAATATGTGTTTTTGATGGAAGCTAATGGGGTCTGATTGTCATTTGAAATTCCGTGTACAGACACATATGCACATTTTTTGTAACAGCAGAAAATACTAAACACTTCTATACAATTTGATACCTACTCCATTATTCTAGAAAGCCTTAAAAGAATTACCATGTTTGCCTTTTTTAAAAAAAGAAAAACTTCTACGTCATAACGAACACTACAATAGTTGAAAAATGGGCAAAGAACACCAAAAGGTAAATATGGAAGAAAAAAATCATTAAAGATTTTTAAAAGTTTTACACCTTGACAAAGGACTATAAATTTTTATGTTTTATTTTTTCGCTGGCTGACTGGCAAAGATTAACATTAGTTCTAAGGACACAGAGTTAAGTCAGCCTGGGTCCCTCATTCTTGAGTTCGCTCTGGTTGGGGGAAAAGAAGAGTACTTTAGTGTGTGAACTCTGAGACACCCCCTGGGTGCATACACCTGCTGTGTCCTTTACCCACCAGGTAACCTTGAGGGGATCCTCTAATGACCACAGGGTCTGCTTTCCTACCTCACAGCAGTGTCAGGAGGGTCAGCTGTGGAAATACGTGGCTAGGACCACAGGAAATGCTCAGTACACACTGGCTATTATTATTATTACTTCAGTCATGACTCTTAGAACATGGAGTTTATAACCTGGGACTTTGGGAATCCATTACCTTCTGAAACTGTCTACAGAATTGTGTGAGTCTGTTCATTTTTCTGAATAAAGGATCTAGAACCATCCCCAAATTCTTAAAGGGACTAGTAGCCCCAAAACATTTAAAAACACTTGCCTTTAAAAAGAGCCCTTGGTGGAAATGCCAAAGGTAAAACTGAGATCACTGATGGCGCCCACAAAGGCAGCCCCAGCTGGAGCCACAAGGCCAACTGCCACTCTCCCAGCAGCCTCCACAGCCTCTTCCTACGTGGCGCCTCCTTCAAAGGCAGCCTTTACCTCTGACAATTCTGTAGCAGTCCTGGCAGCTGTGCAGTAAGAGGCTGGGCTGCTCGCTCTCAGTGGGCGTTATTTTGCAGGCTTCTGCCGGATCTTCCGTCACCAGCATTCGCATCAAACAGCTTCTCCTGTGCTGCTGACTTGGTAAGGAGCTGGGAGGCCTCCCACGCCCACCGGCGCTCTGCTCCAGCTGTTGGGGACAGACTCCCATTCTCTGCCTCTGTCCCTGGGGCTTCAGCCGAACACAACCAAAACCTTTTTCTCCTTCACAAATGCTCTTTCTGGAGGTCTGGCCTCCCCTTCCCCAGGAAGGATACTGAGGGGGTGGTGGGGGAAAGGCAGGAAGTGGCACTGGCAAAGGAAGCAGCTGCTTGTACCCCATCTGCTACCCAGGGGGTGGGGAGCATTGGGTCCTGCCCCATCCCTTGAAGAAGAGGTCTGGCAAAAAGGTAAATGGGTGAGAAGATTCTTCCTCCCCGGAAGATGAAGGGAGAAGCCCCTGAGTTAACTGTCGGCACCCAAACCAATCTTTCTTCTAGGGGCGATACTGGGCAGTGGGAAGCAAGGAATGAGCAAGACAGCCCCTGCCTTCCCATCAGGTTCTAGGTGGATGAATGCTCAAACACAAGGCTTCTTCCTCAGGAAGAGCCCACCTGAGATGTCTAACAGAGACCAGAAACCTAAATCTTTCTGGTTTATAACCATTACCTGTGAACTAGTTGAGCCCAAACACCAGCTAGGAAGGAATCTGAGAAGTGTGACCTGTACCAGAAAAGCTGAGTATACCTGTCACTGATGGGCACCTCCCTTCAACTCACACAGAAAGAGAAAGGACAGGATTCTATAGGAATTCGAGTGGGGAGGAGGTAGGGAGGTCATCTCCTCCCTCGCAGGGCATCAGAACGGCGCCCCACCCTGCCCTGAGCTTCCGCTGCCCAGCACCGCATCTGCAGAGGCTGGGACTCAATACACAGTTGTTGAATAAACATACAAACTGATAGAAAACATACAATGGTACTTTCTTAGCACTTTTGTCCTTAACCAGTCTCATTGTGGGGATTTTTTTTTTTTTTTTGAGATGGAGTCTTGCTCTGTCGCCCAGGCTGTAGTGCAGTGGAGCCATCTCAGCTCACTGCAACCTCCACCTCCTCGATTCAAGTGATTCTCCTGCCTCAGCCTCCCAGGTAGCTGGGACCACAGGTGCATGCCACCACACCTGGCTAATTTTTTGTATTTGTAGTAGAGACGGGGTTTCACCATATTAGCCAGGATTGTCTCGATCTCCTGACCTTGTGATCTGCCTGCCTCAGCCTCCCAAAGTGCTGGGATTATAGGTGTGAGCCACTGTGCCTGGCCCTATGGGGAATATTTTGAAGAGACTGAAGCAAAATGTGATTTTCTTTCTTTCAGCCATTTTCATGTGAATGGCTAGGCCTTGACCTTCTAAAGCTTCCTCAGATCAGTGAGAAAGGCCCCAGCCTGTCCAGACCCTTGGTGACTCAAGTTTGTACCTTCTTGCTGATGTGACCAATAGTGGAGCATAAGAAACTGCCTGGGGAGGGCAGAGTTGATGGGCAGGGGTGGTGAGGGCTGAAAGACCTGTGGTATAACACCCATTCCTTCTGACTGGGCTGCCCAAGCTCAGTGGAGTTACAAAGAATCACAGAACCCTCTGGCCTCAGCTTCAGAAGAGAGCCATGGATTGGGCTGTATCCTAGACATCATCCTTTAAGTTTATGAGCCTGAAAGGAAGACCTCAGAATGCGTGAGTGCCAAGCATCTGGCCCTCACTGAGCTTCCTTTGGAAAACACACAGATTGAGCTGAAAGGGAACCTGGCCCCCTAAAAACACACTTGAAGAGCAGTGAATGAATTGCAGAAATATCCCAAAGTCTCTGGCTACATGGCCAAATTCTGGGCATGGCCTAGGCCCCCATGACTGTGGAAGTTCATTTAGTAAAAGCTGCAGCAGTCATCATGATGCACTGTCACTGGAAGGGCAGATGTGGAGTCAGAATTGAAGGGGGCCAATTGCACTTGGCCCCCAGAAACAGTAATCCAGTGGAACTGAGTTTCCTTGCAGAAGCAAAGCCATCAGAGCCTGCAGGCACTGACCGATGTTGCCACGTTTAGTAGGTCCACATCTCTTTTTCCTAATACAATGAACTTGAAAAAGATCATTCCAGCAACTCCTGACAACCCTGTATGAGGGAAATCTGATCTCCCTTCTACAATTGGAAGAAACTGAGGGCTGAGAGAAGTGAAGAAGTCTGCCAAAAGTCACATTATGAGGCGGGTGAGAGAAGAAAGTGAGCTTGGAGTGTGGGCATCCTGACCCCCGGTCCGAGGCTCTTGCCTTTATAATTATTTATCAAACTCGCAAAACAAAAATTGGTTACCTAGACTGCGGGCCTGTGGCTCCCGGGTGGAGCCTCACCAGAGGTTGTGCCTATTTGGGGTGCAGCTGGGGGTGTGGCCTGGTGACAGGCAGGTCTGTGATGTATGTGTATGTCTGTGTCCCCAGGCCCATGGAGAGACTGCCTGCAGGCCCTGGAGGATGGCCACGACACCAGCTCCATCTACCTGGTGAAGCCAGAGAACACCAACCGCCTCATGCAGGTGTGGTGCGACCAGAGACACGACCCCGGGGGCTGGACCGTCATCCAGAGACGCCTGGATGGCTCTGTTAACTTCTTCAGGAACTGGGAGACGTACAAGGTGAGTCCCGGCAGGGGCTGTCTGTGCCGCCCACAAGGTGACTGGCCCACCCCAAGAGAGGCCTGAGCGACCAGCAGAAGAGCCCACTCAGAGGTACAGGCTGACCAAGTCCAGGCCTGTGCGGCCCCAACAACACACATACCTGAGGCAAGAAGGATGCAGACAGGGCCATTTTGCAAACCCACCAGGGGTAGTGAGGACCAGCGCCTCCTCTGCCTGCTGCTAGAAACTGCTGCAGGACAAGAGTTAGTAGACCAGACCACCACAGCCCCACGGGACAGGGTGAGAGTTTAGAAACGCTGGTATGGGGGCCCAGGGGTGGGGAGCATTTCACTCCCAACTGGGGTTTCCATGAGGAAAGACCTGCTCTCAAAGCCCAGAAGGTGCAAGTCCCAAGAGGCTCCCAGTCCCTGGGAGAATCCCCCAAAGAGTCCTGGTAGGGAATTGTGGCAATGCTCAAGTCCTAATTCCAGGCTCATCCTCTGGGCTCCCTGGTTCCCGGGGAGTTGAAATGCTCATCTGTGTAGCAGGGAAAGTTGCCAGGACTCAGTCATACATCGTTCTTCCCCCTCTAAACAGAGGTGGCACTAAGGAAGGCAAGAGTGGCTCGGTTTGCTGAGCGCCCAACCTATGCCAGCACCATGCTAAGGGCTTTCGTGCGTTATTTTGTTTAATCTCATATCAACCCCCTGACGGAGGTTCTGTTATGGACCCAGCTTACGGGTGAAAGTGTGGAGTAATTTGCTCAGGGTTGCAAAGCCAGGAATTGGCCCAGTAGTGACTGCAGCTGAGGCCTCTGACACTGAAGCTCACAAACTACCTGAAGCCATGATGCCTTGCACACATGGCTCTGCCATGCCCCTTCTTGAGTCTCCTGTCCTGGTTGCCCCCTACCCCACCTCCTGACCAGCCTGTGTCTCTGCTTTCTTCTCCTCTTCCACCTACATTAGGAGGAGGAGACTCTTTCCTCCTTTCTTAGAGGCAATACAGTGCAATGATTAAGACTGGGTTCTTGGTTCAAATCCTGGTTCACCCTCAGGCATTCTGAGGCCCTGAGCCTCTCTGGGCCTCATTTCATCCATACTAGGGAGGATAATGATAGCACTTAGTTCTTAGAGTTGACATGAGGATTAATAAAACAACCTATGTAAAGTTCTTAAAACAGTGCCAGCACATCACAAGCGCTCAATACTAAATAATAATAATTATTATATTAATGAATCACAGATTCCCAAGACTTTAGTGGCCATCACTCAGCTGCTGACCCCAAAACCACATGCAAAAAAAACAATAACCACAAAACCACCGGGTTTTAGACCTAGAGGGGAGCCCCGGTGGATGGGACACATGCATCACAGCTCACACCCGTCTGGTGCATTAGAGCTTACACATGACCCTCACACACAGCTCATCTCCAGAGGAGGAGGTGAAGCTCAGTGAGGGTCAGAGACTTGTCTGAGGAATGCCTGCTGCATGCCTACTGAGTGCCAGGCCCTCCACCTGCCACAGCACACGTGTTCCTGCAGCAAGCCTGTGGGGAAGGTAACGTAGCCTCCCTGATGTAAGAACAAGGAATCTGGGGTTCACATGATGCCTGGCACAGGGTAGGCACTCTACATATTTTTGAATAATGTGTGAGTCATAGAGAGATTAAGTGGTGGAGTAGGGGTCTGAACCAGGTCTGCTTCATGCTCTGCTTGTTTCCCAGGCCCCTCTATCCAAGGCTGAGTGTCTGACAGCCAAGCCTGCTGGCTGCAGGTGCTGCAGGCTCCACATTAACACTCTCCTGGGTTTTCCCCAGCAAGGGTTTGGGAACATTGATGGCGAATACTGGCTGGGCCTGGAGAACATTTACTGGCTGACGAACCAAGGCAACTACAAACTCCTGGTGACCATGGAGGACTGGTCTGGCCGCAAAGTCTTTGCAGAATATGCCAGTTTCCGCCTGGAACCTGAGAGCGAGTATTATAAGCTGCGGCTGGGGCGCTACCATGGCAATGCGGGTGACTCCTTTACATGGCACAATGGCAAGCAGTTCACCACCTTGGACAGAGACCACGATGTCTACACAGGTAGGAAAAGTGGAGTCAAACCCAGGTGCACGGTAGAGAAAAGAGGTCAACTAGAGCCAGAGCCCCTGACTCCAGGGCTTAGAAACGGGAAGATCCCAGGGTGACAAGCAGCTGGGCCAAGCTGCCTGACCCTGTTACCACCCCATGAGGGTCCCTTCTCCTGCCCACAGGTCCCCTTCACAAAGCTGGGTCAGAGTGGCGTTTACAAATTAAAAAAAAAATGGGGTGGGAGGAGACATAAAGAGGTATATAAATCACACATACCAGGGCCAACTGGGGCCAATGCAGAAAGACGTGTTCGGCTGTGTCCTCACCACTTATGTCCAAGGCACCTGGTATAGAGCTAACCAACTGCGTAGGCTCTGGGCCACACACCTGGGCTCTAGTGCTGGCCCCATCTCCTACCAGCCACGTGTCCTTAGTCATGCTGCTAAATCTCCCTGGGTCTCAGTTTCTGCATCTGGAAGTAAGGACAAGAACTACATTGCAGGGTAGGGAGAAGGGTAGAGAGAATGTACCTAAAGTGCTTTGTCTAGGATTTGGCACACAGCGAGGGCTCCATACAAAGTGGCTTTCTTCATGGTCACTGTTACTGCATGTAATGCTAGTGCAGTGCTGAGAGGAAGCTATTAAGAGGAAAGCAGATAGGAGAGAAAAAGTGATTTGTCTAAGATCACATGCTTCAAACCTAGGTCTTTACTAAGAGTCTTTATTAAACAAAAAACAAGAGAAAAAAACCAGAAAATTAGAGGAAACATAGATATGGTCTGGCCCTGAGTCCAGATATCAGACTCCCACACAGTTAATGCCTCCCCAGGGCCAACACCCAGTTTCTTGAGATGAAGGCCTCTCGGTCTGCCACACTCCTCCCTGAGGCTGGCACCACCTGACGGCCAATGCCGCCTCCAGGCTCAGGCTGTCTGCTCTCAAGGGCAAACCCAGTCCCCTCCTGCCTCCATTTCCTATGTGGTCTTGGTCAGAAGGCTACTCCCTCCCACTTGAGAAGCGAGCTCTCAAGATTGTCCTGCACTTCAGGCAGGCCCTGAAACCTACATAGTAAGGTGGAAGGGATCCTCATGCCAGGTACCCATGGCAGCCACATTCTGAAGCGTAATTCTCCCAACATCAGGGGACAGGAGGGACATGACCTGCCCATCCCTGTATCACACAGACACCTCTGTCCACCCACTGACACTGAACTGGCCCAGCCCGAAGGGGCCCTGGAAGAGGAGCAGGCCCTCGTTCTGAAGCAGTAGGGGCTGCTGAGGCTTCTAGAAGAGCAGGGCAGGAGGATAACCTTCAGAGCTGGTCAGACCCTGGGACACAGGGGCTGCTACAGCCTTTCTGGAGGGCTACCTCCTTAAGGAGCGGCAAGTGTATTCTATGATCCAAACTCAGATCTAGCCAGCAGCAAAATCAGTAGCTGGCAAGTTCCTTGTCCCTGGAGGTGTGTGGGACCTCCGTTGGCAAAGAGGAGGCTGGTTATGGCGTGCCCAAGGATCTCCCTGCTACACCAGTCCAACACTGCCACTCGGTCCCTGTGGCCTGGAATCACGGCCCAGAAGGACCCCCAGAAAAACTCTGGGAAAACCTGGACTGCACCTCCCCTCTTGCTTTCTGCCTCAGACTGAGTGCGACCTCCTCACCTCATCCCACGGCCTCGGCCACCTGCTCTGTTGGGCCCTCCAACCCACAATCCTGACTGGAGCAGCCCCTCCCCTGAGTACGGGGTCCCTTTGCCAGGCCTAGTCAGGAAAGTGGGGACCCCCCTTCACTAAGAGCAATGCTGGCAGATAGTGGCCCCCTGTCCTCCTGCCACAGAGTGCACTGCCCCTGCATGCCCGCGCGCACCTTCCCACAGTTTTTACTGTTGTTCTGAACTGCCTGTCCTTGGCAGCAAAATTCAGCATGAAGTGATAATGCCAAAAGTTTTATGGAAATACCTTTCCTTTGTGAAGTAATACAAAAAATTGTTTGGATGAAATACAAGCCGGGGAGGACTAGAGGAGCATTTCTTCTTAAACACTTTCTCTGTCATTCTTTAAAAACTCCTGATCCAACAGTTTCAACTCTAAAGATTCCTAAGAAAAAGCTTTTCTCCCTCCCTGCCCACCTCAGGCCATCTCCATTTCCTATCAGAACACAAGGTGTGGAGTTCCCCTGGGGCCTCCTTTGCACCCAGCCCTGGGCTAAGTGTCAAGTACGCATCCTCATTCAATCCTCAGAGCCATCCTGTGCGGCAGGCGTCATTTTTATTCTCATTTTACAGATGAGGATACAGTGGCTGGGAGAGGTTAAGTCACTTGTCTGAGATCACACAGCTAGTTAGTTATAAAGCTGAGCCTCAAAGGCAGGCCTGAAGCATGGCCTCTCACCACCCATGGAGACGGGTCCACCTCTCAAGCGTTCTTGCTCCAGATGCCTCCCAGAGAGGGCTTTGCTGAAAGCCCTGAGCACTATGGACGCAGGTAGAATGGCCTCTTCCCAGACGCCCTCTCACTGCATTCTCTCTTGCAGGAAACTGTGCCCACTACCAGAAGGGAGGCTGGTGGTATAACGCCTGTGCCCACTCCAACCTCAACGGGGTCTGGTACCGCGGGGGCCATTATCGGAGCCGCTACCAGGACGGAGTCTACTGGGCTGAGTTCCGAGGAGGCTCTTACTCACTCAAGAAAGTGGTGATGATGATCCGACCGAACCCCAACACCTTCCACTAAGCCAGCTCCCCCTCCTGACCTCTCATGGCCATTGCCAGGAGCCCACCCTGGTCACACTGGCCACAGCACAAAGAACAACTCCTCACCAGTTCATCCTGAGGCTAGGAGGACCAGGATGCTGGATTCTGTTTTCCAAAGTCACTGCAGCAGATGATGGAACTGAATCGATACGGTGTTTTCTGTCCCTCCTACTTTCCTTCACACCAGACAGCCCCTCAAGTCTCCAGGACAGGACAGGACTACAGACAACTCTTTCTTTAAATAAATTAAGTCTCTACAATAAAAACACAACTGCAAAATACCTTCATAATATACATGTGTATGAGCCTCCCTTGTGCACGTATATGTATACCACATATATATGCATTTAGATATACATCACATGTGATATATCTAGATCCATATATAGGTTTGCCTTAGATACCTAAATACACATATATTCAGTTCTCAGATGTTGAAGCTGTCACCAGCAGCTTTGCTCTTAGGAGAAAAGCATTTCATTAGTGTTGTATTACTTGAGTCTAAGGGTAGATCACAGACTGTGTGGTCTCAACTGAAAGGATCACCCTTGGCATCTGTGTGCCTGGATTCTTCCAGGATGTCTACAATGCTAATCTCTCACATAGAGGTTCCCAGCTTCTTAAGAACCCCTTTTGGCACCTAATCAAATTTCAAAATCCCTCCCCCCGCATTTTCATACTTTTCCCCATTCTCAGGACTTTTCACCATCCATCACCCACTTATCCCTTCATTTGACACCATTCATTAAGTGCCTTCTGTGTGTCAGTCCCTGGCCACTCACTGCAGTTCAAGGCCCCCTTTCCTTGTACTGTACTCTGCTGTACCCCTCGCCTACCTACTCCTTGCCTTTTCTGTCGCACAGCCCCTTCTTTCCAGGCGAGATTCCTCAGCTTCTGAGTAGGAAACACTCCGGGCTCCAGGTTTCTGGTTGGGAAGGGAAGGCCAGGCCAAAAGCTCCACCGGCCGTATAGATAATGTACTCGCAGTTTTGTACTTCCATTCATACTTTAGCCTACAGGTCATTTTAGTCTTCACACAAATAATAACCTATCTGGCCAGGAGACAATTGGTTGAACAGAAGTAATCAGATCATCAGAGCCCCCAGATGGCTACAGACCAGAGGTTCCACACTCTCAGGCTGACTGGAGTCCGCATCTCATCTCCAAACTACACTTCCCTGGAGAACAAGTGCCACAAAAATGAAAACGGGCCACTTCTCAGGAGTTGAATAATCAGGGGTCACCGGACCGCTTGGTTGATGCACTGCAGCATGGTCGCTTTCTGAGTCCTGTTGGCCACGAAGTGTCAGCCTCAGCACTCCCGGGACTATTGCCAAGAAGGGGCAACGGATGAGTCAAGAAGGTGAGACCCTTCCCAGTGGGCACGTGGGCCAGGCTGTGTGAGATGTTGGATGTTTGGTACTGTCCATGTCTGGGTGTGTGCCTATTACCTCAGCATTTCTCACAAAGTGTACCATGTAGCATGTTTTGTATATATAAAAGGGAGGGTTTTTTAAAAAATATATTCCCAGATTATCCTTGTAATGACACGAATCTGCAATAAAAGCCATCAGTGCTATCTGGATGTATCTACACTCTGTGTTACTGTTTTAGAATGCCTTCCTGGGGCCTCCCATATCAGAGCCTCTTTAAGTAAAACCAGGAAGAGATTCGGCACCAGGACCCACACCAGAATCATTTAAATCACACTCACCCTATCTCTGGTTACCACCTATACCCTCAGAAGTACCACAGTAGTACTTCAGGCCAAGATGGCTCTCTGGAGCTCCACTTCCTCACATCCAGCTGTGTCCTGGATGTCTCCCCCAGATGTCCTCCAAGCACCTCACGGGCGGTGCACTTGACACCTGACATACCTTTCTTCCAGGTCTGGTCCCTTTTCACCAAATGGCACCAGGTACTCAATTGCTCAGATCAAAAACAAGGACCTCTCCCTTCCCCTGCCAAGAACAATCCATCCCTCCACACCAAGCCGTCTTGCCTGCCTTAGCGTAGGATCTCATCTCCTCTCCCTTCAACTACTGCACCAGGCTCCAGACCAGGAGTCTCCATCTCCCTCATTCCAGTCTAATTTCCACCCTAGCCGCTAGAACTGTCTCCTTGTAAAACAAATCTGTAGGTTGGGAAGTGATTCTAGGCATGACAGGAAACCCCAAAACCTAAAGGAAAAGACTAAAAGATACAACTTTTTTCAGAACTCAAATTTTCTGCTTTCCAAAAAACAAAACAAAAAATAAAACATGACCAAGATTAAAAGGCAAATATCGAACAAGAGAAACATATTTGAAACATATATAGCAAATACAGAACATTCGTGCTATGCTAAAACCTCTTTCAAATTAAGAAAGATGCAAATCCTGTAACAGAAAACTTGGCAAAGTACACGTACACATGAGAAGACTCACAAATGGCCAGTAAACAAGATGTCAACCTCAGTAGTAATCAGAGAGGTGCTATAAGTGAAGGATAAACCATGACGTGTTGCCTGTCAGATTGGCAAAGATGAAAAAAATGCCAATCTCCATGTTGACAAGGGAATGGACAGATGTGTGCACTATGGATGGACGTATAAATTGACTCCATATTGTTGAAGAGTAACTTGCCAGTGTATACATCAAAATTGTAAATGCACTTATACCCTGGGCCCCAGCAATCCTTCTACCTAATGACCAAGCGACATAACCATATGATAGCTTTTTCTAGTAAAGCTGCAGTTAGAGAGAGATGCACTGATACGCACTGAAGCCTACCATGTGCTTAGAAACAGGCGTGTGTGTGTGTGCGCGTGCATGTGTGTTTTACGTCACCTTCATAGAAGCTCTGTGAAGGAGGGATCATTATTCTCACTTTACAAAAGAGGTGGAAATGAGGCTTGAAGTCAGACTGCTGGTAAGAATACCCCAGCAGCAATTAATCCAGAAGGTGCTGGGTGTCAGGCATCAAGTAAGAGTTCTCAACTCCCTTCTCCTAAGCCCCTAGTCAGTTGTTGGGATCACAGTGGAATCGGAATGCTATTTGAGGAAAATATCTTAATCTTGGCCCAGACTATAGTCACCCCTCCACACACATGTGGAGTGGAGTGTGTGGGACATAGGGAACAAGAGCAAAGGAAAACAAGGCCCAACCTTACTGGTCACCAGTCTTGGCTCTAAAACCCCAAACAGAGAGCTCTGGAAAGCCATGCTGGACACTGTAGAACCATCCTTTTTCTAAACTAGTTAGGATTCAAATGAAAGCAGGTCATGACACTAGCTATTTCTCCCAAATCCCATCTCAATACCCAAGCCTGAATCTTAATCAAACCACACCCAGGCTATATAGAAGGAGAGGAAGGAATAAGCTCATCAGAGATGTAGAGAAAATGAAAGGTAGGGGTCAGTTCACTAAGCTGGTGGCATGGAAGAAGAGCATGGGGCAGGAGGGCTCTGTCCAAGCACCCTAGCCTGGGTACCCAGTGAACGGCTCTACCTGCCAGCAAAGACAGCCAGTCAGCATCCTGGGGACTTGCCAACCAGACCATCCTCTCCTATCCCATCGGTGACCTTTTAAGGCCTACAATCACAGGAGTCCTACTATTACTAAGTTCTCCATGGTGGCTGCACTGCATTTGCAGACCCAGAAGGAAGTCAATGAAGCCCAGACTTTCTCCTGCCCCAGCCAAACCCCTGCATCCCAGTTTTAGCCAATACCTTGGTCTCTTGGGGGACAAGGGGCACCCACTTGCTGGGCTTGTGTGAACAGGGCCAGAAGACAGTGACGTTTTCTGAGCAAGTGACACTGAAAAAGACCCCCTCCCCGTAATCTTGCCGATTTGAGCAAGACTGAAACAGAAACCTTCACATTACTGAAAACAATGGTAATGGGAGTGTACCATGCTCACAGTTCACAGACACCCTTAGGAGGTTCAAGGTGTCCTCTCTGATCTCCCAAGACCCCCTCATCTGTTTCACACAGACTTGTCAAGACTCTGGTTATAGTAAGAGAAACCCACATGACTAGATTAAGCCAAAAAGGGAAGCTTTTAAGTGTAACAACATGTTTAAAAGGCGCTCTTTCTGCTTCAGTTTTATCTGAGACTTCAAAGGCTAAGGACAAGATAAAAGCTGCAAGATCATCCCTGCAAAGGGCATGGCCCCGCACTGGCTCTCCGGCATTAGCTGATGGCTTCCCTGACGCTGTGTGAGAAGTATAGAAAGAAGGTCCTGGGGAGGGGAGAATGAACTGTCCTTTACGTGTCTCCACCACCACAAGGAAGGTGGGTGTTTTCATCCACCTTCAGTCAAGTGAGAGGGACTTCAAGGGACCATTCCCACAGCCTGGCATGGGATGGCATAAGCACTCCTGTCTGACTCAGGCCAGGGGCACAAAGAGCAGTGGGAAGAGGGGCCCACATTGACAGCACAAGGCCAGCCCACTGAGGCACAAATTCAGGCTTCCTAGGACCAGAGGGCTGCCTGGATGGTGGGGGTGGGGGCAGGGCAGGAAGTACAGGAGCCAGGGAGGGAGCTATACATTACTCCACCAAAGGAGCAGCTGAGTCAGAGGTGCCAGGAGGGAAATTCTGAAGCAGCAGCTGCCAAGAGGGTGAAAGGCAGCGCTGGGTTGCTTGCATAAGCATCTAGCAGACCCACAGGGCACAAGCTCTGAGTTACCAACAGCTATGAAAGATGGGCTGTTCTCTCTCCCTTCTTCCTCCCCTGTTTCCACCGGCCAGAAACTTCAGTGAACAGGTTGGGGAGGCAGTGGGACTGGCCAGGATCCAGTGAAGAAGGGGACTGTGTGTCAGCCAGGTGCTGTGGCTCACACCTCCCAGAACTTTGGGAGGTCGAGGTGGGAGGACTGCTTCAGCCCAGGAGTTTGAAACCAGCCTAGGCAACATGGTGAGAACCCCGTCTCTACCAAAATTAATTAATTAATTAACTAAAAAAATCAGCTTGGCATGATGGTATGTACCTG
Source organism: Symphalangus syndactylus (assembly GCF_028878055.3). NCBI lineage: Eukaryota > Metazoa > Chordata > Mammalia > Primates > Hylobatidae > Symphalangus > Symphalangus syndactylus. The sequence continues at coordinate 17,746,361 of NC_072425.2, forward strand.
TGGTCCTAGCTACTCGGGAAGCTGAGGTGGGAGGCTCACTTGAGCCCAGGAGGCAGAGGCTGCAGAGAGCCAAGATCATGCCACCACACTCCAGGCCTGGGCAAAGAAAAAAAAAAAATGAGACCCTGTCTCAAAACAAACAAACAAACAAGCTGACCATCTGTCCTCCCCCACTCCAGATCTCCACAGCTGGTCAGCTTTAGGAGTCCAGACTTGCAATTACTACGGTGGACTATCTGGAATGAAGAATTGTTAGAATGGATTGGGCTGTTTCATGGGTAGCACCTGAAAGACCAAAGGACCTGCTGAGTTCTCAGCTTTGACTGGGAAAAGAAAAGTCCATAGAGTAGGCTCAAAAGGACACTGGGGAAAAAATGAGGTTGGTTTCTTCTTACACCTGACTGAGTCCAGCTCATTTAATAAGCTGGTTACATAAGGACACGAGGTATCTCCCCAAGTCCACGGGCAGGGACACAGCTGGGCCTCACAAGGGCCAGGAACCAGAAATTGCCTGGAAAGCCTTCAAGATGCAAGGCAGCAACTTTCTCAGCTCCTCTCCCTTGCTCTTCCCTTTCCCCTTTCCTGCAGGGTCTCCTTCTCTGCTTCTCATCAAGCATCCATCTGTGGACTATTCTCTGCAGCTGTCCTGGCACATGGCACCAGATGGCATTTTTCAGTTCACATCCTCCTGATCTGAGTGCCACCACATCTATGTTCCAATGCTGGCTCCCAGATAGAGGGTCCAACTGGCCCAGTTCAGGCTGGGTATCCACCCCAACTCTATGGGCTCTGACCGTGGAGCAGAGCTAGGTGGGGGAACACTGCTGCTGGCGTGCACTGCCAAGGGAGAAGCAGGGGAAGTAGGTTCCCAGAGAAGGAGGGGTCACAGGCTGGGTCTCTATCCAAAAAGGTGTCTAGACTACACTCCAGATGTTATTGGTCCCCATCCTCTCCAGGACCATATTTTGCCAGCCAGACATTACTCATCAGATGGGATCCTATTCCCCAACCTCTCCTGCTGCTGACCCCTGCACTATCCCAGAAATCACATCCAACCCTTCTAAGGCCAGGTGGCTAACTAACATGACACCTGGCTGTGCCCAGATGGGCCTCTTCCTGGGTACGCTGCCCTTCCTGGGTATGCTGTGTTTCTCAATAGAGATACAGGGGGCAACAGGGTTCTCATTGATAGGGTCTTCTTAGATGTATTTTCATGTGGAAAGCACTAATACTAGCCATCATCTATAGGGTGCCTTCCATGTGCCAGGCAGTATGCATGGCTCTTTAAATTCTCACAACAACTCTACAAGGTAGATTCTATAATTACTCTCTCTTCAACATAATAGAAAACTTACATCAGAGAGGTAAGTGAGCTGCCCAGGTGCATGCAGTCTGACACTCAGAATGTGAACTGAGTCAGTCTAACTTCTGAGCTCCTACCTCTACAGCATCGATCACTATACCCAGGGAGGAAGTGAGATCACACTACAGCTCCTATGTCACCCCATATTACTCAGTAATACATCTGAGAATCACGGTGATATGGAGCCTCCTGCCCACAGCAGTGGATATGTCAGGTGGCCAGCCAGCCTGCCTATGCAGCAGCAGCAGCTTGATATCAGAAAGTCCCTAGATGTCAGGAAGCCAGTCCATAGCTGTCTGCCTAATTTATCTCAAACAATGGACACGGAGTAACAAGGGGCAGTGCAGGAGAATGTTCCGCAGCTCCTTGGGCTACCAATCCTTTGCCAGGCTGCAGCTCCTCTTCTTCTTGCCATCTGTCCTACAGCTTACAGACTCATCAGCCCCCCTGTTTTGCTACTCCAAACATCCTACTTGTGGATGCTCTGGCAGTCACCAGATGACCAAATCTACCTGGTTCAAGCCCTGGTCCTCATTATCTGGTAACTGGGTTCCAGTAGTGGTGGCTCATCTCCCATATCTATGCCTCCAGGCCTGGCGCTTGCTTACAGGTCTCTCAGACCTCAGAGGCAGGCGTGAACCAGCCCTAGTCTGGGATTCTGCCTCTGTGGACACGACGTTTCAATCCCTGAGACATTCAAGTATCCCTGTCTCTCCTGAATGGCCATCCTGGGCCAGCTCAGCCCACACTGGGAGCCCAGATGCAGACAATCTCTCCCATCTGTGTGGCATTCCCACATGCAGCACCTCCTAGGTGGGTGGGCCATCTGCCTGTCCCATGCTGTGCTTGCTGATGGTCATGATATTAATAAATCCAGCTCCATGGGCTGGTCAAGGAATGTTCCCTTCCCCACTGCTGCAGCACATCCTGAAGCTGAAGGCCATCTCACAGTACCAGGAGAGGGCTCCTTGGACGAGGAAAGACAGGCCACATTTGCCCTGAGCCTCAGCAGAGCTGGGAATGGCCCAGAGCCTAGAAGGATAGTTAATGTGGAGGGAGTGGAATTAGAATTCCCTTCTGGGGCCATATGATGACAGAGGCCTACGCCCTAGTCATCTCAACAAGGGAAAAGGATTAAAAGAAGCACACAGCCTTCTCCAAGCCTGGAATGTTGACCAATGCCCAGGCAAGTGTGCAGGGGATGGATTTAGGTCAGCCTCCTCTCCACAGGAACCAAACAGCAAGGCAGCCTTTCCTCATCAATCAGGGCAGTGCAGGCCTGTGCTGGGGACACAGGGAGAGGGAATAAAGATAGATACTCAGGAAGCAGAGGCAATGGCAGAGGGTGGCTGATCAGTTGGGTGGAAGGCCTGAAGGCCTGGCTACCTAACTTAGAGCCCAAGAGAATTGGTGGGCAGAGAAATGTATATTTAAAAAAAAAAAATGCCATCTTGTGCCTATAATTTTAGCATAAATAAAACATGGTGGATAATATCTAGTGTTGGTGAGAGTGGAAAAAATAGGCATACTCATATCCTGTTTGCAGAAATATAACTGCAAGCATTTCAGAGGGCATTCCAGCAGTAGGCACTGTAAAGTTGCAAAGAGTTTTTGCCCCAGCAATTCCACTTCCAGCACTCAGTTTCAGAAGTACTCTAACAGGACGGTAAAGACACACAGATAAGGATGCTCCCCACTGCACTACAGGCTGAGTGTCCCTTATCCAAAATGCTTGGGACCAGAAATGTTCCAGATTTCAGACTTTTTCAGATTTTGGAATATTTGCACTATACTTACCTGTTGAGTGAACCTAATCTGAAAATCTGAAATCCAAAATATTCCAATGAGGCTTTTCTTTGAGTGTCATGTTGATTTTCAAAATGTTTTAGATTTTGGATTTTCAGATTAGGGATATTTAACTTGTATATGTAAAACGGAAAAACTAGAAACAGTCTAAATATTTATCAGTTGGGACACAGCTAGGCAAATCAGCACTCATCCAGGAGATATCCAACATGTTGCCCATACATCTGTGGGTGCCAAAGAGCTACCAGAAAGAACAGGGGAGTTCTAGATTTGCTGCCACTGTACAATATCTATGACAGTTTATATGTGCAAAACAACACATATAAAATGTTCCCATTTTGGTTAAAAAGCACAATATCATACGTGCCCCTCCACAGGCACGTCCTTTTGTATTTGTGGATAAGAATGTCTGGAAGAACACACACCCACTGCAAACACTGGCTGCCTCTAGAAAGTGGGAGAAGAATGGCACATTCATTTTTTACTTTATAAACTTCTTTTCAGTGCGAATAATTTTTATAACAAGCAATGTGTTACTTTTGTAATATTTAAGTTTTTAAAAGAATGAGTGGGCACCAAATGCCTTTCTGGATGGTCACAAAAAAGGATATATCCTTTGAGTACCCTTGAGTACTCAGGAGTCCACTGTACACTCCATCAGGGAACAACAGGCTTCCTAAGGGTAACCTTCCAGGCCCTCTCAGACCCTAATCAGTCATCCCCAGGCACCCATCTTTCTTACAGAACTGCAAGAACTCATCATCTCTCAAAGCAGCAACCACTCTCTCTAGCCTATTGAATCCCCCCATCTCAAAACTAGCTTTCCAGAGGGGTCCAGCACGTCCTGCTGCCCTAGAGGCCAATGTTATAGTCCTTTATGTGTTGAGTTTTACAGTTGATTTTGTCCCAATACAGATTGGTCAACAAAGTAATAATTGTGCAGTGATAAAGGTTGTGCAATGTGCTCGTTATCCATTGCTGTGTGACAAATTATTCTAAAACCTAGCCTCTTACAATAAACATTTATTATCTAGTAGTTTCTGTGGATTGGGAATTTGGGCATGTCTTAGCTGGGTGTCTCTGGCTTAAGGTCTCTGATGAGACTTCAGTCAAGCTGTTGGCTGAGGCTGCAGTCTCATCTGAAGACTCGCCTTTTAAGCAGAATCTTCTTCCAAACTCCGTCACATGGTTGTTGGCAGGTCTCAATCCCATGCCACACGGGCCTCTTCACAAGACCGTCAAACACAGGGCAGCTGGATTCCTCCAGGATGAATGATCCAAAAGAGAGTAGAAAGGGCAAGCACTCAACATAAAAGGGATAGTCTTTAATGATCTAATCTTGGAAGGGACATCCCATTATTTCTGTCATATTTGTTAGAAGCAAATCACTATGTTCTGCCTACACTCAAGGGGAAGAGATTATACAAGGATGCAAACACTAGGGAACAGAAATCATCGGGGGCCATCTGAAGAGCTGTCTACTACATGAGACATCCCAATGGCTCCAGGTTAGTCCTGAGGATGCAGAAGCTCCCCAGTCTTTCCTTTGTCCCAATCCTTTTCTTTATTTGGGCCAGCCCAGGTACAAGAGGACAATAAGAGTGTGTCAGTAGAAGACCAGTGTCTACTGAATCCACTCTGTCCCCACCCATGAATCAATGTGCTTCTCCAGGACCTCCCACCAGGAAGTCTCCTTGTTCCACACAGGAAGAGTCCCTAGAAGTACTTTCCTTCTCAGCTGTGGTTTTTCCCAGAGGTTAAAGGCCTGTTCTGGGGAACATACGGCATATTTTGAGGTTAGCGGTTGGGGTACTGGAGTCAGACCTGGATACAAGCACTGATCTCACCATTTACTAGTGTGTAAACTTTAATGTGAATCTTGTTCATATTTTGCAGCTAGCAAATAAGATAAAAATAATGCCTCCCTCAGAGGAAGGAGTGTTGGGAGGATTAAATGAGATAATGCAGTGCAATCACATAGTAAAACAGTAAACATGAGTTTTTGTAATTAGTGTTAGTTTCTAATTCGAAATCCAAAAAACTAAAGGAAGTCAAAGAGGAATAGTCATCCTAATGAGTATAAAGATTCCTACCATGAAAACACTTTTTCTTGCACAAAATGGGCTTATGCTTATACCTCGTTTTGCAGGGTCAGACACAACTTCTTGACCCAGAGAAAAGCTGACTGCAGATTCTCCCTTTGCCCCAGAAGGGACAAATGGGACAAGATTCTCCCACTCTGGACAGCAAAGCATTCGGGAAACAAGCCTTTCCACCTAGTGCTCCTTTCTTGACCCCCACATGTTTTCCTTCCACTGTTTATTTCCATGGAGACGGAGATATTAAAAGGAGGATGCGTAAGTTAAGGCTGGGTGGAACCCCAGCAGTAAGCATGAGATCTTCAGTTAAACTTGGTATCCGCCTTGGATATGATGTTGGGTAAGTCATAAGTCAAGCTATGTTTTTTTCTTCATTCATAAAATGGGGGTTTTAATAACATCCACTGGCCTTTTGTAAGAAATGAGAAAGACTACGGAGTCCCAGAAAAAATGTGAATTTTAAGATAACAAATCCGGAGATTGCAAAAAAGAGATTTGAAACAAAATGTAGCTAACCACTCTTCAAAATCATGGAAATAGTTTCATTTTGGATGGGATAGTGTCTTTGAGATCATTCTGTTGACTGAGAAGTATGTGTGAGCCTGAGATCGAGGGAAGCTTTTCCTTGCTTGCTGGATCCCAGAGAGGGTTGAATGCCTAGATTTAGGGAAAGGGAGATTTGTTCAAAGGCTTCCTGGGCTGGGGGTGGGGAGGGCAGCAAGTTGGCCCCTGTAGCATATGGCCATCAGGGCAGAATAGAAAAACGAACATGGCCTATGGCTCCATGGGCAGGCAGACCAGAATCCAGCCTTAAGCTTTGCTTTGTGGACTGACAGATACCTCCTTTTCCAGCTAAGGAAGGAGCCTGGTTCCACACAGGTCCAACTGGGAAAGGCAGGAGGGGACCAGCAGGAGGGCTCAGAATTTTGGGGCCAGGCAGCTGGCTGAGGCACCAAGCAACAACCAGGATTGATCTGTGGAACAAATGAGTGTTCCTTGGGGAACCTTGGAAACGTGGGGAGGGGAAATGAAAAAAAGGCTGGATTTCCTGCATGTGGAATGGAATTTTTTCAGTTGGGCATTAAAAGCTGGCCAACCTGGGGACAGCCAGTTAACATTATTGCTAATCCTGACAAGGGAACTACTGCACCTTGGTCCTAGGGTGGCAGCCCCCATCAAGGGGGCAACAGCCACCACTCATATCCCTGTTCCGGGAAGCAGCAGCTCTGCCGCATCCTTGGCTTGATCCCACCCTTGCTTGCTCTTTCCTCTCTGCTTTAAGGGGGCCCACAGCTGAAGTGTACAAATGGATTCTCAAAACCAGAGTACAAGGACATGCTATGTGTCATCATCATGTATAAGGGATATACTCACTGACAACTGTTTTAGGTCTCTCCAAGGCTTTGCTCTAAAATGAACTGCTTTTAAAGCACCTTCCCCCTCCCTGGAAATTTCTGAAATACAGTGACTCATCACAGGCTTCTACAGGATCCCCTAACTGACCTTCACTCCTCCAGCCTGACCTCCTCAAAGCCACTTGCTGCAGCCAAGGTGATGTGTGTTCAATGCAAATCCAACCCAGCATGCCCTTGCTTAAAACACTTTCATGTCTCCCTACTGCTTCTAGGTTGGTCAGAGCCTGGGCTCTCAACTGCCTCCCGACTCCCATGTCTAGGCCCTAAGCAATCTTCCCCTCCCTTCCACTGCAGCTGCTCCACATGACACCCTCCCCCTCATTCACTACTCTCCAGCCAGTTTTTCTAACAAACATGTTTTTCCTCACTTTAGGGTTCTGCACAAGCTGTCATCTTTGTGTAAAATGCTCACTTCCCACCTCTTCACCCAGCTTATTCATCCTTCAGGACTCTACTTCCCTCACAAAAAGCCCTTCCTGGTTCCCCCAGACTAGCTGGGGCCCCCTTGGTTTGCTCCTTTGCCTTTTCCTTCATAATGCTCAGCTCACTTGCAGTTTCTTGTCCAGTGCTGGTGATCACAACTGGACTGTGAGCTCCATGAGGGCAAGGGCGGTGTCTGACTGGGGGGCTTTGGGGCATCTGAGTAAACGCTTTTTTTGACCAATGATCAGTTCTTTTTGAAAGCCCTTTTAGACATCCAACAGTTCAGCCCTGTTGATTTTATATTTGGAAAAATTTGTCTTGATTTTAAACTTTAGAATTTATATTGATATTAAACTTTAGAATTTATATTTGCAAATAAAGTCCTACTTTTTGAAAAATGGAAAGGTTTGCTTGTTTGAAGGAATAACTTACATTCTAGAAATTTACTTCACATGTTAGAAGTCTGGGTAAATTTACTAAGAATGTCTCCAAATGTTTTCTGGATTGCTGGATTGTATGGTAGCTCTATTTTTAGTTTTTCAAGCAATCTCTATCCAGAAGTGTTAGAATACCTAATTTTTGTTCCTTGAGAGATCATAATTTTCCACACTGCTATGGTTACTTTTAGAATCAGCTCTAAACAATTTAAGATCCATCACATTTCTAATTTAGTTATTTCCTGAAGGAAATAAGTAGTAAGAACAAAACACCCCCTAAATCAATACAGCTATTTATAAGCAAATGATGTAGACATTCTTCAAAGCTCTTTGCTTGCTTTTGTTATCATTCCAATCTAACCAGGTATTTGCAAGGAGCTGCTATCAGATAAAATCAGCTGCAAATAATTGAACTATTTCTCATCACTGTTTTCACACTTTTAAGTAATCTGCAAGAAACTTTTTGATTCAAAGAGTCTTATTTTATAAATGTAATACATTTTTCCCTCAGTATTTTTAAAATTATGTTTCATCAGGAACTCACTACACCAAAGTACAGCCAACTGGCTCTACAATTTGCATTAAAAGGAGTCAGAATCACATCCACGTGGTTAGTAACAAAGGCTAGTACTACATAAAGGCATCTTTACATGGAACAAAGAGACACATATGTGAATAGTCACACGAGCCCAGTTAGCATATAGAATCTTCCACAGAGGGTTAAAAGAATTGTTACAAAAACAAAGCCCATAATTGCTATTAGAGGCAAATAACTGCTGAAGCAGCATTCATGGTCTCAAGCAACAGAAGTAACAAAGCAGCTTGAAATATCAGGGACTGACCTACAGTTCCTCCCAGAAAACAGCCTCCTCTCACCCCAAGGGGGAAAAGACCTATAGTGAGGACTTTGCCAGAGAAAAAACAAATGGTTTCAGATATTTTTTTCTATGTTGTACTTTCCAGGAATTATATAACTATTCCTCTTTAAATAAACAAATCTGTCCCTGGGACAGGTTGGGTTTTCGAGAAGAATACACAACCTGGATTTGGGTAGGGTATGTCCAAGGCAACCAGACATGCATGCAGGTGGAACTCCCAGCTGCCTCAGAAGGTCTTGCTTCATTCTTTTTTAAGCAAACTATGGCACCCCATGGTAAACCCTCATACACTATCCCAAGAACAGAGAGCAGGTGGCAGTTACCTCCTCTTCTCTCCCTCTGACTTGTATATGTCAGATGCAACATGAGAAATGTAGTCCACCTGGTTGAAAGGGAGAGGAAAATAATCATAAGGCTGAAGGGATAAGACCACAGCAGTTCAGCTGGACTCGCTTAGAGTCAGAAGCAGGAAGAATGCAGGAGGATGGAGGCCTCTATGAAGCCTCTTGGGAAGCACCTGCCAGGAAGCAGCAGCTGAGATGAGGTGATCAAGGACATGGGGGGCTGCATCTGTCTAGAAACTCTGAGGGGCAAGAGGCCTGAGGGCTGGCACAGGCTGACCAATGCCCTTGGAAGCCCAAGACTGCACTGCTTTGTGGTCCCACAATAGAGAATGTCACAAGAAACAGTAGCAATAATTTATCCCCTTCACATAGTGCCTGATGGGGGCCACCCACAAGTCATAAATAGCCAGAGGACACAGGTGGTAATAACCACAAGGGTGTGTAGGAAAGTAATGACCTGAATAGGGTGGGGAATCAGGAGAGGGCAGTGTCAAGAGCTTAGGGCTTATAGCCAGGCCATCTGGGCCCAGTCCTGGCTCTGTTACTTTCCAGTTATGTGACCTTAGGCAACCTCTCACTGCCTGCTTATTCACTGGGCTATTGTAAGCATTCAATGAAATGGTGCATTCAAATGCCTAGCAAAGTGCTAGGCACAGAGAAAGCAAACAATGCACAGCAGCTCTCATGATCATCCTTATTCGAGAAAAGAGGCCATCCTTAATGACCCTGGAACACCTCTGCTAGTGGAACCCGTCGGCTGCACTAGGCTACCCTCACGGTAGTACCATCAACGCTGTCTCTCAACTGATGAGCCTCGGGTGTGATGGGAATGGACTTGGGAGCTGTGCACAGCAACATGCCTTCCATCTGTAGACCTGAGATGGGGATTTCCCAGTAACCAAGTAGAAAGACACTGCAGTTTATGGTAAGCCAAAGAAGAAAACAAAGAAAGATGCAAAAGCATGAAAAAAAGGAAGCAATAGAATTCAATCTATGGCATAAGGTGAAACAAATATGAAAGTGGTATATTCCCCTACTAAAAGGCAAGGTTTCTCATGTACGGTCCAACTAAATGCTGTTTCCAAGAATCATGACTAAATCAAGGCAACTTAAAATATTAAAATCTTGGCCAGGCACCATGGCTCATGCCTGTAATCCCAGCACTTTAGGAGGCTGAGGCAGGCAGATCACCTGAGGTAGGCAGATCACATGAGGTCAGGAGTTCGAGACCAGCCTAGCCAACATGGTGAAACCCCGTCTCTACCAAAAATACAAAACTTAGCGGGGCATGGTGGCGGGTACCTGTAAACCCAGCTACTCGGAAGGCTGAGGCAGGAGAATTGCTTGAACCTGGGAGGCAGAGATTGCAGTGAGCCGAGACGGCGCCACTGCACTCCAGCCTGGGCAACAAGGGTGAAACTGAGTCTCAAAAAAATAATAATAATAAAATAAAAAATTAAAATCTAAACTATAGCCAAAGATTTATAAAATAAATGCAAATGAATCAAAACCACAATGAGATATCATCTTGGGCCAGCCACAATGGTTATTATTAAAAAGACAAAAAACATGCTGGCGAGAATGTGGAGAAAAGGGAACTACACACTGTTGGTGGGAATGTATGTTAGTACAGCCACTGCAGAAAACAGTATAGAGATTGCTTGAAAAACTGAAAATAGAGCTACCATACAATCCAGCAATCCCACTTCTGGGTATTTATCCAAAGGAAAAGAAATCAGTACTGTACTTGCATGTTTATTGCGGCAGTATTCACCTTACCCAAGATATAGAATCAACCTAAGTGTTTATCAGCAGATAAATGGATAAAGAAAATGTTATACACACACACACACACACACACACACACACACACAGAATGGTGTACTATTTGGCCATAAAAAGAATGAAATTTGCTGTCATTTGCAGCAATATGGATGCAGCTGGAGGTCACTATGTTAAGTGAAATAAGCCAGGCACAGAAAGACAACTATCACATGTTCTCACTCGTATGTGCTAGCTAAAAAAGCTGATCTTATGGAGGCAGAGAGTAGAATGATAGATACCAGAGGCTGGGAAGTGTGTGTGGGTGGGAAGGAGGAATAAAGAGAGGTTGGTTAATGGGTACAAACATAGTTAGAGAGAAGGTATAAGTTCCAATGTTCAATAGCAGAGTAGGGTGATTATGGTTAACACAGTATTGTGTATTTTGAAGTAGCTAAAAGAGAGGACGTGAAATGTTCCCAACACACAGAAATGATGCATACTCAAGGTGCTGGATACCCCCAAATACCCTGACTTGATTATTATACATTCTATGCATGTAACAAAATACCACGTGACCCTTAAATATGTAAAATATTATCTATCAATACAAATAATGTCTTCACTTAGCAAAAAAATCCAAATGAAAAACAAAATAGATGTCACACAATTAATATCAGACAATAGAAGTTAGAAGTAAAAGCAAGTAACAAATGGAACTAAGATAACTTTGTATGGACTACTTCATAATGAATCTACAACTGTTACAAACTTCTATATACTAAATATGTAAGGCAGAAACTACTAGAAATATAAGGGGACTGTAACATATACTTCTTTCTGGATAGACCAAGTTGTCAAAAATTCATAATTTGAACATTACAACGCAATTATAAGATTAATTTGAGACATTACACCTTCTTTTCCAGCATGCACCATGAAACATGTATAAAAACCAATCTTACATTAAGCCACAAAACAAATCTCAAAAATTAGAGAATACTATGTTTTTAAAAACCTAAGCCATTCATAGAAGCATTATTCATAATAGTCAAAGAATGGACACAATTCAATTGTTTATCAAATAAATGTATATTGGGAGGCCAAGGCAGGCAGATTGCTTGAGCTCAGAGATTTGAGACCAGCCTAGGCAACATGGCGAAACCCCGTCTCTACAAAAAATACAAAAAAATTAGCTGGACGTGGTGGCGTGCACCTGTAGTCCCAGCTACCTGGGAGGCTGAGGCAGGAGGATCACTTGAACCCAGGAGTTCCAGGATGTAGTGAGCCAAGATCATGCTACCACACTCCAGCCTGGGCAAAAGAGCCAGACCCTGTCTAAAAAAACAAATGGATAACTAAAACGTGGTGCATTGGTACAATGGAATATTATTTGGCAATAAGAAGGGATGAAGTACTAATCACGCTCTAGCATGGATGAACCTTGAAAACATGATGCTATGAGAAAGAAGCCAGTCATAAAGACAGCATATTGTATGATTAGATTTATATGAAATTTCTAGAACAGGAAAATGTGTGGAGACATAAAGTAGATTAATAGTTGCCTAAGGCGGAAGGTGGGAGAGGAGGGTTGGCTAGAGGGAAACGGGAATGACTGCTCATGGGCGTGGGGTTTCTTTATGGAGTGATAAAAATGCTTTAAAACTGATTGTGGTGATGGTTTGCACAACTGTGAATATTACTAAAAACCAGTGAATTGTACACTTTAAATGGATTATGTATTAATTATAGTTCAATAAACTGTTTTAAAAACAAAAGCCTAAGCCCTTGAAAATGAAAAAAACACTATCTTAAATATTTGCATAAAAGAAAAATTAAAACTATAGAGAGTATTTAAAGAATGTCACTGAGACCATTACACACCAAAACATGTAGGACGCAACAAAAGCAGTAATTAGAGGAAAATTTATAGCCTTAACTATTTTCTATATTAAAGTGAAAAAAAATAACATATACACAAATAAACCAGTAATTTAACTCTAGTAGTTAACAGAAATGGCGAAACAACTTAAGGAAAACAGGAGAGATGAATTATAAGAGACAAACATGGAAAGTCCATATTTCATTATGTTTAAGATGTCACCTTTTATCAGGTGTGTCTTTTTTTATGTATCACTAAGAGAAACTGCTGCCAATTAAACAATGTCACAATGCTTTGTTATCAATTGCAAGATGTATCCCAATTTCAGAAGTGTTAAAATGTGGAAAGAAAATGCACATCCTTGATTGATAAAATACAGTAAACTAAAAAGCAGAAAGACAGTGTGACTGAAAACAAATCCAAAATTTAATCTTTGGAAAGACCAATAGACAAACCTCCGGCAAGGACGTAAATTTTAAAAAAGAAAGAAAACAAAAAATACAAAGTATGAGAAATACTAAACTATTAGAAATACTAAAGGAAATATAACCACATATATATATATAATATATATATAATATATATGTTTGCTTTAGTATTTTTTAGTTATATTTTAGTACATTTTTAGTTATATTTGCTTTAGTATTTAGTGTATATACAGAGAGAGAGATTCAAATTTATAAGAGAATACTATATTGTCAAAAAATTAAATAAGAAAAAAACTATGCTAATAATATTGAAAATCTGGATCAAATGGACAATTTCTACTAAAAAACAAATTTTCCAAGTTGGCCTTAAAAGAATTAAATATTCTAATTAATTTTTAATTAAAAGAAAGAAAATCTAAATAAACAATGCTCATGAAAGAAATTTTTAAATTGTCAAAAATGTAACTTCAAAAAATTGCACTAGCTTCCTTCCCTCCTTCCCTCCTTCCCTCCTTCCTTCCTTCCATCCTTCCATCCTTTTCCCTCTGTGGCCCAGGCTGCAATCTACTCGGCTCGCTGCTGCCCCGCACCGCAGACTGCCTGGGACTGCCGGCGCACGCCACCACCGCTGCCTGCTTTTTCTCCTTTGGCTGCAGGCGCGGTTTCGCCATGTTGGCCACGCTGGTCTCCAGCTCCTGACCCCAAGAGCTCTGCCCGCCTCGGCCTCCCGAGGTGCTGGGACTGCAGATGGAGTCTCGCTCACTCGGTGCTCGGTGTTGCCCGGGCTGGAGTGCGGTGGCGTGGTCTTGGCTCGCGGCAGCCTCTGCCTCCCAGCCGCCTGCCTTGGCCTACCAGGGTGCTGGGATTGCAGCCCCTGCCCGGCCGCCGCCCCGTCTGGGAGGTGGGGAGCGTCTCTGCTCGGCCGCCCCTCTGCCCGGCCTCCCCATCTGGGAAGTGAGGAGAGCCTCTGCCCAGCCACCCATCGTCTGGGAGGTGAGGAGCGCCTCTGCCCGGCCACCCATCGTCTGGGAGGTGAGGAGCGCCTCTGCCCGGCCACCCATCGTCTGGGAGGTGAGGAGCGCCTCTGCCCGGCCACCCATCGTCTGGGAGGTGAGGAGCGCCTCTGCCCGGCCACCCCGTCTGGGAAGTGAGGAGCGCCTCTGCCCGGCCACCCATCGTCTGGGAAGTGAGGAGCGCCTCTGCCCGGCCACCCATCGTCTGGGAAGTGAGGAGCACTTCTGCCCGGCCACCCATCGTCTGGGAAGTGAGGAGCGCCTCTGCCCCGCCACCGATCGTCTGGGAAGTGAGGAGCGCCTCTGCCTGGCCGCCCCATCCGGGAAGAAGTGAGGAGCGCCTCTGCCCGGCCACCCCGTCTGGGAAGAAGTGAGGAGCGTCTCTGCCCGGCCGCCCTGTCTGGGAAGAAATAAGCAACGCGTCTACCTGGTCGCCCCGTCTGGGAAGAAATGAGGAGCACCTCTGCCCGGCTGCCCCATCTGGGAAGAAGTGAGGAGCACCTCTGCCCAGCCGCCCCATCTGGGAAGAAGTGAGGAGCGTCTCTGCCTGGCCGCCCCGTCTGGGAAGTGAGGAGCGCCTCTGCCCAGCCGCCCCGTCTGGGATGTGGGGAGCGCCTCTGCCCGACCGCCCCATCTGGGAGGTCTACCACGGAGGCCAGAAGCAATGTAGGGGCTGGGCGTGGTGGCTCACGCCTGTGGTCCCGGCACTCTGGGGGGCCGAGGTGGGTTGATCACTTGAGGCTAGGAGTTCGAGACCAGTCTGGCCAACATGGCGAAACATATGAAAAATACAACAGACAAACCAACCAACCAACTCAGTGACAACAAAACAGGTCTACCCTGGAGTCATACTCTAATTTTTTCTATTTTCCTCCCTTTCTGATCCTTTATCCCACTTTCTTTTTCTTCCTCTTCCTTCTCCTTCTTCTTTGTCAAATAGAGGATTGAGTTATTATCACTGATCCATATAAAGTCCCTCTCTCATTTATTTTAATCCCCACCCCCATTTCTATTCCCCGACTTCCCATGTGCAACCTTCCTAATATGTTTGATACGCATCTTTTTGTTTGTATGTATTTTTAGAAAATGTTTATTGTTTTTGTGTGCAAAAAAAAATTATTTAAAAAAAATTGCACTAAATCCCTTGCAAATATCAGGAGTCACTTCTATATAATGTTGGTTTCCCTTGTTATTAGAATTATTTTAGATCATAAAAGATCAAAAGATTTTTTCATAAAACTGGCATAACCCTGACATCCAAACTACAAGAAGTATTTTTCACCTATCAAATTGGCAAAGACAAAAAAGAAGGAAAGAAAACGGAAAAACAAAACCATGAAAAAGCATAGTATTTGTAATGTGGGAGAAACAGGCAATTTCATCCCCTTCTGATGAAAGTACAAACTGACACAAATTCTCTGGAGTGCATTTTGGAAATATACATGAAAAGGCATACGTTTTTGCATATGTTTTGAAGCTGTGCACACTTCTAGGAATTTATCACAAGGTAATAATCATAACTACATGTAGAAAGTTTTTGCAATAAGGATGTTCATTGAGACATTTTAATAGCAAAAATGTAGAAACACCTTAAATCAGGGGTTCCCAACTCCTTGTTAGGAACTGGGCCACACAGCAAGAGGTGAGCGATGGGCTAGCAAACATTACTGCCTGAGCTCCACCCCCTGTCAGATCAGTGGCAGCATGGATTCTCATAGGAGCGCAAACCCTACTGTGAACTGCGCACGTGAGGGATCCAGGTTGTGTGCTTCTCCTCAGAGTAATTATCTGAGGTGGAACAGCTTCATCCTGAAACCACTCTCCTCAGCCCACTCTCCATCCGTGGAAAAACTGTCTTCCAGAACTGGTCCCTGGTGCCAAAAAGGTTGAGGGCTGTTGCCTTAAATGGTCAATACTGGAGAGCAGATTCGAGTTTGACAAATCCATCTGATGGGACTGAGTCATAGTATCGAAAAGTAGGTAACATTTTTAAGATAAAAATAACAGTTTTAGGACAGAGTAAACATACATATTTTAGATATGCCCAAATCAATAAGATATGAAGCAAATATCTTCAGGTGAGATAACAAAAGATACTTTCTTCTCTAATTCCTTACAATTAACATGCATTATTTTCTAACCAGAAAAATTAATAAGCATTACTATAATTTAATTTGTACAAATATGAAATATACTAATAATGCCCAGAGAACCAGAACAGAGGGTTTGTGCCTGACATGCCCCAGTTCAGGAGGATGTGGATGAACCAGTAAGAGTCTTATCACTCTCATTGTGACCCCTCTGGGCTGCAGCCTGGGGAACCCTGAGGCCCACAGGTCTTTCATATAAAAAGCAGAACATCCTTTATATATCACCCTAATCCATGTTTCCATCCTTGGGAAGTATCAACAGCCTGTTCCAACCCAAGAAGCCAACCAAGTGCCTCTTTATCTACGGGCCATGTCACTTCCTGGAAATTTCTCAAGTAGAAACTATAAAAACATCTTATTTGGCACAGAGTAGGTTTCTTAAAAAATAATAAGCCAATTCAAACTCCTACCTAGATAGGGAATACTTGGAACCATCTTCAGGCTTCGGATATATTCCCGTGTCCGCTTGTAATTATCTTCTTTCGACATCAGGTAGTCCAATTTCTCAAAGGTAGTCTTGTCTTTTCGATTCAAAAGCTAGAATGAGAAGAAAATACAGCAAAATAAATAAACCAGAAGAAGCTAAAGAGTGGATAACTGTGGATGAAGACTAAAAGGGAAAATCCTAAGTGGCACATTTATGGTGTGCCAAATCCTGGACAGAACTAAGGATTTTAAAAGGCTGTTTCATGCATATGAGGTAGGAGACAGGACTTGACTCCAGAGGTGGGGCTTGGACACTGGGCCAAATTGAGGACTAGCTAAAACAGGGATGAGGCAGAAGCAGCTTTCTATAAGACACGCCCACCAGTGTGCCATGTCAGTTTACCATCACCATAGCAACACTGGATGTTACCACCCCTTTCCATTGCAATGGCCTGAAAGTTACCACCTTTTTTCTAGAAATTTCTGCATAATCTGCAACTTGATTTGCATGTAATTAAAAACATACATAAATATGACCTGCCTCTGAGCTGCTACTCTGGGCACAATGCCTATGGGGTAAGCCCCACACAATGAAAAGCAACATCTCTGCTGCTGCTGCTATACACTGCCACTTCAATAAAAGCTGTTGTCTAACACCACCAGCTCACCCTTGAATTCTCTCCTGGGCAAAGCCAAGAACCCTCCAGGGCCAAGCACCAATTTTAGGGTTTGTCTTCCCTACATCACAGAGATGGAAAGCTTCAATCTTGTCATTGTCACAGAACCTCACACTTGGAAGCTATCCCCCAAAGCGACCTGGCCCACTGTTCTACATGATGTCAGGATACCCCACATAACAGCAACTTGTGGGTGCAGAGAGCCTACAGAGCAAGGTGCTGAGGTAGAAAAGCAGACTGCTCAGGGTCACCTGAAGAGTTATTTCACAGCTACACCAAGTCTCTTTCCCTGCATCCATAGCTATTTGCTCTCCTCACCATCTCCAGGGCCGAAAGTCCCAGTAAGTTCCACACAATTCACATGCCCATGTACACAAAGCCAAGCCAACACTCGAATCCAGGCTATATCCTCCAGAACCCCCCCAGTCAACTGTGTCATATTTACACTGGGTGTGGTAATTTTAACCAAAAGAAGACAACCTTCTTTTCTATATGCAGTCATCGAAGGGGCAACTTAGTTAAGCAAATACAGGATGAACATGTATCCCTAGTCAGAGATTAGAGAAGCAAAATCCTTTGTGACTGAGATCTCTGGTATGTAAAGCTGGCCACCAGAGAAACAGTGGCTCAATGTGCATTTGAAGCCTTCTCAAAAGAAAGGAACAGAAACCAGAACTCCTGGTTTTCAAGACTTTATGCTAAGGACTCAGGCTGTGGTTAACCTGAAAGTCCCAAGTCAAGGCCCAGTGCCAGCAAATGGCAACATGGCTGACTAAACGTGGCTTTAAGGAAAGAAGTCTAGGCAGAAAAGCCAGGCTTAAAAGGAGGAGTTGGGAGAGGGGTGGCTGAGGCAAAGCATGAGGCTGATGCTGGCAGCACCCGTGAGTCTAGCTGCCAGGGTCCAGTGCTTCTGGGATTGGAGGTCAATGGCTAAGCCCAAGAGGGTGAATAAACAGAAGCCCCAGGGTTGGAGTCCCTTTGACCAAGGTCTTCAGACCTCGATGCTCTGTGCAAGGACCTAGAACAAGAGACCCACCATGTCCATGAGATTGACGTAGGCCAGTGTTCAAAAGCCCCATCGTGCAATGGAGAGGAGTGGGACAATGACTGCCTAGCACCTGGGGAAGCAGTGCAGTTCCTGAGACCTGGTCTGCAATTCCCAAACTCAGGCCATGTGTGGTGCGTTAGGGAGCCCTGGGCTGCTTTGGGCAGGCCCTGCCTGGTTCCTTCATCTTCAGCCTCTGGGGCCACAGAGGATGCAGCCATGAGACAGCCCACTTGCACAGGAGCAGTGATAGCTTACGAACTTCGGTAAGGAGAGGCAGAAGAATATGCTGAAAGAAAGGTTCTGGTGCTGAAGAAGTTGAAGAATAAAAGCGAACTTTTCTTTTCCCACTGGGGAATTCAGGACATATCAGTGTGGGGATGCTACACAGATGCTCAGGACAATGGCTGCTTAACTGGTCTGCTAAAATGAACACGGAAAAACACCATCTTCTACTTGCTGTTTGTAAGACACTGTAATATATAACTCATCTTATCTTCACAAAGCCCAGTGGTAAAAATGGAGCGAGGACTTTTACCTCCATTTCCAGTTCATAATCACAAGTATTAAGTAACTTTTCCAAATATCTTTGGGGAACTTGATTCAACACAGGAGAGTAACATAGCACAGTAATGTGGTAAGTAAACAGAGACTGATAACCCAGACAAATAATAAATGAGCTACTTGGGAGACTGAAGCAGGAAGATTACTTAAGTCCAGGAGGTTGAGGCTGTAGTGAGTCTTGACTGCGCCACCATACTCCAGCCTGGGTGACACAGCAACACCCTGTCTCTAAAATATAGTAATAATAATAATAATTATTATTATTATTATTATTATTTTTTTGAGACAGAGTCTCACTCTGTCGCCCAGGCTGGAGTGCAGTGGCGCAATCTCGGCTCACTGCAAGCTCCGCCTCCCGGGTTCACGCCATTCTCCTGCCTCAGCCTCTCCGAGTAGCTGGGACTACAGGCGCCCACCACCACGCCCGGCTAATTTTTTTTTTGCATTTTTAGTAGAGACGGGGTTTCACTGTGGTCTCGATCTCCTGACCTCGTGATCCGCCCGCCTTGGCCTCCCAAAGTGCTGGGATTACAAGCGTGAGCCACCGCGCCCGGCCTAATAATTATTGTTATTGTAAATGAATTATGGGGAAAGGAAGTGTCAAGGAAAGCTATACAGAGAGGCAGCATTTGAAATGAACACTTAAAGATGAGAAATTTGCCAATGAACAATATATACTCAGACCAGAACCAGATACCTACTGGAAAACAGCTCCATTGTGGTTTGTTTTGTTTTGTCTTTGTGGAGACGGCGTCTCACTCTGTCTCCCAGGCTGGAAAGGAGTGTTGCAATGTCAGCTCACTGCAACCCCTGACTCCTGGGTTCAAGCGATTATCCTGCCTCAGCCTCCCAAGTAGCTAGGATTACAGGCATGTGCCACCACGCCCAGCTAATTTTTGTATTTCTGGTAGAGACGGAGTTTCACCATGTTGGCCAGTCTAGTCTCGAACTCCTGATCTCAGCTGATCCGCCCGCCTTGGCCTCCCAAAGTGTTGGGATTACAGGCATGAGCCACCATGCCCGGCCAAAGAACTGCTCCTTTGTTAAGCAGACCACTTATGTCCCTTATTCAGGAGGTCATTCTTTATTAATACAACCTAGAACCCCTTACTTGTTTGGCAATGCCAGCCATTAAACAAATCTGGATGTCCTCCTCACATACACTGCGGCTGGGCCAAGCTGGCTCCCAGGGCTCAGGCCACTGGTTCTCTGGTCTCAGCTGGAGGACTGCCCATGTTCCCTGCCATGCCCAGCCTACCTGCCCAGCCTGTCAAGTGCCTGTATAGACAGCACCTCAAAGCTGATCAGCCTATCTTCTATGCCTCATCCCCAACTTGCCCCACACACTCACACAGACATTCAGAAGGGCTAAATCTAGTTAACTTTACTCATCTGCTCCCTTCTGTGCCTACAAATGAGACTCAGACAGTATCAGATTTCTCAAGAATAGTGTGTAGGTCACTAGAAGACATCAGAAAACCCTAAACATGTATTTCCCATGATGTATTTGAAAACTGAGAATTTCCTCTAGAAAAATGCAGGAATAAGCCAGGAATTAGTAAGACATGGGAAACGGGAAATTGTGGATCCAATCCAGGAGTAGGAAAGGGAGATTCTGGGGTGTCCAGTGAATAGCAGGCCTTAAGAACAACTGGTCCACATTGGATCAGCCCTGGAAGAGATGTCCCCAGAGAAAAAGAAGGCTTGGTTAAAAACCTGACATGATGGCACATGGAGGGGAGGGGATAGACATATTTATTATATATAATAAAAAATAAATATAAAATAATTTTAGGATTTCTTAGATATCTGGTAGATAGGATAAGGAAATTCTTTTTTTTTTTTTTTTTTTGAGACGGAGTCTCACTCTGTCGCCCAGGCTGGAGTACAGTGGCACAATCTCGGCTCACTGCAAGCTCCGCCTCCCGGGTTCACGCCATTCTCCTGCCTCAGCCTCTCCGAGTAGCTGGGACTACAGGTGCCCGCCACCATGCCCGGCTAATTTTTTGTATTTTTAGTAGAGACGGGGTTTCACCATGGTCTCGATCTCCTGAACTCGTGATCCACCCGCCTCGGCCTCCCAAAGTGCTAGGATTACAAGCGTGAGCCACTGCACCCGGCCAGGAAAAGTTTTTTAAGGCAATTAGAAATTCCAGAAAAATGGGTAGGGCATGGTAGCTCACATCTATAATTTCACTACTTTGGGAGGCCAGGAGTTTGATACCAGCCTGGGCAACATAGCAAGATGTCATCTCTACAGAAAAATTTTAAGGCCGGGCGCAGTGGCTCATGCTTGTAATCCCAGCAATTTGGGAGGCCGAGGGGCGGATCATGAGGTCAGGAGTCTGAGACCAGCCTGACCAACATGGTGAAACCCTGTCTTTACTAAAAATACAAAAATTAGCCGGGCTTGGTGGTGTGCACCTGTAATCCCAGCTACTCAGAAGGCTGAGGCAGGAGAATCACTTGAACCCGGGATGCAGAGGTTGCAGTGAGCCAACGGTGGGCCACTGCATTCTAGTCTAGGCCACAGAGTGAGACTCTGTCTCAAAAAAATAATAATAATTAAAAAAATTAGCTGGGCATGGTGGTGCACACTTGTAGTCCCAGCTATTCAGGAGGCTGTGGCAGGAGGACTGCTTGAGTCCAGGTGTTCAAGGTTGCAGTGAGCTATGAGCTATGACACTCCAGCCTGGGCAATAGAAAGACCCAAAACAAAAAAACAAAAAACAAACAAACAAAAAAACCCAACCAAACCAAACCAAAACGAAAACAAAACAAAACAAAACCAAAACCAAAAACAAATAAACAAAAAAAATCAATCCATGGAAATGATAAAATATTCAAGGAAGGACATGTTATTCATAGTTTACTACTTGACTATATAGTGACGCATATTTACTCATTCCTAATCATTAAAACACCAAATATTCATTTAACAAAAGTGATTTCACTATAATGATGAATGTGTTTGAGGAACAAGGGAAGGTGGTTCAGGAAAACTAAACCAACATCTACCATACAAAGAAGTCACCAGATGCTGTCTAAAGCAGATGGGTCAAGAAACTATAGCAAAAGCACATTGGTAAGTATATGGCAGAAACTACTAGAAGAAGCCAATAAACTGAAAGTGGTTGCCTCTGGGGAATAACTGGGGCATGGAGAGATGAGTGTTGAATGTCAGTTGTTTCACTAAACCTTTCAGTACTTAGTGATTTTTAAAATTCATGTGCATATAATGCTGATAATAATTTTTTTAGGTTTAATTTTTTAAATGTAGGATTTGTTTACTCAGAAAATAACAGCATTTACTCACACGTTTTAAGCTTTCATTACAAGAACCATAAACTGCAAACCTCATCTGAACTTGAGGGTCCCTTAGATTTTGGAGTTTATGGGAAGCCTCAGGAAGACACCATCAGAACTACATACAAGAAAGTAAATTGTCTGCTTACCCAGAGTCAAACAGATACTAAAACCATTCTTGTTCAAGAAAAGAGATAAGGAAGTAAAGTTAAAGAAAAATTTCACTAAGTCTAACTTCACTTCTAGTAAAGTTTAGAAGTCTTGGGGCACCCTGAGATTTTCTTCCATAATATTGATCATGATTGTGCTTGACTGTATGATTACATTTGTGTCTCCCTCAACAAATTATGGACTCCATGAGGAGGCTGACCATGCTGGCTGCATCCACTCTACTGTTCCCTGCATCTGGTATGATTCCTGACACAGAGGAAACACTGCCAAAATATTTGCTGCATAAAAGAATAATGAGAAAAATAACAATAATAACTGAAAAACTCAATTACTTGGAAAATTTTGAATATTCAAATAATTCTTGGGCAAAAGACCAAATAAAAGCCAAGATAATGGACTATTTACAAGCCATATGTAATTAGAATACTGTACGTTAAACTATGTGATGAGGCCAAAAGCACATTAAGAGGAAAATTTGTGGCTTTAAACTCATTTATTATTAAACAAGAACTAATATAAATGAACTAAATATTCAACTCAACAAGCTAAGAAAATAGTGGGAAAACTGGAGAAAGAAATCAATGACAAAATTGGCATGTTAAAAAACAAAACATCAAACTAAAAAAAGCTAAACATCAAACCTACAGAAATGATAACTAAATCTAAGAGCTAATTTTCATAAAATATCAATAAAATAGGTAAAATTTCTATTAAGAAGCAAAAATATACAACATAGGACTGACAAAGGGGCTATAACCACATATGCAAAATGAATTAATTTACAAAGTAAAAACAAAGTCCCTGCTTATTAATTGTGAATCATTTTCATGGTACAAAGGGTAAATGGGACTCACAAACCACGAGGTCAAAAGCCAGAAAGATCACAAATTTGGAGAAATACCTGAAGAAGTGGGTGGCTTTTGGAAATTTCCTGTCATGCTCTGAGTACCTTGTATGTGGCACTTGTATTTGACTGATCACAAACCACCACTCCGCTTTCTAGTAAAGCAGTTCAAATCTGGAAGTTGTCTCCATGGAGAAGAAAAAAATTTCTCCAAATTTTCTTTATGAGGACTTTGGTGTCTTGTTCCCTTGCCTCGAGATAATAATATTTCTTGATGCATGGAAATATTCTTTAGCAAAGAGACTGTTGCTCCAAATATGTTAAAATTGGCTCAAAATTCCATTTCAATTCCAGTGTCTACTGTTGATATGGAAAGAATTTTTAGTGTTGTGGATAATCTATGGACCAATGGATTCAGCAGACTAAGTATGGAATCAGTAAGGAAATGAACTGGAATTTTTAAAATAATTTTTTACTTCTTTGGATGCAAAATACCCATTTCTGAAAAATAAAAAACTACAAAGTCACATAGCTAATATAAAATATTAGATGCAATGGAGACTACTGTATGTAACACAAGGAAAAACTGTAACTGAAATTTAGCGGTGTCCTGGCTAGCTGTCCATGTTTGTCTTTGACTAAAGCTATTTTAAACCCTGTACAGACAGAAGTTAATTTGTAGAAAATGTAGTAATATAAATAATTCCTGTCTACAGAAAGGCAAATAATACCTCATAAAATGCTACTGATTATCACCATGGGAATACTGACTAATTTCATACCTTTTTTTAAAGTGATTTTAACCTTCCTTACCTGATTATAAAAGTGTAGTACTCTAGCTTCTCTTTTGATACGGTTGTAATATCTTACTGGTTCTCTCCTTAATCAACAAGTTAAATAAAATCTTTGACAAGTATTCATCTTATATTTGTATGAGTCATGATTTTATCTTTTTAAAAAATCATCCTTGGCCGGGCGCGGTGGCTCACGCCTGTAATCCCAGCACTTTGGGAGGCTGAGGCAGGCGGATCACAAGGTCAGGAGATCGAGACCATCCTGGCAAACACGGTGAAACCCTGTCTCTACTAAAAAATACAAAAAATTAGCCAGGCATGGTGGCGGGCGCCTGTAGTCCCAGCTACTTGGGAGGCTGAGGCAGGAGAATGGTGTGAACCCGGGAGGCGGAGCTTGCAGTGAGCGGAGATCGCGCCACTGCACTCCAGCCTGGGTGACAGAGCGAGACTCCGTCTCAAAACAAGAAAAACCAAAACAAACAAACAAACAAAAATCCTTAAACAGTTACACACACACACATATGTATACATGTATCCAATCACATGCATATACAAATACATACACAATCCTGTAGGACAATTTTCTCATTTATTTCTAATAATGTTGTTAATTTTTTTATTCCAGCCATGGCAACCCAGCAGATATTCCCACAAAGACCCGAGAGAGAGAGCTGGGAGGTTGAGATCAATCCCCTGATATAAGTTTGCCAACGGCCCATTCAGGGTCCAGATCTGGTCTGGTGGTGGGCAGAGAGTCAGGCACCAAATATACATCTCATTTGTTCAACCTGGTTTAGCAAGGAAGAATCAGAAACACTATATAGGAGAGGACTCTCTAGGGGAAGAACAAACTCTATGACCCAAAGAAGGAACTGCAGGAAGAGGTAGTCCTGAAAACAAGTCTAGAGGGATTTCAACAAGCACAGGTGGGGCTGGAGAGGCCCCGAAGCCACAAAAGGCATGAGCTCGGGCCTGGAGGTGGGCACACAAGGGATGTTCAAGGAAACAGCAGTTTGGCTAAAGTGCAGGTAAGTGTTGCTTTGCATAAGACTAGAAAAGAGAGAGATGGAAACTCACCTTTGGAAAAAGTGTGGTTTTGACTTGGCCATTTGGATGCCATAGACATGTGAACACCATTTTGACTGCTTATTCTACTTTTCCAGATACTTCAGCTCAACTTGCAAACAGGGTGCCAATCACAAACTGCTAAGCATGAACAGCAAATCGAAAAGAATGAGTTGATTATGGCCATGTTTTAACAGAAAATTCCTCAGGCCAACTCTAGCATCTCTTGCACACATGACTTGGGGCTCTGAGTTGCTGTGTTGCTGGTGGTAGCAGATGCACTGCTGGCCACAGCTGAAAGGTTTATGGTTTGTTTTTTAGGGTCAGGAAGTAGATATGAAATATTTCGGTGTTTGCTGCCAATGTCAAAATGCCTCTATTATGTCCTCAGCACTCTGCAAGACACTCAGCACCCACCAGCTTTCATCATGTGCCTCATCCCCAGATGCAAGTCTCTCTCAGAAACACTCATGAGGACAGACCAATTCTCTCTCTCATTCTAGCTCAGTCTCTTTCCCTCACTCAGAGGCATCACTGAAATACAGGGTTGGAAAACCACATGATGGTTAAAAACTGGCTGACAAAATATTATCATAAAACTGAAGGTGAAATAAATGCTCAAATGGCAGATCAAAAAGAAAAACTGGTGTCCGAATGGTTGTATCTGAGCACAATGACGCTCTGAAGGAGCGATGGCACAGAGCCCCCATCCTAGCAAGGTGGACGAGGGGTTAAAGGAGAACACTAAGAACTATCTTTAACCAGGGATGTGAAAACTTTGAAGCTATGTTTGGAGAGATCACTCCAGTAGTGGTGTGAGGATGGCCCACAGAGAGCAAGTCCCGAAGCAACGAGACCAGCTGAAAGAGGATGACAGTTCAGGCCATAAGTAAAAGGCCCTGTCATACAAGGAGGGAAGCCTCTGCCAACCCATTCGAGAATAGTCAAGAGCTGAAAATAATAATAATAATAATAATAATAATAATAATAATAATAATAATAATGAAAATAATAACAACAACAACAACAGGTAATACTTACCAAACCCTCAATATGAGCCAGGCATAGTTCTAAACATTTTTTCATGTATTTACTCATTTAATCCTCACTGTAAGAGGTAGGCCCAGGGCTCAACCCACATGTCTGATTTAGGAGGCCATGCTCTCAATCTCCATGCCTCTCATTTCTTGGTCTGAGGTCCCCACACCAATGCAGGTCACATGTAGTATGTATTCAGATCCCTTCGCTGCATGAGGTTCAGGCTAGGATGACAATTTCTCATAGATGAGTTTTTCCACTCATGCTCCCTTGGGGCTCTCCTAGGCTGGAGAGGGACTTTTCGATGCAGCAATACCTGACGTGTCTCTCTGATTTCTATGGGTAGCTGAATTCCAGCCCCCCATGTGTGTGCAGCTGGACCCTCCTCTCTGTTCAGGCATTACAACCCTAGCTCCCAGCTGCAAAGGCTTATACACAGCAGTTTCTCTGAACTCTGCTCACTGTTTTGACTCTGAGAGCACTTTATTTTTAACACATGGTGACTTCCCTTTCTTGGCTTCTAATTTAGCTTTGCTTGTTGGTTTTTTAATTTGGTTGTATTTTATCCAGAATTTATGTTTGTGTGTTTGAAGCAGGAGACTGGGAGGGAGAGGCTTATTTCTCAGTCTACCATATTGCCTAAGAGCCTAAAACACAGTCTGTTAAGAGAGTCTTCTGGCACTCACCATCATCTTCCTGGAAACCAAAGTTTGATTTCAGACACGCCAAGTGTGAGCTGTCAAAGGAACATGCAAGCAGAGGGATCTATGCAGCAGACAGCTGGAACAGGGTTCTAGGGTACAGGAGAGAGATCAGGGCTATAACTGAAAAGCCAGCCATCACTGGAGTACAGGAGGTGACACTTGAAGCTCCCCAAGCAGAGGAGACCACCAAGAGATAGCAAATGGATCAGGGAGGTGGAGAGGTCACAGCCTTGCAGAACATCCACATCCATAGCAACAAAAGGAGTCAAGAGGAAGAAAATTAAGCCAAGGGAAAAGAGATTCTTGAAGAAGGGAGTTATGAACAGTGTCCAATGTTGTAGCAATGTCAAGGAAGATGAGGGTGCAAATGTCAGCAGATTTGACTGAGAACTTCTGAGAAGCAGTTCCAAGCCAGGCTATGAGGAATGATGAGGATGTGTGAGTGAGGGCTACAAATGTTGGTTTCCTCTGCATCCATCTCCTTATCGCCTCACCTGACTCACCTCCCACCTGACCAAATGCTCAGAAATGCCTCCAAAAAGCAGCTCAGGCCTATCACCACCTTCTCAACAACATCAGAGGGTGGCTACTGAGGCACTGCATCCGACAAACGGGGGCAAAGGGCACTTCCTGGACGAAAGACTTTGAATTCCAAAGTATGTGAATGTCACACATCTGCCATCCTGTGATATTTGCAAAGTGGCCTTAGTTCTCTTGGTACAAGGAGCAATTCTCGAATTGCAGAGCTCAATGACTGTGTCCCCAGATATCTAGGAGTGAGAGCCCCACTCCCAGGATAGTTCGCCTTTCAGGTCACCACCCTCCAGAACAGGCCTCCTGACCCATTGGCTATGATTTCCTGCCTGCAAAATTTCAATTTTCACAATGCTGCTGCAAATGAGTCAAACTCTTTGGATCAATTCAGTAGGAAAGAGCGAATCACTCTGGGAACATGCACAGAGCAAGAAAAGCATGTACGTACGTGTGCACACGTGTGGGGTATGTGCATGTTTATGTACATGCGCACACGTGGCATGTCTAGCACCTGACTGTAATTACTGTAATGAGTGACTCATCCATACTCTAGGAATTCCATACCCCTACATCACTCACGAAGCAGTCAGTCTCCTCTTGAGATCACTCTAATCAAAGAAAAGGTTTCATCAGCTTCTCAGTTGCTCGGGCCCAAAGCTTAGGACTCACCCCTCATTCTCTTCTCTTCATCTCGACATCTCATCCAGCAGACAATCTGTCAGCTCTCCCCAGCATATCCAGTATCAGCCTGCTGTTCTCATATCCCCAGCCACACCCTGATCCTGCCAACGTCCCCTTGCTCCTGAATTCTGCCCTAACCTCCTGAGTAGGCCCCCAGTTTCCACTCTTGGTCCCCATCCCCCACCCAGTTTATTTTCCACACAGTAGCAACAGTAATTAAAAACACAAAAACCAAAGAGCAATTGGAAGCCAGATTGTGTCCGCCTCCTGTTTAAAATCCTTCAGTGCACTTGGAATAGAACCTAACTCCTCTCCCAGGCTTTGAGCCCTACATGATTGGCCCCGCTGCCCAGCCACTGCCTCTCACATCCATCTCCTCCTGGCACGCTGAGCTCTGGCCACACTGACCTCTGAGTTCCTTGCTCACACCAAGCTGATTCCTGTGCAGGGCTTTGCACCAGCCATCTCCTCTGCCTGGGACGCTCATCCCCTCATCTTGGCATGACTGGTTCCTTTTTGTCATTCAGGCCTTGACTGAAAGTACATGGCCTGAATGTACGTTAGGCCTGTACTTTAGCATGACACTAGGGAAGCAAGGCCTTCCCTAACGCCACACTAAAGCAGACACTCAGTCATTCTCTGTCATGTATTCTGCATCACTTTGCTTCCAATTTGACAGCTCCTTGCTGATCACTTCATGTATTCAATAAACATTTATTGATCACTTCTTGTGCCAGCCAGACTAGGCACATGTTTATTCTCCCCAACATGAAAGCCCATGAGGACAGGGGCCTTGACTATGGCTTCAGGGCCTGACATTTGAGAAATGTTTGATTTGCAGAATGAATAACAGCCACACGGTGATGTGTACTCAGGAAATCAGAATTGGCTGCTACAACTTCTTGCTTAGGTTTCATGGCTTTAAGGGAGCCAATATTCCAAAGTGGTCCCAGTGCTGGGATAAATCATTACCCATCTGCATTTTTCCAGGCCAGCTATGGTAGCCTTCCTGTCTGTGTAAGCAGACAGCATTTACTAAGGGCCTACTGTGTACAGGCCTATGTTTAGTGTCAGTCGGTCCTGTCTAGCTCACCCAGCAGCTAGCACTTAGCAGCCACCCATAGAGAGGCCAACAGGACGCCCTGCCCTAGCTTAATGGCCAATTCTCTGGAGGTCATCCGTGATGCGGCCAAGTGGCAGGTATCCTCCCACACCTGTAACTCCCTTCCACCAGGTTCCCCAGATATTCAGGCTTTCAGTGCAACCCACAGGGATGGCACATAGAGCTGGCCTGAACTGTCCCCAGGCTCTGTGTGCCAGCTGCATTTCTCTAGCCTCATTTCCCAAGCAGTGTAGGTGTCTATTTGTCCCTGCCCTGTGCCCAGCCTGATTCTCTCACAGGTTCTTGCCATTAGCAAGCCATCCAGCATACCCGCCAAGAAGACGGACTGTGGATTCCAGCAGGACGAGGCTGTGCCATGCTGGTTCTGTCACTCACCAGCTCTGGATCTTGAACAAGTCATTCTACCTCTTCAAACCTCAGTTTCCTCCTCTACAAAACAAAAACTATCATAGCACTGCCCTTTGGGGATGTTATGGCTGGTTCTTCCAATGCCACCTGCACCTCCCTACTCTGTGGCACATGAGGTCTCACCAGTCCCAACCCAAAGGACAAGTGAGCAGAGAGGAAACAGCTCTCTTTGGGCAACATTTCTATGGCAATCTCATACCAGAAATTAATAACAAAAGAAGAATGCAATGCAACTCAGGACAACACATACAATTCAAACAACAAATGTATAGTGGCTGGGCACCAAGGATACAGAGAAAAATCAACATCATCAATGAGGAATGCAGTCAAAAGGGGGAGGCAGACCTATAAACAAAACTGCAGAGTCGGTGCATGCTCCACCCTGCGTGCTGTTACCAGACAAGTGCATCAAGAATACAGACAGTGGAGTCTCCCATTCCACTGGGGCTGGGGGTGATTTGGATGAAAGAAAAAGATGATGAGTTTGGCCCCCTCTGTTTCCTAAATGCTCTATGCCAACTGCAGTCCTTGGATTAACAAGACATGTGAGTGAGTGAGAGGGGAGAGTCTGATCTAAAACAAAGGCTGAATAGTGGGTTCACCAAGAACAAGCAGCTACCCCACAAGTGACCTTGGAGACCTCATGTTGTAATCCACACAGTGTGTATCACCTCCTCTCTCCCTGACACAATACTGTGGCAGCTGCCATTCTTATTTCCTAGGATGCTGCATCTACCCACCTTTTGCCCTGGTAAGTGGCTCTCTGTAACCAGGGAAACAGCCCTGGCTCAGCCCTTAGGACACAACAGGGAAGTTTCTCAGAATAGGAACAGGGACATGTTGTTGCCTTGAGTCCCCTGCTCTTTGGTGACATGTAATCTTAGTTCCCTGGCATCTTCCTCTTCCCCACCAGCTAAATGCCAACTGAGGTGCAAAGACAGGAGCCAACCCAGGGAAGTAGAGGAGCAACAGAAGCCATGGTATAAACAATCAATCCAAGGAATGAGTGGCCAGAAGGCATTTGCAAGGCAGCCTTCAAAGTCCTGCTGCAGCTCTCTGGATCACTGGCTGCACATCCCCTCCCTGACAGGCCTCTCCTCTGACTGCTCTTTCTGCTGCACTCCAGCAACCAGGTGCCAGGCCAGCAGCAGCCACAGCCAAGACAGAGACCCAAAGGCCCGGGAGGCACCGGTAGTCTACCAACCTTATTTTCAAGTTCCTAATGCAATACTTATGGTACAAAAGGGAAAACAAAAACAAAAATTAAAAAAAATAAGACCTCTCTCTTGTTTTGGCTGACAGGGGGTAGGCTGGAATTGTCTTTTTTGTTCAGTGGGGTATGGTGGTTAAGAGCATGGATTCTGGAGCCAGGCTGCTTAGGTTTGATCCTAGCCCTGCCACTTAGCTGTGGGACCCTGCATAAACCATTCTACCTTTCTGTGTCTGTTTCCTCATCTATAAATGACAATAGTAACAGTGCCTATCTCAATGGGTAGCTGTCAGAACAAAACGGTTAATATATGTAAAGTGTTTAGGGGCCAGGTATAAAAGCTGACACCTGTAATCCTAACAGTTTGGGAGGCTGAAGCAGGAGGATTGCTTGAGCCCAGAAGTTTGAGACCAGCCTGGGCAACGTAGCAAGGCACCATCTCTACAAAAAACTTAAAAATTAGTTGGATGTGGTGGTATAGCTTGTAGTCCCAACTACTCAGGAGGCTGAGGTGGGAGGATTGCTTGAGCCCAAGAGGCTGAGGCTACAGTGAGCTGTGTTCAGGCCACTGCACTCCAGCTGGGTGACAGACTGAGACATACATAGATAGATTAGATAGATATAGATAGATAGATAGATAGATAGATAGATAGATAGATAGATAGATAGACAGACTGAGACATACATAGATAGATTAGATAGATATAGATAGATAGATAGATAGATAGGCAGACAGACAGACAGACAGACAGACAGATAGATAGATAGAAAAAGCATTTAGGGTGGTGCCTGCCACATGTTTTTATCTTGGCATATGTGTGAGGAAGAACACAACCCGGATGGCCTGGAAGGGAGCTAGGTGAATATGCCCATGCCTTTGAATGGCTCCTGGGTGCAAATTCCATTCCAGGCTCCCCAAAGAGGTTTCTTCTCTCTCTCTCAATCTCTCTCTCTTTTTTAAAGATGGGGTCTTACTCTGTCACCCAAGCTGGAGGGCAGTGGCATAATCATAGCTCACTGCTGCCTTGAATTTCTGGGCTCAAGGGATCTTCCTGCCTCAGTCTCCTGCATAGCTGTGACACAGGGGCACACTACCATGCCCAGCTAATTTTGTGAATTTTTGCAGAGATGAGATCTTGCTATGTTGTCTAGGCTGGTCTTAAACTCCTGGCCTTAAGCAATCCTCCCACCCCCAGCTTCCCAAAGTACTGGGATTATAGGAGCGAGTCACTGCACCTGGCCTGGCGGTTTATTTTCATTACAGCAAAGAACCGTCAACAGGAGTGAAGACCCAGCCACCTTGAGTAGGGCGTGTCAAGCCAAACAAAGTGGTCCTGGAGACTGCTGTGACCTGCTGCTGCCCACTGTCCTGGCAGTACACAGCATCCCCTGGAGGACACCATCGCTTTATCCATGGGCCTGGCCCTATCACTGAGTGGACGGTATCTCTGCGCAAGACCCTTAGACATCCCAGCCCTCTGTGCTAACTATCTCTGCCTCCACCAACTGTACAGCTTATAGGGATAGTTGAGAGTTACAATATTACTGACAGCAAAGTCTAGGCATCATGAGAAGATTCAAAAATCATCCTGCTGGGTCCTCACATAGCTCCCAGCAGTCCAAGAAACAATAACAGCATCTAAGTGATGGAAAATTCATTTGAAAAAGAATCTCCAAGCAACTTTTGAAAAAAAGCCTCACTGGTCAGATGGACTTGGAATCACAGGGCTGGCAGCAACTGCTAAGACCGGTGGCTTCCAAACTTGCTTTCGACCTCCAAAGCCATTGCTCAGTTGAAATTCACCCAGAAGTCCAGTACATAAAACTGTTACAAACAGAGCTGTTCTGGTGGAAATAGTGCCCAAACTGCCTGATTGGCAGCATCTCTCCACTCTCTCAGCCCCTGGTGGCGCCCAAGGCAACTCTAAGGAACCCCTGGGACTCCACGAAGCACTGATGGAAAACCAAGAATCTAGGCCAACCTCCCCGAGTTGATACGAGAAAATAAGTCACACAGAAGTCATGCTCTTGAATGGCACCTGAATGCAAACCCAGTTTTCTGACACTGGGCTAAAACTTCTCACTCTACTTTGCGAGGACTAGATCTATGGAAAACAGCAATTTAAAGAAACAAGGCTCATTTTCGATCACCTACAACATAATCCCTGAGTATTTTAAAGGCCCTTGAACCAGCCAAGTAGGAAACAGAGCCCAGCCCCACAGACTGGCAGAAAGCAGTTCAGAAATGAGTTGCAGAAGCACATCTGACAATTCCATATAGTTTCTGTCAGTTCCGTGGGATATAAACAGGTCTTGAAAGGCTTGTGCTGTGTGGCTGTGAGAGACCCCAGATCAGACAGGCCAGGAGGTGAATGCTAATGAGCTATGGAAATAGCAATTACTTCCCCCATGTCAGGCACTGTGCCAAGCGAAGAAGGATAAAGAGGTCTGAGATATTTTTAAAGTATTTTTACAGCAGAAAAACTTTCCTACAGACTCAATTATGTAACTATCAGACTCCACCTTTGAGCTGAAATTATCCAGGGCCTTAGGAAAAAAATCAGTTTTTTCCTACACGGGGGTCACAGGTTTCTCCGGAGAAACTTAGCGGTATGGCTAGTGACCCAGGGCAGCTGCGAACCATCAGCCCAGAGACCTTCCCAAGGACAGTTTGGAGCCTGCCAGAGAAAAATTCCAGCCAAGTGGAGGGCAGAAGTCATGCCGCTGACCCGGTCATCACACATGCCATGGTGGTGTCCAGGAAGATCCACTCTGGGGGCTTCTGACCCCAGCCACGTCAGCACCTTCACCATTCCCTGGTGCCAAAACGGGGCTGGGGTCACTGATGGAGTGAGGATGCCTACAGAACTGTCATCAACTCATAGTAACTCTGTCGTTGGCAAAGTATAGACAGTAAGAGAAAGGCTGGGGCTTGTGGAATGAAGAACTTCACCAATGAAATGATAGCCAAAATCAGATAGACTTAGGGAGATTAACTTACAGCCCAGGTTTTTGTCAGCCTGAAGATGGGAGCACTTTGTAATGCTGACACCACAGACATGAGAGAATGAAGGTTGTTGAGTTCTAGAAGTTTCTGAAAAAAAGATATGGAATAGATTATTTTGCTGCTATAAACAACAGAACAAAAACATGCTCAAGTGTTACCAAATGTCATATTTATGAAATTCAATTACACTTAAAAATATCTCATGTAGAAAACATAGTTCTAAGGATTTCATAGAAACCATATGCTTTTTTTCTCTTAAATTGTCAAAAGGTGAGTCTGCATCTAAAACGTGCAAAATTTCATAAGCTGACTAGTCTGGACAGAAACGTGGCACAGGGTAATGTTTGATAGTGTGCATTACATTCTTTTTTTAGACAAATCTGAATACTGTCCCAGCAGGCTTTTGTAAACTAAAACCCCGAATGTGCCAACAGCATCAACGTGGGTCTTCTATGATTATCTTAACACCAGAAGGAGACAGAGGCTGAGAAAAGATGGTACCAATCTGCATAATCCCTCTCAGCTGGGAAGGCAATGCTCGGGCCTCCCCATCACTTGACCATGTTCCTTTGAACCAGACCCCAAATTAGTGAGAACATTTGGATTCAATTCAGTCTCAGACAAGTTTCTTACCATGGAGGGAAACAGAATGAGACACAGTCGAGTGTAAGTGCAGAAAAATGCGACTGCTCTGTTCCTGGTTTTATGCTAAGAGAAACTTGCTAACAGGATGGGGGTGCCATTTCTCATTCTCGGGAGTCAATGAAGTTTGGGTTATTAGGCAGGCTCTATGGAACCAAAAGACCTGGTTCCAATCCCAGCTCCCACTACTTGTGTGTCCTTCAGCAAGTTACCTAATCCTTCTGAGCCTTGGTGTCCTCATACTTAAAGTGCGGAAAGCAATCACAGCACTTCTGCTACATGAGACAGTGCATATCAACTGCCTAGACCAGTGGCTGGTCCCAGGGCAGGAGCTCAGTACAATATGAGTCTCAGCCTTGTCTTTTCCCACCCCCGTCACTTAGGTATTTCCAAGCTCAGTTGCCCCTTCCTCTAATATGTCTTTCCTGACCATGTCCCCAGAAGTCCATGCATATCTGTAGCACACTGGATTGTACTTGCTTTTTACTTGCCTCTCTCTCACCCTGGACTGTGTGTTTCCTGAGAGCAGGGACAAAGTTTTGTCTACCATCGTGTCTCTGGTACCCAGTACAATGCCCAGCACATTGTACGTAGGGCCTAGTGAAATGCATAAAGAAAGGAAAAGCCTTTATACTTAGTCCTCACAGCTCTGTTCCTACTTGGAAATTTATCTCTCACCACATGAGCTAAATACTTCATTTCATACATCTTGTAACATTCTCTAATTATTTCTTGCGTGTAAGAATAGATTCTCTAAGTGAACTGAATTTCATTCTATGTATCTGCATGGTTATGCCGGTCACAGAACTTCTTTTTAGAGCTGAAAGGGCTCTGGAAATTATCTAACCCACAGCTCTGGAAATTATCTAACCCACCACTTTCATTTTATAGATGGGAAAACCAAGGCCCAGAGAAAGGAAGGGGCTTGCACAAGGAAAGACCCAGGGCACAGAGCCAGCATGACAGTCTGCCACACAGAAAATGGCAGAGATTAAGGAGGGATCATTTTGGATTCCATGGGTGGGCACCATAAACACATTTCCAAACTGACAGCCCAGGAGGACTGGAACCACATCCTACTTTCTCTTGTGGCCCGGTACAGAACTGATTGACAGCAACAAATATCATTAAGTCCAGCACCAGTTCCAAGTACTTCAGGAGAATGCACAGGAAGTAAATGTGACCATTGCTCTTAACATAAATAGATGATGCACTTAACCTGCCCATGAGGGCCAGCAGAGCAGCTTCCCTGAAGGCAGAGAGGCACGACTCCGATTCCTGCCCCACCACTGACTGGCTATGGTGCCCTGAGCATGGACACTTCACTTCTCTAAGCTCTCCTTCCTCTGCAAATGGAATAATAATCATGTGAGCACTGAATATGATCAGGTCAGTAAAGCAGCTGACCATAGCATGGTGCCTGGCTCGTAAAGGGAAGCTTTCCTAGGACCTGGGTGGGAAGACAACACATGCACACATGAAGCAAGCAGCGAAACAGCCAGCATGATACTGTGACTGAGAGTCAGGCAAGCCTGAGTGGTTGAAACCAGTGTATGGGGAGGAGCTGCTGGGCATGACAGTGGTCCGGGATGGCCCACGGGATGGCACATTCCTAGAGATAAGGGAAGAGGAGGGAAAAGGTGATTCCCATCAAGGACAGAACCTATCAGGCCAGGGGGCAGGAGGTGGGGATGGGGGGCTGCAGAGTCACCTGGCCCAGACCTGAAGCTCAGTGGGAGGCGGGTGGGGTGTGCTGACTGCTGACAATATTGTGCAGGATGTGATGATATCACAAGCATTGAGCATTGATGCTAACTAAAATCCATCAACCCCCAGAACTCCTAAAGTAGGAGAATGAATGGATTCCAGGGGCAGCCTCTGGGTCCTGCCTTGCGGAGAGACTGTGAAAGCCCAGGTAAGGAGAATGGCTGGCTGCCAAAATTATAGGGTGTGGCGCATGCTGCCAATCTGCACACAAGGTGCTAGCGGGCTGGTGAGCACCCAGGCAGGTCTAACAGCTGGCTCTGCCTGGGGAAGTCAAGCCACAGCACCCTGTTTGAACTGTGCCCGGCAGGCCCACAGCAAAGCAGCTCCCAAAGTACTGAGGAAACATATTTTGGGGGAGGAGGTGTGGGAGAGAAGAGGAAAAGGAAGGAAAAATAATAATAAAAAGCTTACCTTGGCTATTTTCACAAAATGGCTGAGGATTTCTGCCCTTATTTTTAAAGTCTGTGCTGTTAGAATTTCTCGTACAACCCAAAAACTGACCTGTAGAGTCAAATACACACACATACACACCAGAAAAGTTGTTAATTGCTGGACCACCCATGTCCCCCTTGCCCACCGCTGTTATGGGATTTCCAAGAGGTCAGGAAATGGGGAGAGGATAGCCTGGGGTCACATGAGTTAAAGGGTTCCTCTACAGCACCCAACCCTGCAAATGGGCCGTGTTCTGAGCACCCTGTCTCCAGTGCACGCTGCAGTACCAAGAGAAAGCAGCACTTTCCTTGTCATCCCGGGGAGGGCTGGGCCTCCATGACACGAGTCTCGAGAAGAGCTGCTGGGAATCTTGAGATGAATCAGACTGAATTCCTGCTCAGAAGGATCCCAGTTGTGGGGAGATCATAGATGATGGGTGGATGGAGGGACAGATGGACAAATAGCCAAAGGGACATGTATATTGGTAGGACCACTTGTGAGGTCCATATCCCCAGCCAGCCCTAAGATAAGGAGGATTCATCAATATCTGCACAATTTTAACAAATTTAATTTTTTGGGAGAGGCTCATCCCATAATGTAAATGATATGGAAGTATCTCTTTCAAAGTTCCATAAAGCAATGCCTATTACAGGGCATGTTTTCCTGGAGACAGCACGCACCAAAAAGGGTATGATGGTAGCTTTGGTTCAGAAGCCCATTCATGCTTGACCTCTCACATACAGCAGCAGCCTGAACCCGTGTCTGATGGTGGAACAGGAAAGTCATCTACCAGAGCGGAGCTGACTCACATGGCACCTCAATGCAACGGAAGAGACTCATGCCAAGAAATGCTGGGAAGTGGCTAGCTCTTCCTGTTTATGTTTCACTTCTGTAACAACAGTTCTATGTGAAACACGGATGCCCAAGAGTGCAATGACAGCACTGCAAAGAAAGGTGGAGGGCCAGACAAAGCACGGGGCATAGGGAGAATTAAAAAGAAGGCAAGGCATCTAAAACCCCTAAACTTTATAGGGAAAAATATAGTTAAGGATATTCCAGAGCTAATAAAACAAGCTTACTGCTGCAATAAAATGTATTCTCATTATTGAAATACCATCACTTTTCAAATAGAAAGTAAAGAAAGAGAAACCAAGAATCAACAATGTGCTTTTTATATTATTAAGCAGGAGTATTATAGAAATGTTTTCTCAGTGTAATTATCTGTGGTTGCCTCCAGGACATGACTGGGTTTCCATAGAATCATTTTTTCCAAGGAATTGCCCACAATTAAGCTCACACTCAAATATTTACTAGCCAGTTACAGAGAAAAGTTTTTCTAAATACCAAATGGGATGCCCATAAACCTTATATTTTAATATGTGTACATTTTTATGCCATATTATCACACTCAAGTGTGATAGTTTACACGTATAATAGATTCCTGCACGTCAAAGAATCACACGTTTATGGCATATTATGGAACGTGGAAGCATTGACTCTGGAACTGCAGCCCATGTTGTGCAGAGGCAACTCTGAGTCAACAACTCGATTCAGCAGAGTTCCATGATGCCCCTTCGGTGTGCGGGCTCCAGGCACTGGGAGCCCAGACCTTCCTGAAATTGAGGTGACCAAAGGAGGAGGCAGAATCCTTAAGGAATCACTATATTAGAAGGCAGCTGGTAATAGTGGCCATGGAAGAAGTTCAAACAGTAAACCAAAGTATGAGAGAGGTAATGATAGAGGAAGGCTTCTCGAAGAAGACAGGCCTTGAAAGATGGGTAGACTTTAAACGAGAAGACTGAAGTGTGGCCTTATGTTCCATGACCAGGGATGGCTGGATAGGCTGAAAGGACTGGTGTTGCAGGAGTGCTGTGGTTGGGGGTTGTGAGTGACGATGAGGGTAGGGAGGGAGAAAAAGACCAGATTGGGTGTGTGGTGGGGAGGGGAGGACTGGTGCAACAAGGTGAGAGGAAGGAGCTAAAACACTATGGTACACAGGGACTTTCAGAGGCTTCTGAGCAGGGTGATAGATGAGATCCTTTGCAAGGATAGAGACACCCATTAGAAAACTGATGCAATGGTCTCAGTGAGAGATGAGGAGGTCTGAGCCAGGGCCATGCTGAAGGAGATGGGAAGAAGAGGGAGATAAGGAAGACATTACAAAGGTAGAATCAGCATAGTTTTAAACACTTTTTTATTTTATTCTCTTTTCTAACTACAAAACTTAAGTTTTTAACTTCAGAAGTTTGATGCAGAAAACAAGGAATAAGAGATAAGTACAAAAGTAAGACGTAAGACGTAAGTACAAAAGACAAAGAAATCTCAGTCTCACATATAGACCAACATCATAAACACCGTGGTATGCGTCCTTCTAGTCTTTTTTCTTTTTTTTTTGGTATGGATGGGGTCTCACTATGTCACCCAAGCAGATTTTTTCCTATTATTGATTGATAAAAGCTCTTTGTGTATCAAATAAAAATACACGTTGTGAGTCATATATTGTACCAAGAGCATGTAGACATTGGTACTCTTATACATTGTTTGGAGGAATCGAAATCAGTAACATTTTGAAGAACAACTTGAACATATCTTTCAAGATGTTTAAGGTATAGTCTCCCTAGAATATTTACCTTATAAAAATACAGAAATACGGAAACACAGATATACAAGGTTTCACTGAAGCACTATCTACAATTTTCAAAAGCCCATTGATAGGGAATTGGTTACACAATTTACACTACCACCTCAAACTCTGCAAGGAAGTCACTAAGCTCAGCCAATATTTAACAAGTGGGAAATTAAATTCTACCTTCTTGAGGTCTAATCTACATGGATTATTTGAAATTCTTCTGCATGAGAGATTTGTCGATTCTTCCACATTTATTTATATCAGTATAGACTTGTGGATATTTATTTTATACTTTGGGTTACAATCCAATACTGTTATTTATATGCTGCTCAACTTGTTCCAGCTTTGGCCTTTGAGAGTTCTTTCAGTTGGCTCCTGCATCCCTTTGACACAACCCCTGTATTGTTTTGGTTTGTTAGTTTGAGCACTTCCTTACCTTCCAGCAATACAATATGCAGCAGGCTCATCTTTTATATTTCTTGCCTTAGTCTTAAAATTAGTCATTTCTCCAAGGAACGTTGGTTCCTTTTATCAAATAACAGTATTAGAAACCAAGATTAGCACAAAACAGGTATGAAGTATGCTTGCTGCTACTGGGGTATCATCATTTCTAGGTCCTCTCAGCTGGCAGAGCCAAGAAATGTATGTGTGTGTGTGTGTTGTGTGTGTGTGTGTGTACACTAACCCATGCCTATATACATATCTGTAAAGATTTCTATATGTAACCATCTATATCTGTATTAAGCTAAACATGAGTTCATACTGATGTCTCCAACTGTAATCCATTACCACATGGATCATTCTAGCCTCCTCACACCTAGCTTATCTGTAATTTCCCACTCCAACAGTGACAAACTTGGTTCCCACCATCTGCCACCCATTTCCTTATCCTCTCTTATATTCATCCATTTCTTATATTGTTTGATTCCAGTACACAGGGATAATGGTTTCAGAATTGTCACCCATCCCCCTTGGGAAACAACTTTATCAAATAGAGTATGGTGCTTATATACAGTTCCTTTGTCTTTAGCTTTATAGGCTCCACTCTATTACAAATGTACTTAGGTCAGCAATGTTTTCTCTCCCCGTCCTCAGTAAGGTTGTTCATACATTTGTAATAGATTCTTTTGTTACATTCTGCTAAAACATTTGGTAACATTACATGTAACAAAATGTAACAAAGTGTTACACTGATCCCTCAAGTTGAATTTTAAAAATTTGCATATATTAAGGTTTCCTCTTGGTGCTATAAAGTTCACAAATGCACTGTGTCATGTATCCATCATGACAATATCACATAGTTTCACTGCCTTAAAAAAAAAAAACAAACCCAGGCTTCACCTATTCAGCCCTCTCCCATTTTCAAAGCCCTGACAAACACTGATTTGTTTATCATCTCTATAGCTTTACCTTTTCCAGAATGTCAAAAAAGGAAGTATAAATGTAGAAGTATAATCATGTTGGTAACTTGATTTATGCTAGCAAGAACATTTTCTTTGCTTTGTAATAAACCAACAATAATGATTCAGAAGGAGGAAGAAAAGAGAAAAGGCATCTTCCATATGCAACCTTTCAAGATTGGCTTTTTTCACTTGGCAATATGCACTTAAGATTCATCCATAACATAAAGATGGGAATAACAGACACTGGGGACTATTAGAGGAAGGAGACAGAGTGTGGCAAAGGCTGAGAAAGTACCTATTATTGGGTACTATGCTCACTACCTGGATGACAAGATCATTCATACTCCAAAACCTCAGCATCATGCAATATACTCATGTAACAAACCTGCACATGTACCCTGAATCTAAAATAAAACATGAAATTATTTTTTTAAAAAAAGATTCGGGCTGGGCATGGTGACTCGTGCCTGTAATCCCAGCACTTTGGGAGGCCGAGGCGGGCGGATCACCTGAGGTCAGGAGTTCCAGACCAGTCTGACCAACATGGAGAAATCCCATCCCTGCTAAAAATACAAAATTAGCCGGATATGGTGGCGTATGCCTGTAATCCCAGCTACTCAGGAGGCTGGGGCAGGAGAATCGCTTGAACCCAGGAGGCGGAGGATGCGGTGAGCTGAGATCACGCCACTGCACTCCAGCCTGGGCAACAAGAGCGAAACTCTGTCTCAAAAAAAGAAAAAA
This sequence comes from Symphalangus syndactylus, assembly GCF_028878055.3. Classification (NCBI taxonomy): domain Eukaryota; kingdom Metazoa; phylum Chordata; class Mammalia; order Primates; family Hylobatidae; genus Symphalangus; species Symphalangus syndactylus. The sequence goes on from NC_072425.2 coordinate 17,787,571, forward strand.
AAAGATTCATCCATGTCTTTATATGACTTGATAGCTCATTCTCTCCTTTGTGGATGAATACTATTCCACTGTATGGATTTACCATGGTTTATTATCCATTTACCTTACCTAATGAAGGATGATATCTTGGTTACTTCTGATTTTCAACAACTATTAATAAAGCTGCTAAAAACATTTGTGTGCTTTTTTTGTGTGTGGATATAAGTTTTCGGATCAGCTAGGTAAATACCTAGGATTGCAATTGTTGGACTGAGTGTCTCATTTCACATTCCCACCAGCAATGAATAAGAGTTTGTGTTGCTTCAGATCTTTGACGGCAATTGGTGTTATCGGGGTTTTTTGTTTTATTTTGACATTCTAATACGTATGTAGTGTTTTGTATTTCCCTAATGACAAATAATGTTGAGCATCTTGTCATATGTTTATTTGCCATCTGCATATCTTCTTTGGTGAGATTTCTTCAGATCTTTTGCCCATTTTTTAATTGGGCTATTTTCTTATTGTTGAGTTTCAAGAGTATATTTTGGATACAAGTCCTTTATCAGATATGTGTTTTGCAAATATTTTCTCCCAATCTGTGGTAAGTCTTTTAATTCTCTTTACCATGTGTTTTGCAGGGTGAAAAAATTTAATTTTCATAAAGTCCCAACTTATTTTTTCTTTCACGAATTGTGCTTTTGGTGTTTTATCTGATAACTCATTAACAAATCCAAGGTCATACAGGTTTTCTTCTATGTTTTCTCCTAGTTTTGTCTTTTACATTTAGGCCTGTGATCCATTTTCAATTAATTTTTAGGAAAGGTCTAAGGTCTGTGTCTAGGTTCTTTTTTTTTTTTTTTTTTTACATATACACACAAATATTTAAATTCTTCCAGCACCACTTGTCCTTTCTCCACTGAATGCCCTTGTACCTTTATCAAAGATCAGCTGACCATATTTGTGTAGGTCTATTTATCAGCTCCAACGACCTATGGGGCCAATTCTTTTGCCAATACCATGCTGTCTTGATAACTGTAGCTTTATAGTAAGTGCTGAAATCAGGTAGAGTGAGTCTTCCAATTTTGTTCTTTTTCAGTATTGTGTTGATATTTGTAAAACAGCTTTCTAGGATTTTGATTGGGATTGCACTGAATCTATCGACCAAGTTGGGAAGAACTGACATCTTAACAGTATTGAGTCTTCCATTCCATGAAGATGGAGTATTTCTCTATTTATTTAGCTCCACTTTGATTTCTAAGTTTTTGAGGTTTCCACATTAACAGAACCTGTACATATTTTGTTAGAGGTATATCTAAGTTTTATGGTTTTTTTGGTGATATTGTAAACGGTATTGTTTGTTAACTTCAAATTGCAGTTCCTCATTGCTGGTCTAGAGGAAATCAATTGACTCTTGTATACTGGCCTGTGTCCTGCAACTCTGCTTACTCACTTAGTTCCAGGAGTATTTTTGGAGATTTCTTTGGAATTTTCTATCTAGATAATCATGTCACCTATGTATAAAGGTCGTTTTACTTCTTCCTTTCCAATCCGTATACATTTTAGTTATTTATTTTCTTGTCTTACTGCACTAGCCAGGACTTGCAGTAAGATGTTGTACAGAACAGATGAGAGCACATCCTTGCCTTGTTCCCAATCTTAGGTATTCAGTGTCTTACCATTATGTATGATGTTGGCTGAAGGACTTTTGTAGATTTCTTTATCAAGTTGAAGAAGTTCTGTTCTATTCCTAATTGGCTATTTTTTTTTAAATTATGAGTACTGGACTTTGTCAGATGCTTTTTCAGGTCAAATGATATAATAATATGATTTTTCTACCCTAGCCTATTGTACAGTGGATTACATTAATTGATTTCCAATTGCTGAAGGAGCCAAACACACCCGGAGCATATCCCCAGTGGGTCATGGTGCTAATAAACTTTTAATACACGTAAGCTATTATTAACACTATTATTGTTATAGTGGTATAGCTAGCACTGGCATTTAGCTACTGAGGACTATGATGTCTGGGAAATGCCATGGCGGAATTATAAAAAAACAGAATAGCTATGGACACAACTTTATTCAGTTAACCAACTATGAATAAAAACAATCAAAGAATAAAACAAAAAAAAACAACAAGAAAAATCCAGGTTTAAGAATACTATCATTTCTTATGAAAAATCTACTTTTGTCACAAATTTCTCCTAAGTCCATTCACAGTTTTCTTAGAAACCAAGAGTTTGAAAGAATCTTAGAGGTCCCATCTACTACCTGCCCTGACAGCTGGATGGTGTTCTACAGTAATAAAGCCCTTGTCTGGTCTCTGCCTCAGCCTTCATGGTTAAGAAACTTATTAGGAGAAGGCCAACTGCCTCCCCATTTCCATCCCTTGGGCCCTGTACTTATTGACCAGGCCCCATAGATTATGTTTAATCCAGCTTCCCCATTAAGAACTCCTCAATTGCTTGAAAACCTTGATGACCTTCTCCCTGAGTCTTCTCACTCACAGATCCTCCACCTATCCCTGTATAACATGTTTTCTTTCCTCTACTCTTCTAGTCACTGTAATACTTACATGCCACTCCTGTGCGATAATTCCCACCCTCACCCCCCATGTGAGGCACCCAGAACCAGACGTAACTGTCCAAGAGTGGTCTGGATAAAGCTGAGAAAAGCAAGATTACTACACACATATTAGAATGCCTAAAACACAAAATAGCTGACAATATCAATTGCTGGCAAGGATTGAAGCCACACACTCATTCATTGCTGGTGAGAATACAAATTGGGACAGACACAATCTAGCTTGTGCTCCTAGGTATATACCCAGCTGATTTGAAAATCTGGCCGGGTGCAGCGGCTCATGCCTGGAATCCCAGCACTTTAGGAGGCCGAGGTGGGCAGATCATGAGGTCAGGAGGTCGAAACCAACCTGGCAAACATGGTGAAACCCCGTCTCTACTAAAAATACAAAAATTAGCTGGGCGTGGTGGCGTGCACCTGTAATCCTAGCTATTCCAGAAGCTGAGGTAGGAGAATCGCTTAAATCTGGGAGGCGGAGGTTGCAGTGATCCGAGATCACGCCACTGCACTCCAGCCTGGGCAACAGAGCAAGACTCCGCCTCGGGGAAAAAAAAAGAAAGAAAGAAAACTTTGGTACACACACACACACACACACGCACATGCACACACACACGCACACACACACACAAATGTTTGTAGCAGCTTTATTCATAGTTGTCAAAACTGGAAGTAACTAAGTAACTGAGATGTCCTTCAGTAGGTGAATGGATGAACAAACCATGGATGGTAAATCCATACAATGGAATATACACATACAAAAGAGCTGTCAAGACATACAAAGTAATATAAAGACATGGATGAATGTTAACTACACATCGCTAAGTGAAAAAAGTCCGTGTGAAAAGGCTACATGTTTATGATTCCACGGTAGAGATGGTAAACAGATTAGGATCTGGATTGCTATCCTCCTCTCCATATCAATCCTGCCTTCTTCCTTGGGCAACTTCAACATCACTGCAAATGACCCTGGCCTCGGATCCCTTGAGCACTTCAACTTTAGCAACTAGACCTCCCTACCACCTCAGCCACCTCTTTCTTCTTGATTTCCCAGATCCGCTCTGTGTCAGAAAACTTCAGTTCCATCTGGGGCCACGATCTTTAAACATTCTAGTCCTTACTCTCTCCTTGACCCCCACTGTGTCAGACCTTTCCTCTCACCACGTCTTGGATTCCCTGGCAGCCCTTTTCCTTGGCATCCTTTTCCTCTTAAGCAGACCAATCCCCTACCATTTGTCACTTCGGCCTTTTCTTTTCTTTTGAGACAGCATTTCGCTCTGTAGCCCAGGCTGGCGTGCAATGGTACAATCTCGGCTCACTGCAACCACCACCCCCCGAGTGCAAGCAATTCTCCTGCCTCAGCCTCCCGAGTAGCTTGGACTGCAGGTGTGCACCACCACACCCAGCTAATTTTTTTATTTTTAGTAGAAATGGGATTTCGCCACGTAGGCCAGACTGGTTTTGAACTCCTGACCTCAGACGATCCACTTGCCTTGGCCTCCCGAAGTGCTGGGATTCCAGGCGTGAGCCAGCATGCCCGGCCTACTTCAGCCTTTTCTTTGCCACTAGTTTAACTTCCCTTGCATCTTGATCCTTCCAAAAAATCTGCTTTGCCAACCCCTAAGGGGTTGGGTCTAACCATTTGCTCTTCCATGCACCTACTCTTAGGCTAAGAAGTGCAACTAGAGAAAACCATCTACTACCCACATGCACTGGGGCCACTTAGAAAATCACAATCTCTATTTCATCTGGGCCACCATCACTGCCCAAGAGTCTTGCTGTATTTCCAGAGTCAGCTCTCTCTCCTTTCCTGTGAAGCAGATTTTTTCAAGCTTTCCCCAAACCCATCAATCTTCTCACCCCACTCCTTCCCCCTTTCCCTCCCATTTCACTGATGAAGAAAAGCCATCACTCTCCTTGTATTGCACCTACAAGTGGGTCTACATCTGCCCCTTTCCTTTCTGCTGACTCATCTCTTACATTGAAGAGGCACCCAGGTCTTGGCTTCTTCCACCTTTTCTGAGACTTTACCTCATTAAGTACTTCCTCTCTTTCCTCATCTTTAACTTTTCCGGGTCCACTGGCTCCTTCACATCCTTAAGGTTCCGCTCACTTCAAAGAAGAAAAAAGCATGCAACCACCTCCCAGGACTTCTTTGACTACTCCACTCTCCAGCCACTCCCTTCTCAGCTCCCCTTGGAGCCACTGTTGTTAAGAATCACTTACACCTGCTCTTTTATATACCACTCAATCTGCTACATCCCTGCAAAACTGCCCTTGCTGCTAAAATCAAAGGACTCTCTTTCAGCCCTGTCTTAGATGACTCATTCTGTAGCATTCCCTCATTTCTGAAACACTGATTTCCAGATACTGCCCTTTCCATATCACCAAGTGTTCTGCTCCCAGGCTGCTCTCTCTCTGCCTCCTGTGTGGCCTCCTCTCCTCTGCCCATCCCTTAAATGTCAGCAATCCTCAGGTACTCACTTGGGCCTCTGTTTCTCCTTGGATGATTTCACTGACCCCGGGCCTTCAAATGCAGATGACTCCAATATTTGCATCCCCAGACTGGACCTTTCCCCGACTTCCAGACTCAAATATCCAATGACCTCCTGCATACTTCATCCCACATGTCCAAACCTAACTCATCTCCAACTCTCAAAACTGCTCCTCCTTTGTGTTCACTGTCTCAAGTGAACTGCCAAATACCAAAAGAGGACCCTCTTTTACTCTTCTCTGTCATTTCGCTCCATAACCAATCAATCACCAAGGGCTGTCATTTTGTCTTCTAGTATTTTCTTGTGCCCAGCCAGTTTACAGCTCCAATCCCTCATGCAGATTGACGGAACAGACCCCACTGTGGCCTCCCTTGCTCCTGAACATGCCTCTCCTCTGGTTTCCCCGCCCTAGCATGGATTCCCCTGGACTGGAATCGCCTCCATCATGTTTGCCTCCTGCACTCGACTATGAGCTGACAATGGCAAGGGCGACAACTTGTTTATTGTTGACCCCCTGAACCAGCACAGAGCCTAGTACATATTCAGTCAATGACTACTGAATACATAAATGAATATAACTACAGTAATGAGCCTCATATAAAACGGAGTATTACACAATCAGGAAAGAGTAACTGTTTAGAGATAGCATGTGGAAGACAGGAGAGTGCTAACATTGTCTCCCAGCCCTGTGATAAATTAGGTTTGGAAAAGCAGAAGGTTCTATTAGAAAAATGTTCAGAAAAAAACAGAAGGCCCCTTAAGCAGAGGAATTCATCAGCTATGTAAATTTGAGGAAGTTGTTTCACTTTGCAGAGTCTCAGTTTCTTTATCCATGAAATGAGTATAAAATATCTATCTCATTAGGCACGTGAAAATTGAATTAGATAGCACGGGTAAAATGCTTAGCATAGTATCTGACTCAATAAGTTCAGCATAAGTGCTCAATAAACGTTTTTAAAATAGTTTCGATTAAAGCCAAGAGGAAGCAGAAACATTCAGGGACTAGGCTCATGAGCATGGGAGTTCACAGGGCAGACAGGACTTGAGAGTGACAAGGTTATCAACGGAATGGATTGGGGAGAAAGCTCAGAGCAGACTGGAAGAGTACAAGAGAAAAGAAGGTCTATGATAACTATCTGTCTTCCTTTCTGGCCCTCATTCACAGCTTCTTCCTTCCAGAACACCCTGATTTTCCTTGAGGAAATACCCCTTCTCCATTCTCAGTCCATGTGGCCTAGGCCTACCATCTCTCCTCCATAGGAAGGACTGTTTCCAAGACCTGGTCAATCAGAGCTTCATGTCTTCCTGGTCAGAGTGATTAGATCATAACAAACAAAATGGGCCACAAGCCAGGGGAATCTGAGCCACTGAGTCTCAATTCCAGGGCATCAGATAGAGCTACTGAAAAAGCAGCATGTCTTTTCTCCTGAGGTTGCCCTCGGAATATGATACAAGCCTGGAATTGTTGCTAGCCATCCTGCAATCACAGGGGGAGGCTATCTGAGGTGGAACCAGCTCAGAGGAAAGCAGAACCTGGAGGTGGAGAGAGCAAGACCAAGTTCAGATGGTACTGTCCCCACTGCCTAGATTCAGCAATATTTGAAGTCAGTATCTCCCTAGATTTAGTTGTTATACATAAGCCATGAAGCTCTCTTTTGTGCTTACCTGAGTTTGAGCTGGGGTTTCAGTCATTAGGAACTATAAAATGTGTCCATGAGAAAAGCTGGGAACATTTGGCCCTGTCCAGTCTCCATGAATATAAAAAGGACCTGAGACCCAAAGAGAGGAGCGGCCTTAAAGCAGGTTAGCAGCACAGCCTAGACTAGAACCACGTTTCTGCCAATTCCCTCTGCACCTTTTCCAAAACTTTCAGCATCTTTGTGATACAAGCCCAACCTTGCACTTAGACCCAAGCCTGTTGGTCTGGTCTTAACCTTCCTTTCAGCTCATAGCTCCCACTACTCTGTCCCTTTGTTTAAGCTTACATGGAATGTTTACTAAGTGTCAAGTACTGGGGTAATCCGTTTATATTCATGATTCTTGTTCAGTCTTCAAAATCCACTTGAAATTATTCTTCCTGTTTTACAAATGAGGACTATGAGGCTGAGAAAGGCCAAAAGCCAACCTAAGATCACACAGCTAATAAGTTGTTGCGATAAGACTCACACCCAGGCCTGTTGGATTCCCTGAGACACAGCTTCTCAGTCTATTGTCCTCAGACCCATAAATGTCCACACATAAACTTCAGGAAGGCAGTGAACACCCTAAAATTAATGCAAATTTGTATATCTGTGCAGTTTTCTGGAGGAACATTCATATGTGATACTGTCAGATTCTCAAAAGAACCCAAGACCCAAAAAAGATTGAGAACTTCTGTGCTACACGGTGTATTCCTTGGGGTTGTAACATAGGCTGGTTCATAAAAGACCTTTAGTGAACTTGGCCAAACTCTTCCATCTCAGCCACTCTATGAGCAAATCCCAAGGGACTCAGATCCCATGGAGAAGCAGGCAAGCACTAGCCACCGGGTTTCTGTTTGTCCACAAGAAGCCTCAAATCCCCTCGCAACCTCCTCCCAATCAGCTGATCTTCACATTTCTCTTTTCTTCTCCCAAAACATTTGGATGCTTACTACATGCCAGACATTGTGCTAAAGCTCTTCATATTCCATTTATTCTTCATAACAACAGTGCAAGGAGAACACTACTATTATTCTCAGTTACAGAAAAGAAAGCTGAGGCTCAGACAGGTAAGTGAACTGCTTTCTTTTATTTGGAGTCTGATGAGTCTTGTTCTCACACATAAAATTCTGCCAGGAAGGGACGCCAACAAGTTCATCCCAAAGAAAGCAGCCCCAATGGCTGATCAGGCCTGGCCTCTAGCCAATTTTCAAACTAGAGCTACCAGGGCTATGTCCAGGAGCTGCTGGCTCTCCGACTGGCTGATGGGCCAGCAGGAAGACCATTTCCCAGAGCATTGTTAGAAAAAAAATGTGACTTTGCTTCTGGCTCATTTCATCACTTGGTCTGAGCTGGACACAATACAATTGTTCACAGAATAAGCCACACTGCCTTTGCCAAGTTGACCTGGCATCCACATGCAAAGCAGATTGATCCACAAGCAAAGCAAAACAGAGCTCCCTCCTCTGCGAGCTGTGGCTGGTCAGAGGTGGGGACTGAGTTGGCTCCCAGTCAAATAGTTTTGTTAAGGAAACTATGAATTCCCTGACAAAATCCTCACACTTTTTTTTTCTTTTTTAAATTAAAGACTAAGCTCAGTTGAAAAGAGACGATTTTTCAAAACAAAGAAAAAAGAAGCAAAAGACTTTGGAACTTCTCTTTTCAAAACAAACAGTGTGCAGCCCCTACTCCAGATGCACCTAGGTCTTTCTTGGTTCCTACTATATCTCATCAAATAATAATAATGCTAATTCCAGCCCCAATCTTCAAACTACAAGCTGGTGCCTTTCTGAGGATCCCGCTGGACTTGGGGTGGAAGGTCAAGGCTGGAGAAGCCTGGAGAGGGTTGAGCAACAGTGATGCACAAGACCAAGCATTTCCGAGAGAGAAGGCCCAGCTGGAGAGAGGGCCCAAAGGGAATCCAGGCCCCATCACCCAGAGGGCCAGTCATACATACTATGCAACCTCTAGGCCACTGGCCTCATTTGAAACCAGAAAAATAAGAATGAAGGAAATCTGTCAACAGTACAATTTGGGGCTTTGGTTTGCATGCCTTCTCCTGAAGATCATGCAGGTCTGGCTGAGAAATAAAGACACCCTACCTCCCTCAGTTGATCCAAGTCTCCAATCATCATTCCAGATCTTCATACCTGGAGCACAGGTTCTTGTTGGACCAAGTCAGTTTAAAGTAGTGCAAGGCCAGGGAACAGGCCATCAGGAATTCAAGAAAGTTCAATTTAAAAAGTACTTCCTGAGCACCTCATCTATTCGTTCCATATACAGTTAATGAGGGTCTATGATATGCCTGACATTGGGCAAGGTGGTGAGGGACACAGTAATGAACAAGATAGACATGCTCATGGGGCTCCCAGGCCAGCAAGGAAGGTGGAGACTACAGAGTTATACAACATGAGGACAAATTAATAAAGGACCACATGGAGTACAGGGTACAATGTGGGGATATGTGAACTCATACGGGCTGGGGATTCAGGGAAGACTCCCCGAAGAAATGACATTCAGGCTGAGATCTGATTGGAAGTTGAACAGGGAGGAAGGATTCTGGGCTGTGAAGACCACACACACGGGGCCTGACAGGACAGAGATAAGGTATATCAGGTAAGAGAAGGAAGGCCAGGAGGACGGAAAAGAGATGAGGCTGGAGGGGTGGACAGAAGCGAGATCCACCATGCTGAACCTTGCAAAGCATATTAAGGTACCTGAACCTTAGCTTAAGTGAAACTGGAAGTCACTGAAGTGATTTAAGCATAGGAAAGGTATGTTCAGTTCCACCTGCTCTGTGAAAATGGACTATAATGGCACAAAACTGGATAAAGGTGGGGGACTCAGGAAAAGAAGCTGGATCTGGGGCCAGGTACCTGGGAGACAGCTTTGCGGGGGCGGGGGGGGGGGGCGGCTCGCAGCCTATAGGGGACAGCAGCAGATTGCTCTCTGGATAGGCACATGCAAGGGGTGTTGCTTACCTGGTTAAACCTCCGGGTAAAGGCCACAACGTTAGGGGCAAGACTGTGTTTCTCCTTCTTACTCCATCCACAGCTGGCTAGTTCCTAGGAAGCACAGAATGAATTTCAACAGTGATTCTAGTTGGGATGCAAAATACACCAGGGGCATCAAATGGGAACATGAGCATGCATGAAGGTGGGAAAGGGCTGACACCTTGGCTGTTCCCATCTTTACCAGGTGGGAGAGGAGGGCTGGGTTTGTAGGTGACGGTGCAGCCTGGGACTACCAGAAGTGAGGATAAGTGGAATACTTTTCTCCACAACTCTGGCCATGTTTCCCAGGATTTCTGTGCCAAAAGAAATCCACTGCCACTCTGCCAGCTTCTCTAAGACCAGAAGTCCTTCTTACAATGCAAATCGTCTGAGGGGGCACAGAAATGTTTTAACCAGCAGAACTCATCCCCGCATAGTTGTGATGCCAGGGCTCCATTAAAAAATCTCAGATTTCACTGGCCACATGACATCATCCATTCCTGGTGTGAGGCAAAGTCTCAGTCCAAGCCTACTGCAATCAGAGAAGCTTCTGGTATGACCTCAGATTCTGTCCTGAAGTTGGCCCCTCCAATCCCTCATATAACCAAAAGCATGCAGAAGGAAAGGTCCCCTTTAATATCTTGTCCAGGGGCCTTGTCTCTTTTTTTCCACTAGGTTTAGCATTATAATTTGAAAAACTGAATTATCTAGATTTTATTTATCAGTAAGGCTGGCTCTTAGCCAAGGGATGAAAGCTGGACACAACAGGACCAATCTAATAGGATTACTTGGTGTTACAAAAAAGGACCAAGGAGAAGCCGTCATCCAAATGCCCAGCATTCTCAGCGTGTGCCTTGTGGAGCCCTGACACAGACTAGAGGAAAGGTAACAAAGGTTACAAATTCTGAAATTCTCCACCTGTAAGTTACAAGACCGCCTTTTAATTCCTACCGGGCCTCAGTATTACTAATAACATTGTTTTTTGCCATTCACCTAGAGTTTTCATAAGATCTTTAGTGAGAGGCAGCTGCCCAGCAGCTACAATAGATATAGATCAGGGGTCTCCTAGGAAAGCAGGGAGAGGAGCAGTAGGAACAGCCCAGGACAAAACTGGCCACTAGCAGTCACGTCTGAAGGGCCACGCCTGTCAAACACACCTTAGGACCTGACAAACAGCCACAGACAGGGTCTTGGTGGGAGCCTGGCTAAAGGCAACAGCAGCTCCTGGTCACAAGATGAATGCCCTGGACTTAGGAACACAGAGGAACCAGCCAGGGGCCGAGACGCCTCCTCCTGGTGCCTCACTTCTGTCCTGAAAGTCACCCACACAAGAGAACACAAACAACCTGGAACCTGCCATGTCCTTCACAGCCTCACAACTTAGACTCAAGTAACAGCAATGACAACAGAATTCACTAGTGCTACCATTTAGCAAGAATTCCCCACACAGCAGGCGCTGGACAGGGCATCTCACCTATGTCATCTCTTGTAATTCTCACCACATCCATTTTAATAAAGAGGTTTCTTTCTCTTGGATGAATATTGTGACTCTACTTCTTTTCAAAAGCAGAGATGAATCTCTTTAAGTTGTAGAAGTTATAGCTCTTTACTATGATTCTTCTTGTTCTGATGACATATATTTGCACTTGGTTTCTTTTTTTAATTTTTATTTTTGTAGAGATGGGGGTCTCACTGTGTTGCCCA